>NC_092052.1:99359970-99676776 GCF_003086295.3 Arachis hypogaea | reverse complement strand
TGGCTAACCGAGTAACGAAGATTGGGTGATTGTCATGGGTCACCCATTCATTCTGACTTAACTAAATTAAGTACGAGAGTATATCTTAGAGAAGAAGTAGGCGTGAATTGAATAGAAAAATAATAGTACTTGCATTAATTCATGAAGAACAACAGAGCTCCACACCTTAATCTATGGGGTGTAAAAACTCCACCGTAGAAAATACATAAGTGAAAAAGGTCTAGGCATAGCCGTGAGGCCAGCCTCCAAACGTGAACATACAAGTTCCAAATTGATCAAAAGATAAAAACTCTCTAAAATAAATCTCTAAAAGTAGTTTTTATACTAAACTAGTAACTAGGGTTTACAGAAAATGATTAACTAAGTGCAGATAGTGCAGAAATCCACTTCCGGGACCCACTTGGTAGGTGGTTGGACTGAGCATTGAGCTTTACACGTGCATAGACTGTTCCTGGAGTTAAACGCCAGCTTTGGTGCTAGTTTGGGCGTTTTACGCGAAGATGTCTTAGGCTATCTTTGAACGCTAGTTTGGGCCATAAATCTCAGAAAAAGTATAGACTATTATATATTGATGGAAAGCCCAGGATGTCTACTTTTCAACGCAATTGAGAGCGCACCAATTGAGCTTCTGTAGATCCAAAAAATCCACTTCGAGTGTAGGAGGGTCAGAATCCAACAGCATCTGCAGTCCTTTTTCAGCCTCTGAATCAGATTTTTGCTCAGGTCCCTCAATTTCAGCAAGAAAATACCTGAAATTATAGAAAAACACATAAACTCATAGTAAAATATAGAAATATGATTTTTAATTAAAACTAATAAAAATATAATAAAAAGTAACTAAAACATGCTAAAAACTATGTAAAAACAATGCCAAAAAGGGTATAAATTATCCGCTCATCACCAAGGCTTTAGTGACGGCTTCATTCATCACCTCTTCTCTCTTGCATCTTCGGCCACTCTTGCTCTCCTCTGTTCACGATTCACGACAGCGACAGAAACTTCATCGACGGCGACGCAGCAGCGGTAAGCAAACGAAGATCTCTGATGGCGACGGCAATGCTTCCCGCGATGAGCGCTCGCAGCAACGGCGGCAAAACGGGATGGGCGCGACGGCGATGCTCTTCACAGCTCCGTGAACAACTGACAGAAGACGATGCAGTGCGGGCACGGCTGGGCAACGCTGAGGATGGTGGCATGGGATCCTCTCGTGCGGCAGCCCGGCGGTCACGGCGGAAGCAAACCAGCAGCATCTTCCCTCTCTCTATGCGTTCCTTTCTTACGTTCTGTGTGTGTTGTTACGTTGAATGAGGGTAAGAGTGCTGTTTGGGTTAGTGAATTAGGGAATTTACGGTTTTCAATTTGAAAATTAGGTTCTGATCCAATTTGGGAATTAGAATTAGAAATTAGGATTTTATAAAAAAAAAATGGATAGATATGAATAGATATTTTGATAAAATTAAAGGGAAAAATAATTTTAAAACCAAATATACTTTATTAAAAATATTTAGAAATATTATTTATCATAATATTCCTAAGTTTTATTAATTATTTTAATTTAAGTTATAAAATGAACATATTAATCACATTTTTATAAAATATAGTTTAAACTCTATTAATTACTCAAATTAAATAATATAATTTTCATTATTTTTCTATCACCAGAACATTAGTTTCAAATTATAAAATAACTAGTTATAATAAAGATTATACATAAATATTCTTTGACGTAAACTTAAAATATTTATAAAAATTAATCTAATCATTTCTAATAAATTAATTTCTAAGAGTTCAAATTAATAACATAATATATTTAAAATAGAATTATTTAAATTAAATTATACAATTATTTTTTATTTTTCAATAACCGAAATTATAATTTCAATTATACCAAATATCTAATAAAGATTATATAAAAATTAGCTTCGTTCTTTAGTTTTAGTTCCTTAGGGTTTTCACATTTTTTTCCTAATTAAAGCACAAAACTTAATAATCGATTTAATTTAATGGTTAAATTTTTAGTGTACAAAATTAATTTAATTTTTATATTGTTCCAATTATCTTATACCGTACTATGGCTAAAACTTAAAGTATAATTAAAACGAATTTGGCATTATAAGTGGTCATTAATGATGGACTAGTTTTTCATCCATTATTAAGTTATTAAATCATTTTTTATATTATTAAGTTTTAAATCTTTTTTTAAATTAAAATTAATATTATTCAACTTAATTTTTTATTTATAAAATTAAATTTAAAATTTTAATATTTAAAATAAATTATATAAAATTATTGTTAGTTTTAATTATTAAAATTTTTAAATTTTAAAAAGATAAAATATTTAAAATTATAAAAAAAACATAAAAATCTTAATTAATTTAAACTCAAATGATTAAAATTGTGAGCATAGACCTCTTTAGGTCACCCTCTAAAACCGTGACCATAGACCCCTTTAGGTCACCCTCCAAAACCGTGACGATAGACCCCTTTTAGGTCACCCTTTTGAAAAACCGTGACCATAGACACTTTTTGGTCACTGGAAAAAACCGTGACCATAGACCCCTTTAGGTCACCCTCAAAACCGTGACCATAGACCCTTTTAGGTCACTGTTCATAACCTGGGTCAAGCTGTCCGACCCGGGATGTTTAGCGACATGGCGACTGACCTCTTCAGGTCCGATTAGCCGACCTCTTCTCAAAGAGATCGGCCAAACCGATAGGAGAGCCCAATAGAGGGCCCAAATAGAGGAACACGACCCAAATCCAAAGGCAATCCAAGCCTATAGAGATAAAGGCGGTTCCCTTAAAGATAAGCTGACTTCACCCAAAATAAGATAAAGATAAGATAAGATAACTAACTTATCTTATTAGAAAGGTCAGCCCCATCTACTGTAAATACACTGGAGCACCCAGGTATAACTCATATTCTGATTCTACATAAAACCTGTTTAATACCCATGCTAACTTAAGCATCGAAGTCTCTTGCAGGTACCCCCCACCCTTCGGTGACCAAGGATCAGAAGTGTAGCCAGTCCAACAAGTCGGACACAACAGCTCCGGCTGCCACCAGCCAGACGGACATGTCATCTCCGACCAGTACTGAAGATCTCATCCGAGATCGACCTACAGTTTCAGGTAACCCTCGGAACATTGGCGCCGTTGCCGGGGAACCTGGAAGTCATCCCAACACCATGGCGGACGGCCATGACAACGACCACGATTCAGATCTAGAAAACAGAACGCCGCACAAGAACGCGGACACTACGCCAAAGGATACTCCGGAATCCAACGGGGACAAAAACTCATCAAATCCCGGGGTAATAGAAGCACTTCAAGATCGCTTAAAGCAACTTGAAAAAGAAACCCAACAACAACGAGAGGTTGGGAAGGATCTTCAAAGAGAGGTATGGCGACGTCGAGAACTGGAAGACAAACTACTGCAATTAGAAGCCGATCTCAAAGCAAAAGCTCCTCGGGCCACTCCCGAGGAAAATTCACGCAAATAACAAGATCCATTCACCAGGGAAATCATGAAAATCAAAATTCCAAAAGACATCAAACTCCTGGATATGATTTTGTATGATGGTACCACAGATCCCAACCATCATCTTAGCAATTTCAGAAGCAGAATGTACCTCACCGACGCCTCAGATGCCGTTCGTTGCAAAGCTTTTCCAACAACTCTCACGAAGACAGCTATCAGATGGTTCGACAACTTACCTCCGAATTCCATCTCAAACTTTGACGACCTGGCCAAAAAATTCCTAGCCAGATTCTCCATCCAGAAAGATAAGGCCAAACACGCCCCCAGTTTACTGGGGATCAAGCAAGGCGATCGGGAGAGCCTCCGCAACTACATGGAAAGATTCAACAAAACATGCATGGACATACAAAGCTTGCCAACAGAGGCCGCCATCATGGGACTCAGCAACGGCCTACGAGAAGGACCTTTTAGCCAATCTATATCAATGAAGTACCCTACCTCCTTAGACGAAGTGCAGGAGCGAGCAGAAAAATACATCAACATGGAAGAAAACGCTCGGTTGGGAGAAACCTCCAAATCCGGGGTCCCCAACCAAGATAAAGATAAGGAGTCCAAAAGGAAAGAAGATTGACAAGTGGAGAAAATAAAAAAATACCACAATTACACCCCTCTCAGGGTATCCTTAGTCGACGTATACAAAGAAGTCTGCCATACGGAGAGAATACCCCCAGCTCGGCCACTCAAAGGCAAAAGAGGGGGAGGAAACCGGAATGAGTATTGTGAGTATCATCGAGTGCGAGGGCACTCCACCAACGAGTGCTTCGATTTAAAGAACATCATAGAAAAATTGGTGAGGGAAGGAAAACTAGATCGGTTTCTGGCCACCCGAGATGATGATCAAAGAAAGAGATGAAGGGACGAAGATATCGGACGAACCGCGTACACCAGAAATACACGTCCACATGATACACGGCGGATTCGCAGGGGGAGAAATCTCCAAATTATCTCGCAAAAGATATCTCAAAGAAGTATATCATGTCGAGGGAAAGGAGGAAGCACCCGACATCCCTGCAATCACATTCACTAAAGAGGATGCATCCGGTATCATCTCGGGACACGACGACCCTATGGTCATCACCATCATACTGCCAAACGCCAATCTGCACCGCACATTAATAGACCAAGGGAGCTCCGCCGATATCTTATTCAAAGCTGCCTTCGACAAGCTCGGCCTAGAAGACAAAGAGCTTAAGGCATATCCGAACAATCTGTTCGGACTCGGAGATGCCCCGGTACAACCACTGGCATACATATTGTTCATACCCTAGGTCGAGCTATCCGTCCCGGAATGATCAATGATAAAGCGACCGACCTCTTCAGGTCGAGCGGACCGACTTCTTCTTAAAGAACTCAGCCGTGTCAACAAAGGAGCCCAGTAAAGGGCCCAAATGGAGGAACACGACCCAAATCCAAAGGCACTTCAAGCCTATAGAGATAAAGGCGGTTCCCTTGAAGATAAGCTGACTTCACTCAAAATAAGATAAGATAAGATAAAGTAACTAACTTATCTTACCCGTAAGGTCAGCCCACATTACTATAAATACACTGGAGCACCCAGGTATAACTCATACTCTGATTCTACATAACCCCTGTTTAATACCCATGCTAACTTAAGCATCAGAGTCTCTTGCAGGTACCCCCCACCCTTCGGTGACAGAGGATCAGCAGCACGTTCAAGTCCAAACAAGTCGGACGTACCAGCTCCGGTCACCATTCACCAGCCGGACACATCGGTTCCGACTAGCACAGAAGATCTCGTCCGAGATCGACCTACAGTTTCAGGTAACCCTCGGAACATTGGCGCCGTTGCCGGGGAACCTGGAAGTCATCCCATCACCATGGCGGACAACCATGACAACGACCACGACTTAGATCTAGAAAATAGAACACCGCACAAAAATGCAGACACCCCACCAAAAGACACTCTGGAATCCAATGGAGACAAAAATTCAGCTAAACCGGGAGCAATAGAAGCCCTTCAAGATCGCTTGAAGCAACTTGAAGAAGAAACCCAACGACAATGAGAAATCGGAAAAGATCTACAAAAAGAAGTATGGCGACGTCGAGAATTGGAAGACAAGTTACAGCAATTAGAAGCCGATCTCAAATTAAAAGCCCCTCGGGTCACTCCTGAGGAAAGCTCACGCAAAGAACAGGATCCGTTCACCAGGGAAATCATGAAAACCAAAATTCCGAAAGACTTCAAAATCCCAGATATGATTTTGTACGACGGCACCACCGATCCCAACCATCATCTAAGCAATTTCAGAAGCAGAATGTACCTTATCGATGCCTCAGATGCCGTTCGCTGCAAAGCCTTTCCGACAACCCTCACGAAGACGGCGATCAGATGATTCGACAGCTTACCTCCCAAGTCCATCTCAAACTTCGACGACCTAGCCGGAAAGTTCCTTGCCAGATTCTCCATCCAGAAAGATAAAGCTAAACACGCCCCCAGTCTACTAGGGATCAAGCAAGGAGATCGGGAGAGCCTCCGCAACTACATAGAAAGATTCAACAAAACATGCATGGACATACAAAGCTTACCCACAGAGGCCGCCATCATGGGACTTATCAACGGCCTACGAGAGGGACCTTTCAGCCAGTCTATATCAAAAAAGTACCCGACCTCCTTAGACGAAGTGCAGGAACGGGCAGAAAAATACATCAATATGGAAGAAAACGCTCGGTTAGGAGAGACCTCAAAATCGGGGGCCTCCTACCGTTACAGAGACAAGGAATCTAAAAGAAAAGAAGACCGACAAGGGGAGAAAATTAAAAAATACCATAATTATACTCCCCTCAGAGCATCCCTAGTCAAAATATACAAAGAGGTCTGCCATACAGAAAAAATTCCCCCAGCACGGCCCCTCAAAGGAAAAAGGGGAGGAGGAAATCGGAAGGAATATTTTGAATATCATCGGGTCAGAGGACACGCCACCAACGAATGCTTCGACTTGAAAAATATCATAGAAAAATTGGTGAGGGAAGGAAAATTAGATCGATTCCTGGCCACCCGAGATGATGATCAAAGAAAAAGACGAAGGGATGAAGATACCGAACGAATAGAACGATCACCTCGGACACCAGAAAGACACGTCCACATGATACATGGCGGATTCGCAGCAGGAGGGATCTCCAAATCTTCCCGCAAAAGGTATCTCAAAGAAGTATATCATGTCGAAGGAGAGGAGGAAGCACTCAACATCCCAGCGATAACATTCACTAAGGAGGACGCGTCCGGCATCATCACAGGACACGACGATCCCATGGTCATCACCATCATATTGGCAAACGCCAACCTACACCGCACCTTAATAGACCAAGGGAGTTCTGCCGACATCTTATTCAAGACAGCCTTTGATAAACTCGGCTTAGAAGAAAAAGAACTTAAGGCATATCCAAACAGTCTGTTCGGGTTAGGAGATACCCCAGTTCGACCACTAGGATATATATCACTACATACAACCTTCGGAAAAGGAGACCAATTCAGGACCCTCAAAATAGACTACATCGTAGTCGATGTAAGTTCAGCTTACAATGCTCTCATAGGTCGGACAACACTCAACCAACTCGGCGCAATAGTCTCGACCCCACACCTATGTATGAAGTTCCCAACTCCAAAAGGGATAGCCACGATAAAAGATGACCAAAAGATGGCACGTCGCTGTTATAACGAAAGCCTAAACCTCAGAGGCAAAGGAGAAGAGTTCCACGCAATCGAGTTGGGCGGAGTTCAACGACGAGAAGATCTTCGCCCCCAACCAGAGGGCGAGATAGAAAAAATTCAGATCAGGGACACCTCGGAAAAAACAACTAATATCGGCACAATCCTCAAAGGAGATTTAAAAGAATTGCTAATACAATTCTTACGAGATAATGTCGACCTCTTTGCATGGAAAGCCGCGGACATTCCAGGCATAGACCCTAAGCTAATGTGCCACAAGTTGGCGGTCTACCCAGGATCTCGACCGGTACAGCAGAGACGAAGAAAGCTTGGGCCAGAGCGATCCCAGGCTGTGGAAGAGCAAGTACAGGCACTGCTGGAAGCTGGATTTATAAGAGAAGTTAAATACCCGCTATGGCTAGCCAACGTCGTCTTGGTGAAAAAATCGAATGGGAAGTGGCGAATGTGCACCGATTACACTGATCTCAACAAAGCTTGTCCAAAAGATCCATACCCACTCCCAAGTATTGACGCCCTGGTAGATGCTTCCTCTGGATATAAATATCTCTCGTTTATGGATGCATATTCAAGATACAACCAAATTCCCATGTATCCACCAGATCAAGAAAAGACCTCGTTTTTAACACCAAAGGCGAACTACTGTTACATCGTGATGCCCTTCGGTCTCAAGAACGCATGAGCTACTTATCAAAGACTAATGAATAAAGTTTTTTCGGATCACATCGGAAAGATCATAGAGGTCTATGTGGACGACATGCTAATAAAAACACAAAGCGAAGAGACACTATTGTCCGACCTGGCTCAAGTATTTGACACCATAAGGAAGCATGACATGCGACTCAATCCCGCGAAATGCACCTTTGCAGTAGAAGCAGGCAAACTCTTAGGCTTCATGCTCACTTAAAGAGGAATTAAAGCAAATCCAGACAAATGTCAGGCCATACTCAACATGAAGAGCCCAACCTGTGTTAAAGAAGTACAGCAACTCAATGGGAGACTGGCCGCCCTATCCCGATTCTTAGCAGGAGCCGCGATAAGATCTCTTCCCTTCTATGCTACTTTAAGAAAGGGAAAACAATTCGAATGGACAATAGAGTGCGAGCAAGCCTTCCAAGACCTCAAGAAGTTCTTAGGACAGCCACATATCCTATCCCGACCGCGAGTTGGAGAACCACTCATATTATACCTCGCAGTGGGAAGCAAGGCAGTAGCATCAGCACTAGTCAGAGAAGACGAAAATGGACAAAAACTTGTCTACTTCATTAGCAAGGCACTACAGGGATCCGAGCTGAACTACCAGAAAATAGAAAAATTCGCCTATACTCTTATCCTAACATCTCGACGACTCCGCCCGTACTTCCAGGCTCACACCATTAAGGTTCGAACTAACCAACCCATAAAAGGAATATTGCAGAAAACAGATCTAGCAGGCAGAATCTTACAATGGGCAGTCGAGTTGTCAGAGTTTGATCTCCAATATGAAGCTCGGACGGCAATCAAATCACAATATCTGGCCGACTTTATCGCAGAATTCACAGATGCCCTAGAAACCCCCACAGAATGGAACCTTTACGTGGATGGTTCTTCAAATAAGACTGGAAGCGGCGCAGGCGTGATAATAGAAATCAACCAAGGAACCCAAGTTGAGCTCTTCCTTAAGTTCGGGTTCCTGGCCTCAAACAACCAGGCGGAATATGAAGCATTATTAGCTGGCTTGAAGCTGGCTAAAGAGGTCGGAGCTCAAAAACTCAACATTTACAGCGATTCACAAGTGGTTACATCACAAATAACAGGGAGCTACCAAGCCAAAGATCCCACCATGAAAAAGTATATGGATAAAACCAAGGAACAGCTCGGACAAATCGGGGAGTATAAGATCTGCCACATACCCCACGAACAAAATGCCCGAGCTGATGCACTCTCAAAACTAGCCAGCACCAAACCAGGGGGTAACAACAGAAGCCTCATCCAGGAAATGTTGCAGAACCCGTCAATCTCGGAAGAGGAAAAAATCCTGACTATAATAAGTCAGGACCAAGGATGGATGAGCCCTATAACCAACTACCTCAAAACAGGAACGCTCCCCATAGAAGAAAAGGAGGCAAAAAGGTTAAAAAGGGAGGCACAGTACTACACCATCATAAACAACATCCTGTACAAAAGAGGAATCTCAACACCTTTACTAAAATGCGTGCCAACCTCCAACACAAGAGAAGTGCTAGAAGAAATACACGGCGGTATCTGTGGCAATCATCTCGGAGCACGAGCTCTCGCCAAAAAAGTGCTTCAGGCGGGATTTTATTGGCCAACTCTACAAAAAGAAGCCACAGAATTTGTAAAGACATGCCCACCATGTCAGAAACACGCCAACTTTCACATCGCCCCGCCAGAAGAGCTCATCAGCGTGACCTCGCCTTGGCCGTTTGCAAAATGGGGACTCGATCTTCTCGACCCCTTCCCACAGGGATCAGGACAAGTTAAATTCCTCATAGTAGGGGTAGATTACTTTACAAAGTGGATCGAGGCAGAGCCCCTAGCCAATGCCACCGCTCAAAGAGGCCGGAAATTCTTATATAGAAACATTGTCACGAGGTTCGGGGTTCCATATTCAATAACCACAGACAATGGCACTCAATTCACAGATGCAGGCTTCAGAAAACTAGTAGCCGACTTGAATATAAAGCACCAGTACACCTTTGATGAACATCCATAAGCCAACGGATAGGCCGAAGCTGCTAACAAAGTCATACTGGCCGGATTAAAACGGAGATTACAAGATGCAAAGGGAGCCTGGGCAGAAGAGTTTCCACAGGTCCTATGGGCATATCGAACAACGCCACATTCCACCACGAAGGAATCCCCCTTCCGATTAGCATATGGAATAGAGGCAATGATTCCAGTAGAGATCGAGGAAGGGTCGCCCAGAGTAATTCACTACAATGAGGGAGCAAACTCCCAACTTCAGAGAGAAAAGCTCGACTTGTTACCCGAACTCCAGGAAAGAGCTCGGATCAGGGAAGAAGCTCTAAAGTGCCGAATGGCTTCCAGATATAATCAAAAGGTAGTGCCGAGAAGTTTTGCAGAGAATGATCTCATCCTAATCCGAAATGATATCGGAACAACTCGACCAGGAGAAGGAAAGCTGGCAGCAAACTAGAAAGGACCCTACCGAGTTGTAGAAGTACTTGGAAAGGGCTACTACAGACTGTCTGAACTCGATGGACGAGAGCTTCCCAGGTCGTGGCACGCTTGCAACCTAAGAAGGTACTACATTTAAGAAAAGATAAAAAGATTTCATCATTGGATGCACTCTTTTTCCTAAAAAAGTTTTTTAATGAGGCACCGAGTTGAGACTCAGACAATCCCATATGTATCTATTTGCACTTTTCCTTTAAATAAAATATATTTTAGATATTCTACAAAGATTTCAAGACGCATTAATCTGAAGCATTCATCGTCCGATTATAAAGCAACAGATCGGCAGAAAGTGAAAAAGAATTTCACTGTACGATCACGATAAAGACAACCATCCGATAAAGGCGAAAACGCGATTCACCCAAAGGACGATCTAGAGATGACAACCACTTTCTACAAATCGGCAAAGATGAACACAGAATAATGTAAGAAGTTATCGAAAGTGATCTAAAAAAGAACCTGACGAGGTCTTACGAATCGCTAAAATAATAACTTAAAGACTGATCGAACATTAAGAAGTCGAACCAAGTCAAACCAAGTTATAAGTAAACCCTGGAAAGAGGTCTGGCCAACCCTATTAAAGAGGATTACTTTAACTTAGAAGGGCCCGACATAACAAAGTCAGCCCAAAACAAAAAGTTATTAAAGTAGTCCCTGAAAGAGATCTGACAAAGATCCAAGAAAGAGGACTACAAAAAATAACTTAAGGGAGACCGACATAACCAAGACGGACTCCTACTACCAAAAAGTTATCAAAGTAGTCCCTGAAAGAGATCTGACAAAGATCCAAGAAAGAGGACTACAAAAAATAACTTAAGGGAGACCGACATAACTAAGTCGGACTCCTACTACTGATAAGTTATCAAAGTAATCCCTGAAAGAGACCTGACAAAGGTCCAAGAAAGAGGATTACAAAAATAACTAAAAAGAGATTGACCTGACGAAGTCAATCTCCTACAGACAAGTTATAAAAAAGTAATCTCTGAAAGAGAGGATTACAATAATAACTTAAAAAGGGACCAACGCAAAGGAACTAGTCACAAATACGGAAAGCCGAGAAACAAGTTGGACCTCACAAATCGTAACCTCAAAGGATTCAAGCTGCAAACAACGAAATAACCCAAGGAGGTCAAGCCACAAGATATCACACATCAGCAGAAAACAGAAAAATGGTAAATCAAAAGGCATTATGTAAAATCTACAAGTTGCAAAAGCCTCGAAGGCCAGCAAAATCTAAGGATGGCGAGCTACCTTTTTTGTTTGTCAAAATAAAAGTTGCTAGAAAAGCAACTAGGAAAGCGTCAACAAATAAATAAGAAAGTCTTAAAAATCCCACAAGCCAGGCCAACTACACAAATTCCCAGGAAAGAGATCAGCAAGCATCAGGAGCCTTCTTGGCAGCATCAGGACAAGGAGAAGGAGGACGAGTCTGAATCGGTACGGCGTCTATAGTTTCATCCTCCCGGTTCAGAATCTGGCAATCCGAATCAGGTGCAACCGGAGGAACAGAAGAAGTCGGCACTTTAGCAGAGGACACAGGGGGAGGAACAACCTCATCATCATCACCCTCATCATCAGGTACAATCTTGCCATCTCTGACAATATTATCCAGGCTAAAAAGGGTGAGATCGGCCTCGGGAGCAATGACCCGAACTTGCTCCTTCAAGTTCTCGTAAGCAGCAGTCACGCTGCCAACGAGATGACCTTGAAGCTCAGAATAATCTTCCCGGGCATGGTCGAGCTCCTCCCTCAGGCGCATCACCTCTCGATAAGAGGTAACGTAACTATCCTTGTACATCAAGACTGCGTCCTCAGCCAACCTCAACGAAGCTGCCAATGACTGAGAACTCGACTCCTCATTCTTCAAGTCCTTCTCCAGCTTGGCCACCTTCGTCTCAAGCTCCTCCTTTAACTCCTTCATCCGATCAAACTCTTGTTTCGCCTCCTCCATAAACGCTTTAGTGGCGTGGAGAGGGAGATTCTGAGCAGTCCGATATATGGCAGCCGACATATACGCCATCTTCACATGATTTTGGGCCATGAATTCCAAGTGATGAAGGATGGACACATCGTCCATGGAGAGAGTGCCGTAGGGACCGATTTGTGATCCACGAATTCAATAGCATTAAAATCAGGAGCATCGAGGTCGAAGGGCTCAGCAGTCTTTTGTTTTTTATTGGGAGGAGCAACAGAAGGAGCAGCAGAGGCGACGTGAGGATCTACCAAAGGAACTCAGGGTGTAGGGATCACTTTCTTTACCCCGGCAGAACTCTGCACTGATGGCTTCTCGCGCACCTGGGAGGATCCCTCCCCAGCTGCCCTGGCAGCAACATTTCTGGCAGCAGTCGCCCTCTGTGCCCTCTTAAAAGCTTTCATAGCTTCATTATTCTTCATTGCCTCTGCAAGCAAAACAGAAAATTCAGCTACTAGTCGGATAAGTCGGAAAAGACAGCTACAAGCAACATAAACAAGATAATAAAAGAAACACAAGATACCCAGTTCAGTTTGAAGAAGAGAAGGATTGGTTAGAAATTTCTTTGTGTCAAGATGGGGAGGTTGACCCCAGCGTTCTTCCAAGATAGTCACAAAGGCTCGCTCAGCCTCATCCAACATTTCCCACGAATACCGGGAGACCCTCACATCTTTTTGCCATTCCAAGGGAAAAGCAGGTTTGTCATTCTCATCCAGAAAAAAGGGTCGAGCTCCTTCAACAGCTCGGACCTTGAAAAAGTAGTTTTTAAAATCACGGAACGACTCGTCAAACATGGAAAAAACCTTCTTTCCTTGGGTAGAACGAAAGGAGACCCAAGCTGACTTCTTTTTTACCACACCGGGCTTAGTCAAGACAAACAGATAGAAAAAGAGAGATTGGGAAGCAGGAATACCAAAACCATCGTACAACAATTGGAAATTTTTAATAAAATTCCAGGAATTGGGGTGAAGTTGAGAAGGGGCAACATTACAAGACCATAACAGATCGGCTTCAAATTTGGTAAAAGGAAGGGTGATACCCAGCTGACCAAAGAAAAAATCATAAGCATAAAAGAAAGGGCGACCATCAACAACCCGAGTTGAAAAGCAGACTTTCTCGTCAGAAGAGGGGGGACAAGTTCATAGTTCTTCTCATCTCTAGAATTACTACAGACACTATGAAACTGCCTAAGCTGAGCACAAAAATCAAAATCAACCAACGAGACACACATGAGAACCATGGAGTCCACCCAGTCGGCCATACCCGCGGGAACCTGGGAAGGCATCTCTACAACGTTATTTCGGGAAGACATGAGGTCAACTAAATCCTACAAAAGAAAAGAAGAGTGGATTACTAATAAAACATCTCGGATGAGGGGCAAAACAACTCGACAGACAAACAAACAGGAAAGGAAAACCCCAAGACTCAAACCAAAGCCCTTGGGGCATCCCTTGGAGGCAGTAAACAAACAAGGACTTTCAAGTTACTTCTACAGCCTACATCCCGAAACTCATCAAAATAAAATACAGAAAGAAAAACAAAGGAAGCAAAAACGCAAAAGGTCCACCCTCCTACAGTTTATCAGAAGTTCCAAAAACGGCCAAGGCAGAAAAATAGCAAAAGGTGCAAACTTTCTTGAAATAAAGCAAAAAATCAGCAGAGAACAAGCATCAACATCGAAACATGAATCATCAAAGACGCAACTCACAAACATGCAAAGCCCCAAAAAGCATCAAGCAACAGGAAAGCAAAAAGGATCATGCAGAAGAGGAAAGAAACTCCCGGAATACACATTTCAAATAGGAGCGACAAAAAACAGAAAAGATACAAACTTTCCTTAAAAGCAAAATCAAAACACCATCATAAAACCAAAGCGACAAAAGAAGAAGAAAAATGCGAGTGAAACTAACCTGGAGAAGAAAGAAGCTTCAAGGGAAGGAAGAGACGCAGAAATGAAAGTTACCCAAAAAAACGCCAAGCAACGCCGCAACGCAAGGAAAACAGAAATATGGGCGAAAAGCAGAGAGTAAGAGAACAAAGGAAGAAATTGCGAAGAAGTTACGAAAAGAGCGAAGAAGGGAAACTGTTTCCTGAGTATGAAATTCAAAAATAAAGAAGTTTAAGGGAAACGGGACAATTAAATGCCAATTAATTAGGGTATTAAACCCTCGCACGTTCCCCAGAACAAAGCGCTAATACAAAAAACGCACGCTTTTTGAGGAAAAATGTTCTACATTCAAAAGCTACTATGAAGGAATCGACAAAAATTCTTGAGTTCGGCTTCAAGAAGGACTGAAGTCAAGGACTCGACCTCGACAAAGAAGACCGAGCTCAAGCAGGGGCACTGTTCATACCCTGGGTCGAGCTATCCGACCCAGAATGAACAATGATAAAGCGACCGACCTCTTCAGGTCGAGCGGACCGACTTCTTCTTAAAGAACTCGGCCGTGTCAACAAAGGAGCCCAGTAAAGGTCCCAAATGGAGGAACACGACCCAAATCCAAAGGTACTTCAAGCCTATAGAGATAAAGGTGGTTCCCTTGAAGATAAGCTGACTTCACTCAAAATAAGATAAGATAAGATAAAGTAACTAACTTATCTTACCCGAAAGGTCAGCCCACATTACTATAAATACACTGGAGCACCCAGGTATAACTCATACTCTGATTCTACACAACACCTGTTTAATACCTATGCTAACTTAAGCATCGGAGTCTCTTGCAGGTACCCCCACCGTTCGGTGACAGAGGATCAGCAGCACGTTCAAGTCCAAACAAGTCGGACGTACCAGCTCCGGTCACCATTCACCAGCCGGACACATCGGTTCTGACCAGCACAGAAGATCTCGTCCAAGATCGACCTACAGTTTCAGGTAACCCTCGGAACACATATCACTACATACAACCTTCGAAAAGGGGAACCAATCCAGGACTCTCAAAATAGACTACATTGTGGTCGATGTGAGTTCAGCCTACAATGCTCTAATAGGTCGGACAACACTAAACCAACTCAGCGCAATAGTCTCGACTCCACATCTATGCATGAAATTCCCAAATACAGAGGGGATAGCCACAATAAAAGCAGGTCAAAAGATGGCACGTCGCTGTTATAACGAAAGTCTAAACCTCAGAGGCAGAGGAGAAGAGTTTCATGCAATTGAGCTTGGCAGAGTTCAGAGACGAGAAGAACTCCATCCGCAGCCAGAAGGGGAGATAGAGAAGGTTCAGATCGGAGACACCTCAGACAAAACAACTAATATCGGCACGATCCTGAAAGGACACTCAAGAAATACTGGTACAATTCTTACGAGACAATGTTGATCTCTTCGCATGGAAAGCCGCAGACATGCCAGGCATAGACCCCAAACTAATGTGCCACAAGTTGGCAGTCTATCCAGGATCTCGGCCGGTACAGCAGAGACGAAGAAAACTTGGGCCAGAGCGATCCCAAGCTGTGGAAGAACAGGTACAAGCATTACTGGAGGCAGGATTCATAAGAGAAGTCAAGTACCCATTATGGCTAGCCAGCGTCGTCTTGGTGAGAAAATCAAATGGGAAGTGGCGAATGTGCACCGATTACACCGATCTCAACAAAGCCTGCCTAAAAGATCCTTACCCACTCCCAAGTATCGACGCTCTGTTAGATGCTTCCTCCGGATATAGATACCTCTCGTTTATGGACGCATACTCGGGATACAACCAAATCTCCATGTATCCACCAGATCAAGAAAAGACTTCGTTTTTAACGCCAAAAGCGAATTACTGCTACATTGTGATGCCTTTCGGTCTCAAGAATGCGGGAGCTACTTATCAAAGGCTAATGAATAAAGTCTTCTCAGATCACATCGGAAAAATCATGGAAGTCTATGTAGACGACATGTTAATAAAGACACAAAGCGAATAGACATTGTTGTCCGACCTGGCTTAAGTGTTCGACACTATAAGGAAGCATGACATGCGACTCAATCCTGCGAAATGCATCTTTGCAGTAGAAGCAGGCAAATTCTTAGGTTTCATGCTCACACAAAGAGGAATTGAAGCAAATCCGAATAAATGTCAAGCCATACTCAACATGAAGAGCCCAACATGTGTCAAAGAAGTACAACAACTCAACGGGAGACTGGCCGCCCTATCCAGGTTCTTAGCAGGACCAGTGATAAGATCTCTCCCCTTTTATGCTACTTTGAGGAAGGGAAAGCAATTCGAATGGACAACAGAATGTGAACAAGCCTTCCAAAACTTCAAGGAATTCTTAGGACGGCCACCTATCCTATCTCGACCACAAGAAGGAGAACCGCTCATATTTTATCTCGCGGTAGGAAGCCAGGCAATAGCCTCAGCACTAGTCAGAGAAGACGAAAGTGGGCAACAACCCGTCTACTTCATTAGTAAAGCGCTACAGGGATCCGAGTTGAACTACCAGAAAATAGAAAAGTTTGCCTACACCCTCATTCTAACGTCTCGACAACTTCGCCCGTACTTCCAGGCTCACACCATTAGGGTTCGAACCAATCAGCCAATAAAAGGAATATTGCAGAAAACCGATCTGGCAGGCAGAATTTTACAATGGACAGTCGAGCTATCCAAGTTCGACCTCCAATATGAAGCTCGAACGGCCATCAAATCATAATATCTGGCCGACTTCATCGCAGAATTCACAGATGCCCTGGAAATTCCCACAGAATGGAATCTCTATGTGGAAGGTTCTTCAAATAAGACTGGAAGCGGCGCAGGTGTGATAATAGAAAGTAACCAAGGAACCCAAGTTGAGCTCTCCCTCAAGTTCGGGTTCCCGGCTTCAAACAACCAGGCAGAATATGAAGCGTTATTAGCTGGTTTGAAGCTGGCTAAAGAGGTTGGAGCTCAAAAACTCAACATCTACAGTGATTCACAAGTAGTCACCTCACAGATAACGGGGAGCTACCAAGCCAAAGATCCCACCATGAAAAGGTATTTGGATAAAACCAAAGAATAGCTCGAACTCCTCGGGGAATATAAGATCTGCCACATTCCCTGCGAACAAAATGCCCGAGCTGACGCACTCTCAAAACTAGCCAGTACCAAACTAGGGGGCAACAATAGAAGCCTCATCTGGGAAATGCTATAGAACCCGCCAATCTCGGAAGAAGAAAAAATTCTAGCCATAACAGAGCGGGATCAAGGATGGATGACTCCCATAATTAACTACCTCAAAGCAGAAACACTCCCCACGGACGAAAAAGAGGCTAAGAGGTTAAAACGGGAGGCTCAGTACTACACCATCATAAACAACACCCTATATAAAAGAGGGATCTCAATACCATTACTAAAATGTATGCCGACCTCCAACACAAGGGAAGTTTTAGAAGAAGTACACAATGGTATTTGTGGCAATCATCTCGGGGCACAAGCTCTCACCAAAAAGGTACTGCGGGCGGGATTCTACTGGCCAACCCTACAGAAAGAAGCTATAGAATTTGTAAAGACATGTCCACCATGTCAGAAACATGCCAACTTCCACATCGCCCCGCCAGAAGAGCTCATCAATGTAACCTCGCCCTGGCCATTTGCAAAATGGGGACTTGATTTTCTCCGATCCTTTCCCCAAGGATCAAGACAAGTAAAATTCCTCATAGTCGGAATAGACTATTTTACAAAATGGATTGAGGCAGAGCCCCTAGCCAATGCCACCACTCAAAGAAGCCGGAAATTCCTATACAGGAACATTGTAACGAGGTTCGGGGTTCCATACTCCATCACCACAGATAATGGCACTCAATTCACAGACGCAGGCTTCAGTAGACTAGTAGCCGACTTGAATATAAAGCACCAGTTCACCTCCGTCGAACACCCTCAAGCCAATGGACAGGCCGAAGCCGCCAACAAAGTCATATTGGCTGGGTTGAAACGGAGACTACAAGATGCAAAGGGAGCTTGGGCCGAAGAACTTCCACAAGTCCTATGGGCATATCAAACAACGCCACACTCCACGACAAATGAATCACCCTTTCGACTAGCATATGGAGTGGAGGCAATTATCCCAGTAGAGATCGAAGAAGGGTCATCCAGAGTAGTCCACTACAATGAAGAGGCCAACTCTCAACTTCAGAGGGAAGAACTCGACCTACTACCTGAAATCCAAGAAAAAGCTCGGATCAGGGAAGAAGCACTAAAACGTCGAATGGCTTTCAGATATAATCAAAAGGTAGTGCCGAGAAGTTTCGCAGAGAATGATCTCATCTTAATCCGAAATGATATTGGGACGACTCGACTAGGAGAAGGAAAGTTGGCAGCAAACTGCAAAGGACCCTACCGAGTTGTAGAAGTACTCGGGAAGGGCTACTACAGATTGTCCGAACTCGACGGACGAGAGCTTCCCAGATCATGGCATGCCTGCAACCTAAGAAGGTACTACAGTTAGAAAAAGTAAAAGATCTCATTATTGGATGCACTCTTTTTCCTGAAAAGGTTTTTTAATGAGGCACCAAGTGAGACTCAGACACTATCCGACTTATAGGGATGAAAAATTCCCGCATGTATATATTTGCACTTTCTTTTGAATTAAATATATTTTTAAATATTCTACAAATGTCCAAGACGCATTAATCTGAAGCATTCATCGTCCGATTATAAATAACTTAGAAGAGGACGACGTAAAGAAGTCGGTCACCTACAAAATAAGTTATAAAAGAAATCCCTGAAAGAGACCTGACAAAGGTCCAAGAAAGAGGATTACAAAAATAACTTAGAAGAGGACGGCGTAAAGAAGTCGCCATCCTACAAAACAAGTTATAAAAGTAATCCCTGAAAGAGACCTGGCAAGGGTCCAAGAAAGAGGATTACAAAAATAACTTTGAAGAGGACGACGTAAAGAAGTCGGCCTCCTACAAAACAAGTTATAAAAGTAATCTCTGAAAGAGACCTGACAAATGTCCAAGAAAGAGGATTACAAAAATAACTTAGAAGAGGATGACGTGAAGAAGTCGGCCTCCTACAAAACAAGTTATAAAAGTAATCCCTGAAAGAGACCTGACAAAGGTCTAATAAAGAGGATTACAAAAATAACTTAGAAGAGGACTTCGTGAAGAAATCGGCCTCCTACAAAACAAGAGTAATCTCTGAAAGAGACCTGACAAAAGTCCAAGAAAGAGGATTACAAAGATAACTTGGTAGAAGACAACATAAAGAGGCTGAGCTACAACCTCAAAGGATAGAAGACAACATAAAGATAACTTGGACCCACACAGCCACAACCTCAAAGGATCCAAGCTACAAACTGTAAAGTATAAAGCAATCCAAAGAGGCTGAGCCGCAAGGTTCCAACACTCTCAAAAACTAGAAGAGATACCAAGTCAAGCGCAAAAAAGCATGATATAATCCACAAAGTTATAAAGCTTCAGAGGCCACCAAAATTTACCTCAAAAAAGCTAGCAAGCTACTTTTGTTCTTTAAAAGTAAAAGTTGCTCGACAAGCAACTAGAAAGTGTCGGCAATTAACAAAACAATAAAAGTTTAAGAGCCCAAAAGCCGGGCCAGCTGCACAAATATCCTGAGAGAAATCAGCAAACATCGGGAGCCTTCTTGGCAGCATCAGGACAAGGAGAAGGAGGGCAAGTCTGAATAGGCACAGCATCCACAGTTCCATCCTCCCGGTTCAGAATCTGGCAATCCGGATCAGACACAGCCGGAGGAGCGGAAGAGGTCGACACTTTGGCAGAGGACACAGGGGGAGGTTCAACATCATCATCTTCGTCATCAGGGACAATCTTGACATCCCTGACAACGTTATCTAGGCTGAAGAGGGTAAGGTCGGCCTTGGGAGCAATAACCCGAACTTGTTCTTTCAGGTTCTCGTAAGCAGCAGTCACACTGCCAACGAGATGACCCTGAAGCTCAGAATAATCTTCCCGGGCACTCTCTAGCTCCTCCCTCAGGCGCACCACCTCCCGATAAGACGTCACATAACTGTCCTTATGCCTCATAGCCGTATCCTCGGTCAGCCTCACAGAAGCCGCCAGAGAAAGGGAACTCGCCTTCTCAGTCTCCAAATCCTTCTCCAACTTGGCAACCTTTACCTCAAGCTCCTCCTTAAGGCCCTTCATCCGGTCGAACTCTTGCTTTGCCTCCTCCATAAATTCTTTGGTGGCAAGGAGAGGAAGATTCTGGGCAGTTTGGTATAGAGCAGCTCCCATATACGCCATCTTAATGCTATTTTAGGTCATAAATTCTAGATGGCGAAGGATGGACACATCGTCCATGGGAAGGGCACCATAGGGACCAATTTGCTGATCCACGAATTCAATTGCATTAAAGTCGGGAGTATCAAGGTTAAAAGGCTCAGCTGTTTTCTGTTTCTTATTGGGAGGAACGCCAGAAGGAGCGACAAAAGTCAGGGGAGGGTCAGCCAGACGAACTCAGGGAGTGGGGATCACCCTCCTCGGAGAACTCGGCATGGACAGCTTCACGCGCACTTGGGAAGATCCCTCCCCGGCCGCCTTGGCCGAAATGCTTTTAGCAGCAGTTGCCTTCTGTGCTCTTTTAAAAGCCTTCATGGATTCATTATTCTTCATTGCCTCTGCAAAACACAACAGTAAGAAATGAAGCTGCAAGTCGGAAAGGCATTTACAAGCAAAATAAACAGATAACAAAGGGAAATTCAGGAACGCAAAATACCCAGCTCGGTTTGAAGAAGAGAGGGATTGGTTAAAAATTTCTTTGTATCGAGATGGGGAGGTTGACCCCAGTGTTCTTCCAAGACGGTCACAAAAGCTCGCTCAGTTTCATTCAACATCTCCCACGTGTATCAGAACACTCACACATCTTTTTGCCATTCCAAGGGAAAGGCGGGCTCATCATTCTCATCCAAAAAAAAGGGCCGAGCACCTTCAACAGCTTGGACCTTGAAAAAGTAATTTTTAAAATCACGGAACGATTTGTCAAACATGGAAAAGACATTCTTCCCCTAGGAAGATCGAAAGGAGACCCAAGCCGCCTTCTTTTTTACTACTCCAGGCTTCGTCAAAACAAATAAATAGAAGAAGAGAGATTGCGAGGCGGGAACACCAAAACCATTGCACAACAATTGAAAAATTTTTATGAAGCCCCAGGAATTAGAGTGAAGTTGAGAGGGAGCAACATTACAAGACCATAACAGGTTGGTCTCAAATTCAGTAAAGGGAAGGGTGATACCCAGCTGACCAAAAAAGAAGTCATAAGCATAGAAAAAAGGGCGATCTCTAACAACCCGAGTAGAGAAACAAACTCTCTCTTTAGAAGAGGAAGGGACAAGTTCATAATTCTTCTCATCGCCGGCATTACTACAGACCCTATGAAACTGTCTAAGCTGCGCACAAAACTCGGAATCAGCCAAAGAGATACACATAAGAACCATTGAGTCCACCCAATCGGCCATGCCTTCAGGAACATGGGAAGACATCTCTACAACGTTATAGCGAGAAGACATGAGGCCAACTAATCCTACAATAAGAAAAGAAGATAGGATTACTAAATGAAAAAACATCTCAGACGAGGGGCAAAAACAACTCGACTAATATGATACAGACGAACAACAGAAAACGAAAACCCCAAGACTCAAACCAAAGTCCCGGGGCATCCTTTGGAGGCAGTAACAAACCAAGGTTAAAAGGAAATTCCTACAGATTACGTCCCGGCACTCATCAAACAAGAAAAAGGTTTCAAAGAAAACAAAGGAAGTAAAAACACAAAAATCACTACCTTTCTACAGTCTATCAGCAAAAAGCATGGTCAAACATCAAAAATGCCAAGCAAAAATCATCAAAGGCCCAACCTTTTTCAGAATCAAGCAAAAACACCATCAAAGGCGCAAGCAGAAATGGCGACAATATGCAAAATCCCTAGAAAAGGTTTAAGCAACAAGAAAAGCAAAAAGGATCTTACAGAAGATGAAGAAACCCCTAGAACACACAACAATTAGGTGCGACAAAAACAGAAAGATCCAAACTTTCTCTAAAGAAAAATCAAAACTTGATCACAAAGCCAAAGCAACGAAAGAGAAAGAAAATACGAATGGAACTCACCTGGAGAAGGAAGAAGCTTCGGAGGAAAGAAGGAGGCGTAAAAATGGAAGCTGCCCAGAAAATTCGCCGAAAGACGCCGCAACGCGAGAAAAAGCAGAAATAAGGGCAAAAAACAGATAACGAGAGAACAAAGGAAGAAAATGTGAAGAAGTTACAAAGGAGCGAAGAAGAGAAACCATTTCTGGGTTTTCAAAAATCAAAAGCTTCAAAGGAAAAATGGGGCAATTAGTGCTAATTAATGAAAGTATTAAACCCTCACACGTTTCCAAAGCACTGATGTGAAAGCGCACGCTTTTAGAGAAAAACGTTCTACATTCAAAAGATTCTACAAAAAGGGAAAAATCGACGAAATGCTTGAGTTCGGCTCCACTATAGAAGGACCGAAGTCAAGGACTCGACCTCAAAAAAGAAGACCGAGCTCAAGCAGGGAAACTGTTCATACACTGGGTCAAGTTGTCCGACCCGGGATGTTTAGCGACATGGCGACCGACCTCTTCAGGTCCGACTAGCCGACCTCTTCCCAAAAAGATCGGCCAAACCGACAGGAGAGCCCAATAGAGGGCCCAAATAGAGGAACACGACCCAAATCCAAAGGCAATCCAAGCCTATAGAGATAAAGGCGGTTCCCTTGAAGATAAGCTGACTTCACCCAAAATAAGATAAAGATAAGATAAGATAACTAACTTATCTTATCAGAAAGGTCAGCTCCATCTACTATAAATACACTGGAGCACCCAGGTATAACTTATATTCTGATTTTACATAAAACCTGTTTAATACCCATGCTAACTTAAGCATCAGAGTCTCTTGCAGGTACCCCCCCACCCTCCGGTGACCAAGGATCAGAACTGTAGCCAGTCCAACAAGTCGGACACAACAGCTCCAGCTGCCACCAGCCAGCCGGACACGTCATCTCCGACCAGTACTGAAGATCTCATCTGAGATCGACCTACAGTTTCAGGTAACCCTCGGAACAGTCACCCTTCCGAAAAACCGTGACCATAGACCCTTTTTGGTCACTGTAAAAAACCGTGACCATAGACACCTTTAGGTCACCCCAAAACTGTGACCATAGACCCTTTTAGGCCACCCCTAAAACCGTGACCATAGACTCCTTTAGGTCACCCTCAAAACCGTGACCATAGACCCCTTTAGGTCACCCTTCCGAAAAACCGTGACCATAGACCCTTTTTGGTCACTGTAAAAAATTGTGACCATAGACACCTTTAGGTCACCCCCAAAACTGTGACCATAGACCCTTTTAGGCCACCCCCAAAACCGTGATCATAGACTTCTTTAGGTCACCTCCCAAAACCGTGACTATAGACCCTTTTAGGTCACCCTTTTTTGAAAAACCGTGACCATAGCCCTTTTTGGTCACTGTAAAAAACCGTGACCATAGACCCCCTTTAGGTCACCCCTAAAACCGTGACCATAGACCCTTTTAGGCCACCCCCCAAAACCGTGACCATAGACCCCTTTAGGCCACCCCCAAAACCGTGACCATAGACCCTTTTAGGTCACCCTATTTTGAAAAACCATGACCATAGAACCTTTTTTGTCACCGTAAAAAACCGTGACCATAGACCCCTTTAGGTCACCCCTCAAAACCGTGACCATAAACCCTTTTAGGCCACCCTTTTTTAAAAAAACCGTGACCATAAGTACTCTATGGTCACCCTTTCCAAAAAAACCATGACCATAGCTTTTTTGTCACCCTAAAAAAACCGTGACCATAGAGGGTGTATGGTCACGGTTTTTTACCGTGACCAAAAAAATCGTGGCCATAGACCTAAAATATTGTAGTGAACCTACATGAAAATTCATTTCAAGATCTTACTATATATTACTAATTCAAAAAGTATATAGTAGATTTAAAATCAACAAAGATCAACTTTATATAAAGAGCATGTTTTACTCATATTTATAATGAGTTTTTGCAAGTAATGAATCTTCGTAGAAAGTTTGACGTAATATGCCTAACATAAAATAGATGAAATACCCTAGGATGACTCCACACACCATTACTTCTAGATTTTGTTGTGCTAATACAATCATGCTGATAAAAAATAATACCCATACCATCCCTCCAAATGACACTCCTCCGTAGATTATCTAGAAAAATGCCATGCATCAACAGTATCTCCTTCAACAATGGAAAAAGTAAGTGGCACAATATTCTGATTTTCATCTTGAGACACGTCAACCAAAAGATCAGAGCTCCTCTGTATCGTCCATACAGATGTGTTCCATACACCATGTCGGCAAGCACTCATTTCTAACCACCAAAGATTTTTGCAATCAACTTTTTCTTTGCCAACCACACTTTATGATAGCTTACCGTATAGTTGAACCTCAACTGAACATCTGCAATCACAACTCAGACCATGAGAGATGGGTCGTCACATTCAACTAGAGGCCTTATAGCATTCGTAATTAAGTTGGAATCTAGTTTCGAATGGTCTTGAAAAATTGTATCTATAGTACAAGTATAACTTTCATTATATCGTCTAATTTCTTAATAACGTTTTCTCTAAATCAAACTAGCCCGAATCAGCAAATCACAACCTCTACTATATTATAAGCATTTCGCATAAAATGTCAAAAGCTCAAACTCATAGACCCTATAATCGACCCCCTTAGAAATGGTGTAATTCCTAATTTCCATGACTCCAGCCTCCCTAGAACTGAACTCTATTCCAATAGCAAACTCATCATCTTGCACAAAAGGAACACCTGTGGACAGTGAATAACAATTTGTAAGTTATATAGAAGTATATCTAATTATATTTAAAGTGTTTAGTATAAATATATTGTTAAAATTTCAATGTTAAAATTTCAATGATTGGTATAATATTTTATTGAAGCATTCACAATAGCAAAAAAAATAATGTAAGTTATTTCTTTCCTTATTTTTTTGGCACAAAACAATATGATTAAAAAGTACTTTCAAAATGTGCGAAATTTATCGTTTTGAAATAATCAACGTTTTTTAAAATACACTTTAACTGGCACCTTAACTAAATTCATTAAAGATGTAATTTCAACAAATATATTTTTAATAATTCAACATCTAAAATTGATATGTATTAAAATTTGAGAGTAAAATTGTCATAACCAAAAAATAATAGTCACATACCTGATTTTGCAAACTAGGAAAATCCTAGTATGTTCATAGCTTCGAGATCCAAAGCATGCATGAAAGATAGCACACCGAAAGGATGTTGGGTTGTTACGATATTGAATGCAGCCTGAACTTCCATGTCAATGGTCTCATTCCCTTCATCATTTTCTCCCAACATGTTATCGTTAACTAAGAACTCTTCTTCACTATTACTGTTATTTTTTTCCTAATCTATGTTGTCCCCTTTATTTAGGAAGGATTCATTAGCTTCGTGACTAATAGTCAACTCCTCGAATTCAACATACAACTCGATCATCGACAATACATGAGCTTGATTATCTCAATAAATCATTAACATCTCTAGCATAGTAGCTTGACGAATGGATTTTTGACGGTTTAGAATTTCACTAATGAAATCTCATTGTAAAGTATAGTTTCTAAACCAATCACCAATCCTTTCATACAAAAAGTTGTTTGTCACAAGTACAAACCGCTAAAATTTATAAACCGAAGTATTTAAACCTCGGGTCGTTCTCCCTAGGACTTACAATGAAGTGTCTTGTTATCGGTTATGAGTTATTTTGGGGTTTCGGATAAGAAGCATGAAAAGTAAATGGCAATGAAAATAAACTAACAACTATAAAAGGCTCTTGGCAAGGTATGAAAATTAGAAGTCCTATCCTAGTTATCCTTTTCAATTGTGATGAGACTTGTTCATTGCTACCACTTAGTCAACCCTCACTAATTAAAGGAAAGTCAAGTGGATGAATCGATTTGATTTCTCAAGTCCTAATCAACTCCTAAAGGAATGACTAGCTTTAGAGGTTTTCAAATCAATTAGCAATCTATCCAATTATCAATCAACAAGGGAATTAGATAACTCAAGTGTCACTAATTACTCTACCTAAGCCAAGAGGAACAAAATCTACACTAAAATCCAACCAAGCATTTCATCAAACACTTGGAAGGCACAAAAGAAAAACATAGTAAATCAACAACAAGAATGAAATCTAACAACAATTATTGAAAGGAATTAACAACAACAATCAAAAGGAACACAATTATCATGAATTACCTCAAATTGCATTATTGAAAGAAAACCAAGGAACAACAATATATCCAAAACAAAATGAAGAATTACAATTATTAAAGCACACATCTAGAAAGAGGAAGAGGAGAAGATTAAGAATTGGTAAATGAAAAGTGAATCAAAGCATGAGTTAAACCTAGATCTAAGAAGGGAGATTAACCTAAACCTAATCCTAATCCTAGAGAGAAGAGAGAGCTTCTCTCTCTAAAAACTAACTACAAAGCTCAAAACTAAACTCATTGGTAACTAACTTCTAAAGTGATCAATGATCCTAAGTGATGAATGATGCCTTCTCCTTAATCCTTCATCCTTTTATTCCTTTCCCTTAGCAATTTGGCGCCAAAATGGGTTCAGAAAACCTCTCAAATCGCCAGGCACGTGTTGCATTAATGAGGTCATGTGCCATCATCGGCGCGTGCGTGCATGGTACGCGTGCGCGTCCCTGGTCGATTCTGCAATGTGCGCGCGAGCGCCTTGTGCGCGTGCGCGTGCATGACTGACTTTGCTTCTTTGACTTTTTATGCTTCTCTCCACTTGTATGCTTCCTTCCTTGCTTCCTTTGATCCATGCCTAGTTTCAACCTGAGGTTACTAGCAAACACATCAAGGCATCGTATGGAATCAAACAGAAACTAGAATTCACCAAGATAAGGCTTAAAAAGCATGTTTTTATACTTAAGCACAATCATGGGAGAGATAACAAAACCATGCTAACTCTTAGGCTAAATGTGACAAAAGGTTATCAAAATGTTCTAAATTCAAGGCAAAACAAACCGTCAAATTGGGGTTTGTCAACCTCCCCACACTTAAGCCTTAGCATGTCCTCATGCTAAAATAAGATTGGAACTAAGGGGCATGGCATTTATTGAATGCAACTAAACTATATGAGTCCTATCTAAATGCAACTTTCTAAAGCAATTGGAAATGCTTAGTTCAAACAAATCAATTCCCAAGAGAGCATGTGTAAGCACAAGAGCTAAGTAATAAGGACCAAGTCCAAACCACAATTGTATTGAATTGTTAAAAGGAGTTCAAACTTGCAAGAATATAGATAATATAGGTGAATGCATGTAATTGAACTCTTGAACCCTCACCGGATGTGTATCCGCTCTATTCACTCAAGTGTTTAAGGGTTAATCCACTCAATTCTCTTCTAATCATGTTTTCCAAAATTTGATTTTCTTCTAACAATCAACACTTATTCAATGCGTGCATACATTCATCATGAGGTCTTTCATTTAGGTTGTAATGGGGTTAGGGTCAAGGTAGGAGCATTTATGGTCAAGTGGGCTAGGATTTGAATCTTTGATTGGCATAGACTCTCCCACCTAACCTATTTAATGACCTATACAAATGCGAGCTATTCTAACTACCCATTCTTCACTTTTTCTTACATACTCATGCATTTTCTTTTCATTTCACAACACTTATGCATTGATTCCTTTTTATTGACTTCACTTTGGGGCATTTTGTCCCCTTTTATTTTTTTCTCTTTTTTTTTCATTTTATTTTTCTCTTCATCATTATTTTTTTTCTTTATATATATATATATATATATTTTCTCTTTTTTTTTTCTTCTTTCAAGCTAAATACAAGAACATCAATGCATAAGGTCTCTACGTTTGATTAATACATGAATATGTGCCCAATTCCTAAACATAAAAGTGTATTGCCCCTTTTTATCCCATCCAATGTTCCCAAGCCTCACCAACTTGAATAATACACACTCTCACTAACCTAAGCCAATCAAGGATCCAAACAAGGACTTTTCATTGGTTTTCCGCCTTGGGCTTGTAATGAGCTAAAATAAGGATGAGTTGGTTAAGCATAGGCTCAAAGTTGGCTAACAATGGAGAGTAAAAGGTTGGCTATTTGGTTAAGTGGCAAATGAAATAATGGCCTCAATCATATAAATGCACAAACACAAGAAATAAACGGATATATAGAATCAAGCGAATTAAGGATCACAATCATGGAAAGAGAACAATTTCACACAAGAATGGAAAATAAGTGGTTATAAAATGTAACCACATCAATAGGCTCAAGTCTCACAAGCTTGTGTTCTCAATTCAATACATGCTTCAAAAGGTATGAATTTCAAGCAAGTTTCAAAAATTTTCTTTCAATCAATTGGGTTAATGCCCTATATTTAAACTTTCTTGAAAAACCTCAATGTTTGACTAAGCATTGTTGTGATTGAAAAATTCAAAAAATTTTCTTAGTTTACCCCTTTCTTTTTTTTTTTCACTCAAAACTAATTTCTTGTGCAAAAAGGGGTGACTAAGTTTCACTTAAAACATGATTTCTAATCACAACCACAAACTAAAAGGAGAATATACAAAAGGAGATATGCAAAAATGTATAAAGAAAAATCCAACTAAAATCCAACTAAGATATGGAGTCTATCATCCAAAATATCGAAAAATATCCAAAAGCATCAAAATATCTAAAATCCAAAATAAGCAATAAAAGTATCCAAAGCAACTAGAAATGCATCAAAATATATACAAAGATGTGCAAAATGAGATAACTAGGCCGAAAAAGAGTTCACCGGTTCCCAAATAATGCTACCGGTGCCCTCCCCACACTTAAGATTAAGCATCGTCCTCGATGCTAAACCGGAGGATCAGTGGGAGGTACAACGATAGGCTCTGGCTCTGACTGTGGCTGTGGGACCGGCTGAGTCTCCTGTGTCTGAGGTGGTGCCTCCATGTGTGCTGGCTCCGTAGTGTCAGGGGCATCCTGCTGAGCTGGTGCCTCCGCGTCCTCCTCCTGATGATCCTGCTCATCGGAGGCCGGAGAA
The DNA here is from genome assembly GCF_003086295.3 of Arachis hypogaea. Taxonomy (NCBI): domain Eukaryota; kingdom Viridiplantae; phylum Streptophyta; class Magnoliopsida; order Fabales; family Fabaceae; genus Arachis; species Arachis hypogaea. Next base: position 99,647,328 of record NC_092052.1, on the reverse strand, counting down.
TCGGGAAGCGGAGGTAGCTCAGCGCCTAGAGAGATAAGTGCCTGGTCCATCCGATCCAAACGGCGTCTGACATGGTGTCGCTCTCGCTCCAAGAACCGGAAGAGACGCTGGACCAGGAGATAGGTAGGCTCAGGTGCTGCTGGAGGGTCTGTAGATGGTAGAGGAGCTGCGGCTGTAGAAGATGATCGGCCAGCTGCAGGGGCTGGTGGTGAAGGTGTCCCTATGGCAGCCCGAGCCCGAGAGCGGCGGCTAGCAGGTGGCCGCTCGTGCACCCAAACACCCCAGGGGATAGTAACCTCCTTGTCATCAGCATCAGCGGGTGGTGGTCGCACATCATCATCCGACCATGGGACATCAGCCAGGGCTGCCATACTCGTGACCAATGTAGGAAACGGAAGTAGGCCACGAATATGCGCCCGCCACATGCACTGTCGGATAAGTCTAGGGAAGGAGACATCCTTCCCTTCCATAACACACCCGATCAGCAGAAGCATCTCCATGGGGACCTCAGAAAAGTGGGTGGTAGGCAGGACGTAGTGGGCGAAGATCATCTGCCAAGTCTTGGCCTCCCTAGTCAAATGATTGAACAACATCCCCTTTGGCTTGGTGTTGCCCGCATCCATAACCCAAGAAGCCTCCGGTATCCCAATCACGCGCCGAAGCGCCTCATAATCAAAAGTCATGGTATGGATGGCTATCTCAGCCTGATGATGGGCACACTGGTCATGTGGAATGTGTTGGCAATGAAGTGCCTCCCCAATGGCGGCCTCGGTGAGCAGAATCTCTCTATCCCTCACCTGAACTGAATCCAAGGTCGGACGGAAGAAGTTGCAGTAAAATTCTTTCACCCAGGATATATTGATATCACCCAAGTCCCGGTCAACAAAATAAATACCTAACTCAAGGATCCGACCGTTAATGCGCCGTCTCACATCATTAGGTAGGAGCAACTTCTTCTCAATATTGAGCTTCGTGGTTCGATATCTAGAGAACCGAAGCTCACAGTAGAGGTTGGGGAATCTGTCAGGATTGGTAGAAGGTAACTGCTGATTCTCTTTATCCTCGTCCTGCAAAGGATTCCTAGCATAGTTTTTGTAGATGGAAGGAATGGGGGGGTAGAGTGTTTTCTCTTCTTGGAGGCGGTGGCTATGGCCTTGCCTTTATCCGACATCCTGAAAAAAAATGATAGAATATATAAAACATTTAGCATGTAACAAAGAAGACATGTTCAGGATATCATTATCAAAGAGCAATCATGATGTTGCACTGAATAAGTAAAAATGAACAAGTAAGCATAAGTGACTGAACCAAAACCGTAATCCTCATTAAAGGTAACACCTCATATGCAAAAGGCACTAATATCATCATAGTCATGAAAGAATTGTTAAAGAGGGTTAAAAGTGAGTGTAAGTAAAATGGTGAAAGAAATTAGTGGGTTAGAAAAGTGGATTAGTGATATGATGATATATAGGCTCAATTGAACGAGAAATTGCGGTTCATGTGCACGGTGATTGGGCAAATCCGGGAAGTCAAAAAGGAAACGGAAATTTGCCTAAAACTGAAAATAAAAAAAATCGAAGTGAAACAAATTTTCTTGAAAATCGGGTAGCATTCCGGCTTAAAATTGGACGTTCCCGGATAGCAGAATAGCACAAACAGTAAGAAAGCAGCATCAATTAAGCACAGCAGCAGTGGTACAGCATTCAGGCAACAAGAAGTGCATAAAAAGCAGTCCAAAACCAGCATACAACATACAAACAGACAAACAGCAAGTAAGCACATACGGAGCACTTATCAGGCCTAGAATCCTCTATCCAGTCCTAGCTACCTAACCGCAAGTATTTCTAACTAATCCTAACATACAACATTCCAATGCTAACTAACATGCAATTCTAGGAGTTAACATAAATGAACAAACAAAAAGGAAAAGAATAGAAAAGAATAAACAGAAATGGAGCAGGAACCTGGGAGCAGGAGGGAACTAAGAATGGAAAGGGAATTCGGGAGCAGGGGGCCACAGAAGCAGAAATTGCGCCGCCGTCAACGGTGGCGGTGATGGCAGAGGGGCGGCGAAGTTGGCAGAGGGGGTTGCGCGGTGGTTCGGCTGAAGGGATGAGAAACTGAGGGGAGGGGTGATGGTGAGAGGGGAGAAGGAAAGGAGGATGTGGAGGGGGGCCGAGGGGGAACCGCGCCGCCGGCAGTGAAGACGGGGCGGCGGCGGAGGGCTTGGTCACGGCGCGGTTGAGAGGGGTGAGAGGGAGAGAGAGAGAACGGGTAGTGGTGAGAAGGGAAGAGGGGTTGAGGGTGAGTGAGGGCGAGTCGCCGGCGGTGAAGGTGGCGCGGCGGCGGAGGCGGTGCTGCTGCTGCGATGGTAGATGGGGCGAGGGGAAGAAGATGGAGGTTGAGAGGGATGGGTTGCGCGACTGCGCAGTGGGCTTCGCGAGGTAGGGTTATCCCGATTTTTGAATTGGCGCGTGCGCGCACCTTGCGCGTCCGCGCCCATTGAGAAAAATGGGCTCTTACGCGTGCGCGTACAACGCGCTTAGGCGAGGGTGAGCGAAATAGGGAAGGGCGCGTGCGCGTACCGTGCGCGCACGCGTGCATGGAGTTGGGCTAGGGGCTTAGAGTTGGCCCAACCCAGGCCTAACTCTCTGGAGAATGGCCTGGAGGTTGCGCTACTAGACCTGCGCGCACGCGGCAAGTACGCGTCCGCGGGCATTGAGGGGAATGGAGAACTACGCGTGAGCGTACAGTGCGCGCACGCGTACATGAGATTGGGCCTTAGGCTTAGAATGGGCTTGAGGCATGCCCAACTCTCTGGTCCATGGCCTAGTTTGGTGGCACCGCGCAAGGACGCGCGCGCGGCAAATGCGCGTCCGCGTGCATTGACGAATTCGTGAAATGGCGCGCTGGCGCGATGCGCGCGCTCGCGCAGATGGGGTTGGACCTGGGGCCTAGAGCCAGCCCAGAAATGGCTTAACTCTCTGGAATTTGGCCCAAGCAGTTGCAGCAGCAGATCGGCGCGGACGCGGCAGATGCGCGTCCGCGCGAACTTCCAGGATCTAATAGTTGGCGCGCCCGCATGTAGTGCGCGTCTGCGCCCCTTTTTTTTTTTTCTGGGTGTTCCCCTTAGTGTTCACAACTCCTATTCACTCAACCATCATAGAATTCACAAAAAAATGCAATTTTTGGTATTATTCATCTACTACTAAACACAACATGCATGTGACTAAGCTAACAATTAAATTGTACAAACAAATTTGTGTGAAACATCTACCTACAATGGTAACTCAAATCACTTATTAGGCAAATTTAAAAAGGAATGGAAAGAGTTTACCATGGTGGGGTGTCTCCCACCTAGCACTTTTAGTTTAAGTCCTTAAGTTGGACATTCTTAAGATGCTTATTGTCATGGTGGCTTATGTTTGTACTCATCCTTGAATCTCCAAGGATCCTTGCTTCTCAATTGGTTGACAGAATTTCCAACCATTTTCGTCAAGCTTGGGCAAAGTTCTACCCAAGATATGAGTCCCCATAGTTGATCTTCATATAGCGAACCGGGATCCCATATCTTGTCTTCACACCCATCCGTTAGTTGAGTTTCATGGTTTTGTCGGATGAGCGGTTGACATAAAGGTGATTGGCACATAGAATTCTCTTTACTCCACCAATGCTTTCTCCTAGATCCGTATAAAGTGATTCTTGTCCCAACATCATCCCTATACCTTGAAGATTTGACCTCAATGAGCCTAATTCCTAACTTGCAACCACTACACAACTCATTCTTGCTTTTAATTCCACAAAGAGCTCTAAGTTGTCCATCCGTTTCAATCAAACCATATTCAAGCGAGAAAGTGAAGCTTATGGATAAGAATGTTACCCACTTGAAAGTTGTGTTGGATGGTAATTTGGGAAGAGGGGCTTCCCCACACTTAGACCATGCAAAGTCTAATTCCTTGTGCTCTTCTTTGTGTATTTCCACCTCTTTACGGGCTTCCTTGATTTCAACCCTTCCCTTTTTGTTACGCGGCTTGGTGTTATCTTCAAAAACTTTATCTTGTTTAATGAGAGGCGATTCAATTTTGGATAGAAATTCATTGATGAACGAGGTCATCTCTTGATCAACCTCTTCATATTCTTCAATTTCAATATACACCATGCCCTTCTCATCTTCCTTGGGAGGTTGTGCATACTCTTCTCTAATTTCAACTCCATGTCCAACGGGTGAGGATTCCATTGTAGAGAGCAATTCATCTATGATTGAATCCATTTCTCGATAAACTTCTTCCAAGTCTCCAATGATGCTACATTCCCTTGGACTTTCAACATCTCCTAAATCTTCAACCACTTCTTCCTTTTCTTCAATGATTATAGGGTTCTCTAGTTGCTCCAATACAAAATTTGACTCTTCTTTTTCCACCGAATTTTCCAATTTCTCCTTCATGCTTTGCTCTTCTTTTGACTTTTCACATGTGGTCACAGAAGTACCTTGAGTATTCAAGCATTGGTGGGCTAAAGTGTGCACCACCTTGGTCAAATTGGTCACAAACTCAAGTGTATCCCGCTTCATGGCTTCTTGTCCTTGGAGTAACAAAGTGAGAGGATCGTCTATTGGGGCTTGGGGTGAGTAGGAAGGTTCATTATTTTGGAGAGAGGGTTCATAGTAGGAAGGTGGTTCTTCTTGGTAAGGGTATGGAAATGATGAGTATTGAGGTGGTTCTTGGGAGTAATCTTGATATGGTTGTGGTGATTCTAGAGGTTCTTGCTCATAATGACCATAAAAATATGGTATGGATGATTGGTTATACGATGGATATGGATCATAGGGTGGTGCTTGGTGATGAAAGGCTTGTGAGAATGGTTGAGGTTCATGTTGAGGATGAGATTCATAGGCATATGGTGGTGGTGCTTGGAAGTCACAAGGTGATTCACCATAGCCATTGAATTGACATGCATTAGGATGAGGGTTATACCTATAAGTGTCCGGAGGTTGATGCCAATAGGAGTGATCAATTTCTTGAGGCTCCTCCCATCTTGGAGTGTTCCATCCTTGGTGCATGTTGCCATTAAAGTCCACATTTCCTACAACACACTTAGAACCAAACTCAAAGCCAAAGTGAGAATTCATTATGGAAAAACAAAATAAAACTAACAAAATCTAGTAAACAAGCAAAAGACAAACTATTTACACTATTCACATATGTACAATAACCAATAACATAACACCATTGCAAGTCCCCGGCAACGGCGCCATTTTTGACGAATGGATTTTTGACGGTTTAGAATTTCACTAATGAAATCTCGTTGTAAAGTATAGTTTCTAAACCAATCACCAATCCTTTCATACAAAAAGTTGTTTGTCACAACTACAAACCCCTAAAATTTATAAACCGAAGTATTTAAACCTCGGGTCGTTCTCCCTAGGACTTACAATGAAGTGTCTTGTTATCGGTTATGAGTTATTTTGGGGTTTCGGATAAGAAGCATGAAAAGTAAATGGCAATGAAAATAAACTAACAACTATAAAAGGCTCTTGGCAAGGTATGAAAATTAGAAGTCCTATCCTAGTTATCCTTTTCAATTGTGATGAGACTTGTTCATTGCTACCACTTAGTCAACCCTCACTAATTAAAGGAAAGTCAAGTGGATGAATCGATTTGATTTCTCAAGTCCTAATCAACTCCTAAAGGAATGACTAGCTTTAGAGGTTTTCAAATCAATTAGCAATCTATCCAATTATCAATCAACAAGGGAATTAGATAACTCAAGTGTCACTAATTACTCTACCTAAGCCAAGAGGAACAAAATCTACACTAAAATCCAACCAAGCATTTCATCAAACACTTGGAAGGCACAAAAGAAAAACATAGTAAATCAACAACAAGAATGAAATCTAACAACAATTATTGAAAGGAATTAACAACAACAATCAAAAGGAACACAATTATCATGAATTACCTCAAATTGCATTATTGAAAGAAAACCAAGGAACAACAATATATCCAAAACAAAATGAAGAATTACAATTATTAAAGCACACATCTAGAAAGAGGAAGAGGAGAAGATTAAGAATTGGTAAATGAAAAGTGAATCAAAGCATGAGTTAAACCTAGATCTAAGAAGGGAGATTAACCTAAACCTAATCCTAATCCTAGAGAGAAGAGAGAGCTTCTCTCTCTAAAAACTAACTACAAAGCTCAAAACTAAACTCATTGGTAACTAACTTCTAAAGTGATCAATGATCCTAAGTGATGAATGATGCCTTCTCCTTAATCCTTCATCCTTTTATTCCTTTCCCTTAGCAATTTGGCGCCAAAATGGGTTCAGAAAACCTCTCAAATCGTCAGGCACGTGTTGCATTAATGAGGTCATGTGCCATCATCGGCGCGTGCGCGCATGGTACGCGTGCGCGTCCCTGGTCGATTCTGCAATGTGCGCGCGAGCGCCTTGTGCGCGCGAGCGCCTTGTGCGCGTGCGCGTGCATGACTGACTTTGCTTCTTTGACTTTTTATGCTTCTCTCCACTTGTATGCTTCCTTCCTTGCTTCCTTTGATCCATGCCTAGTTTCAACCTGAGGTTACTAGCAAACACATCAAGGCATCGTATGGAATCAAACAGAAACTAGAATTCACCAAGATAAGGCTTAAAAAGCATGTTTTTACACTTTAGCACAATCATGGGAGAGATAACAAAACCATGCTAACTCTTAGGCTAAATGTGACAAAAGGTTATCAAAATGTTCTAAATTCAAGGCAAAACAAACCGTCAAATTGGGGTTTGTCAACCTCCCCACACTTAAGCCTTAGGAGATAAGAGGGTTAGAGAGGAGTGGGAGGCGAGAGGGTTAGAGTGAAAGAGAGACAAATTCAAATGAGGGGAAGAGGGTTCGTACTTCTTTTCTACGTCACAGTTACGTCGGATTTACCATCAGAAACATCTGATAGTAAGCCATTGCAAATCACCAAAACGCAACGTTTTACTAAGTAGATTTACCATCGGATTTATAACCCTAAAGGACGTGCCAATTTTTTTTTGTTTCTCTCAAATTATTACCGGTGAATTTACTGTTACGTAAATCCCCTAGTAATTATTTAACCTTACGAATTCGACGCGTTTGCCGCTGGTAAATCCGCCACTATTCGATGCTAAATTCAACGGTACTCAATATTTTTCTTGTAATATTCTCGCATACTATACAAAATGTTTAAATATGTGATATCAATTCCTACGAAATATCTTTTATTAAAAAAAACAAATCTCTCGTTCACTATGAGATGAGTTTTTAAAATAAAAAAATTGAAAAATCTCTTTTTCCCGTAAGTGAGATGCTTTTTTAAAGTTAAAAAAAAAAAAAAACTATTCTCACCATATAAACAAGATGCTTTTAGAGTAATTAAAAAAAAAAAGTATCTCACCCACTGCAAGAAGGGTGAGCCCGCCAAAATTCAACACTTCACATTCTCATCCGCATTCTCATCCTCGAGAATAACACACAAAAAATTTAGATCCAAAAAAAAAAACAATTATTTAATTATTAATTAGATTATATTATTATAAAAATACCAATATTTAGACATATTCAGGAATATACCAAAGTTTATTTTAATAATGTTAGCAAATTAACTTTTGAGAAAAATTAAAGAATTAGTATTTTTATTTTATATTGGCTGATATATTTTGTCAGAATTCAATATCTTTAATCTAATTGTTTAATAATATATTTTTAATCATGTTTTTAAATATTAATAATAAAAAATTAAATTTTGATAATTCTTTATTATTATTTTTAATTTTTTTGTCAAAATTAATTATTTTATTTATTTTAAATTTTAAATCTTAAATTATAAATTCTTAATTTTATGTCGTAAATTACAAATCTATATGCTAAAGTTAATTAATATTAGTTAATTAAAAATTAGTTCCTTGTATTTTTTTTTATTTTTATTGTCTCCATACTTTGTTTCCTAACCAATTTATTCCAAATGGAACCACACGAGTCATGGCCATTAGTTTCTCCTTTTATCTAAACTGGTGAAGAAAAGAAGTGCCGGAAAAAACAACTGGTGATAAAAGCTTCCTATGAGTTTGTTTTGTCGATTTTTAGCAAATCGATGGTGGTTCGATATCTAGTGAATTGGGAGCGAAACTTATTCTTTTGTGCGAGTACCAGTTTTCTATAAGTGCATCAAAGTGTCTTTGATTAGACTAAACTTAAAAGATTAAAATAAAGTAAATTTATGAATTGATAAATAAAGTTCAGAAATTAAAGTTTTGCAAACTGTTCATACCCTAGGTCGAGCTGTCTGACCCAGAATGTTTAGCAGCAAAGCAACCGACCTCTTCAGGTCGTACTATCCGACCTCTTCTCAAAGAGCTCGACTAAATTGCCAGGAAAGCCCAATAAAAGGCCCAAATAGAGGAATACGACCCCAATCCAAAGGCAGCCCAAGCCTGTAGAGATAAGGACGGTACCCTTGAAGATAAGATGACCTCACTCAAAAATAAGATAAGATAAGATAACTAACTTATCTTATCTAAAAAGGTCACTCCACATCATTATAAATACACTGGAGCACCCAGGTATAACTCATACTCTGATTCTTCCAAAAACCTGCTTAATACCCTTGCTAACTTAAGCATCGGAGTCCCTTGCAGGTACCACCACCCTCTGGTGACAAAGAATCGGCAGCACTGTCAGCCCAACACGCCGGATACGTCATCTCCGACCAACACAAAAGATCTCGTCCGAGATCGACCTACAGTTTAAGGTAATCCTCGGAACACAAACTAAATCAACAATTTTTTAAAGAACTTAAAGGAAAACAATAAATTGTCTTTTGTTTTGAAACAAAGGACGTCTATATGTAAAATGATAGAATGCTGAAAGATAAATTTAACAAAGAATAATAAAAAATGTGAATAACACTTAATGAATAAGATTAAATAAAATATGAAGTATACAAACATAATTGAAATTAAAAAGAAGAAGAAGGTGGAAGGAACCCTACAGAAAAAGGAAACTCGATCGCAAACTCAGGGATACGCTGGGATGTGAGAGTGCTTAGAGTGTTTTTCTGAGTAAAAGTTCCAACCCCTTTCCACTGAAATTTCCTAGTATTTATAAGCTAACCTTACATAACGGTAAATTAAAATTACATTAATTACAATTAATTAAAAATAAATTACAATTTTGAAACACAACCGCCCTTGGTAACTGTTCCCACTATACGATTGTAGATATTCCCCATGTGATTAATTATCCGCTAACCTTTTCACTTCTTTGACCACTCAACTAAATCTTCGAAAATCCTCCTTTAAATCGAATCTCCCTCTCGACTTAGCTTCTTCGATTTCGACAAAGTAATCGAAAACAATTCCCACATCAGCAACTCCCAAACTTAGCCTCCTAAACACATTTCCTCGAAAACCAATACTTGATATTTTTTCGATTTGACTCTTTCCGATCGAAAATAATTTTTCGATCAACAAATTGTCCCCTTGGATTAATGTGGTTTCTTTTGATATCATTATCGAAAAGCAAAGCACTTAATCCAAAAACATCAGTTTTCAAATTAATAATAATTGTCATTTAAACCTTACATTATCACCAGTCCACTCGACACGTTTCCCAAGAGTCATGCCCTCTCTCTCCACCATTTCATCTTCCAAAAGAAGTTACCTCTTTTTGCATTTTCTCTACAGTAACGGTTACAATAACACTTTAAATCCACTGTTCTCACCTTCAGTCAATTTTCCTGAATTCTATCATTCTCTAAGCTTTCTTTACAACTTTGAATTTCTTTGCAAAACCTTCCAATCTGAGAATGGCTGGCTCTTCCTCACAAATTACTTCTTCTGACAAGGGCAAAGGCCATACATCAACACCACCACCTCCACCAGCTCTTTGCATTCTCAATCAAATCGATGATGAAATCATTGATGACCCTCACATTCAGTCTAGTGATAACAGGATTTTAATTCCTTTCACAATCGAAACTGACACACATTGCTTCCTCGGACCAATTGAATCCCTGGAAAAGGTGAACAAGAAGTCTCTTTCTTTTCCCAGTGCTGAAGGGGAAGACTTGCTAATCAACCAATCTTTTAACATTTCCCATTTTATCAATCAAAAGACGTTCAGGAACAATCCAAAAATTAACCCACGAGGGTATGACTTTACAGCCTGGTACCGATGTCTCGAACCTACCAAAAGTGCCAGTTGGGGAGCTCTAGGGATTCATGAACTACTGAGACTCTCTCATTTTTCTTTAACTACACATCCTTGGATGATCGAGGCTGTTACATGCTTCTGGAATAGAACCACCAATAATTTCCACCTTCCTTGTGGAATGATTGGAATGTCTCTTCTCGACGTAGCCGCAATCACTGGACTTCCCATCAATTTACCAGATTATACTTCTGAAATACAACCTGAACGTCAATACAACATCATTCTGAGCAGCTCTTACAGTGAGTTCATCGCCCACAACATGGGTAGAGAAGGTACTAGAATCACCAATAATGAACACGTAGCTTTCCTGTTCTATTGGTTAAATGCGATTCTGTTTTGTTTTCGTAGCGTCCAAATGTCAAAATTTTACCTCTGTTTGGCCATACTTCTCCACGAAGGTAAAATTTTCAACCTGGCTAAGCTTCTCTTGGGGAACATCTTCGAGGAACTTGGCCAATTTGTTTGTGACCTACGAGATAACAAATTAATAAGTGCAGGAGGCCCTTTATGGCTTCTTCAGTTATAGCTCAATACCATCTTTGAGAACTTCATGACCAAACATGAGAGTGGTCATACTAATAAGCAATATATTGAAGGGTTTCGATTATCTACATACATACCCAATTTCCCAAATACACAATCAGATGAAGATAGGTTTTGGGCTGTTTTCGCCCTTTTTCATTCTTGTAAAAATTTTGAGAATGAACAACTGAATTTCACTTCTTTTTTACGCCGCAACCGAGGCCCTGCCTGGTTAGACCATTTGCTCTTTCTAAACTCATATGAAGGAGGTGAACTTTCCAAACGAAGTTGGGCACACCTACTGGCTGTTCAAGTAATCCCCACAGGATTATCTTTACAGAAAAAAGAAAAATTCAAAATAACTTTGTATGCTCCTCACCTATCCGCCAGACAATTAGGATTTTCACAAGCCATTCCAAAACTTCAACCTCGAAACGATGACCCTTTCTGTCACTTCCTTCTGACTACCCAAGAAGATTTCGATTCTTGCCTTGCCATGAATCAACAGCGCAGGGATCATTTCAGTTTCATGGAGTATGAACGCAGTTCTTATATTACCAAATCATGTGTTGAATGGTGGGCCGCATATTATGCTAGGTACATTCGTACCTTAGAAGACATTCAACAAACTTCAATTCAAACTGCTCCTATTGCTGAGAGCTCTCCAAAAAGAACTCAGAAAAGGAAAGCCGAAACTGCTCGACCACCACCAACAAAAAGCAGGAAAACTCCCACCAAAACTTCTCGAAAGGTAACTTTATAATTCCTTTCTTTATTTAAAACATATTCCAACTTTTGTCTTTTACATCATACTCAATTCTGAATTTCTTATCAGTTGATACTGCTGTCATCAACTGAGAGTTCTGAGGAAACTAAACCGGCCAACAAAGATACTCCTGCTATTTCTTCCCAATCAGAAGCCGATTCTGATTCTAGCCCCCAATTAATCCGCAGGACCACAACTTCTCATGTAATACGATTGTCACTACAAAATTTGCTTATTTTAATGTAAACTTCAAATTCACAAATGTGTACCTTTTTTTTAGCCTGCCCATGTCACTCATTCAGTCACTTCTGCTGAAGAACTTAACCCATTAATTTTGCCACAGTAACACAGTCCAGCAGAGTAATTCCAACGACTTTTCCACCTTCTTCTCACACAACCCAAATAGTGGATCCAACAACCAATCCTTTGCAACATTCTCCAGCAGAAACTCAAAGGATTGAATCGACTTCATCTGACCATCAGGTTATTCTTTCCAAAAAGAATCTAACAGTTCCTGATTCTAATTCTGCTTCCAAAGCTGCTGATACTACCAATTCAGACTCTTCCAAATCCAAGGTTTTAGAAACTCCACCAGATTTGCAACCAACACCTTCAGACTTGGCACAACTTCAGACTCCTCCAGGAATAAAACCAAACACGTCAATTGTCCCAACAACTCCATCTATTGCTACCTTGGATGACTTGACTTCTATTTTGAACAAAATCATCCAGAAAACCAAAGTGCCAATACCTGTTCCAATTACCTCAAGTCCAGTTTCTACAAGACTTCCAATCGAATTGGATCCTGATACTCGGGAACAACTTCGATCACTCATAAAACTCTTGGATCATCCTCCTGCCACATGGGTTAATGACCCACTCCTTAATCAACTTTTGACTTCTCTTTTAAGCTCCTCTTTTGAAATCCCAAACAATATTCCTAATTCTGATTTAATTCAAGGATTTAAACAAATCATCGAAGAGAGTGTCGCATTCCATTTTCAATTTCAAGAAATTGAAAATCGAGAAGTCACAGCCGTATCCAAAATTGAAAATTACCAAGCAGCGGCTCAACCAATCAAAGCTGCCCGTGACGAGTTTGATTTAAAGATTGCCTGTGCTATTTCTGTCCAAGCCTTTCATGACCAAGAAGAAGCAAGGCTTGAAGCGGAATTGGCTCTAATTCAAGAACAACTCACTACTCTATGCCAAAATCGATCCACCTTGGCTAGACCTTTAGTTGCAGCTCAACAAGAACAACATCTCCTCATCCAACAACTTGTCTCGATTGACACTGAGCGAGAGAAAGTCGAACAACAACTTGAGGAGATCCAAATTGATAAATCCAAACAAACTGGGATTCTCACAACTCTGGAAAACAAAAGGACAAAACTGCGCTCTGTTCTAGCTAAATTATTGGCGCCTTAAACTTTTTCTTTATTTTATAATGACTTTTGTCTCTTTTGAACTTTATGCATGCTGAATTTTCTATGTTTGCCAACAATAGAAAAGTTTTAAATATTTTCTATTAATCAAGCTAATCACCTTTCCAGACTCGATGTCTTTAATTCGATAAGCATTTCCATAATATGTCCCTATTACTTGAAAGGGACCTTCCCAACTATGAGACCACTTACCAAGAAATCTCGATTTCTTTTCCATTGGTAAAATAACTTTCAAAACCAATTCGCCTGTTTGAAAAGATTTTCTAGAAATTCGACAATTATAACTTCGAGCAATACTCTCCTTCTGTCGAATTATATTCTCTAGTGCTAAAATTCGCTCTGAATCTAACTCATTTAACTCGTCAAACATCGCATTCCAATAATCATCAATTGGCAAATCGTTTTGTTTCGATACCCTCAAGGTATTCAAATTAATTTTTAATGGTAATACTGCATCATGGTCATACACCAATTTATAAGGTGAAGTTCCTGTCGAACCTCTTGGTGAATTTCGATAAGCCCATAATACATGACTTAAAGTCTCATGCCATGTTCGAGGCCTATTCCTAATATGATTTTTAATCAAACCTATCAATATCTTGTTTGTTGCTTCAACTTGGCCGTTAGCTTGTGCATAATAAGGAGTCGAAGTGACCATATTAATATTTCTCGAAGCTGCAAAGTTTTTAATTCTTTGACCAGTAAACATAGTTCCTTGGTCAGTACTTAATGTCTGAGGAATTCCAAATCGATGGATAATATTTTCCTCGACAAAATCAATTATCTCACTTTGACCAACCTCTACCAACGGAATAGCCTCAACCCATTTTGGGAAATAATCAATAGCCACTAAAATAAATTTATGTCGTTTCGAAGAAGGAGGATGAATCAACCCAATTAAATCCAAAGCCCAACCTCTGAACGGCCATGGCTTTATTATCGAATGTAATTCGGCCGCTGGAATTTGTTGTATCGAACCATACTTCTGACATTCTTGACACCCCTTTGCATAATCAATATAATCTTTTATCATAGATGGCCAAAACACCTGATTACGATATAACACCCATCTCATTTTTTTCCTGCTTGATGAGCACCTGATGAGCGGATAATTTATACGCTTTTTGACATTGTTTTTAGTATGTTTTTAGTAGGATCTAGTTACTTTTAGGGATGTTTTTAATAGATTTTGTGTTAAATTCACATTTCTGGACTTTACTATGAGTTTGTGTGTTTTTCTGTGATTTCAGGTATTTTCTGGCTGAAATTGAGGGACTTGAGCAAAAATCAGATTCAGAGGTTGAAAAAGGACTGCTGATGTTGTTGGATTCTGACCTCCCTGCACTCAAAGTAGATTTTCTGGAGCTACAGAACTCGAAATGGCACGCTTCCAATTGCGTTGGAAAGTAGACATCCAGGGCTTTCCAGAAATATATAATAGTCCATACTTTGGCCAAGAATAAACGACGTAAACTGGCGTTCAACGCCAGCTTTCTACCCAAATCTGGCGTCCAGCGCCAGAAAAGGATCCAAAACCAGAGTTGAACGCCCAAACTGGCACAAAAACTGGCGTTCAACTCCACAAATGGCCTCTGCACGTGCAACACTTAAGCTCAGCCCAAACACACACCAAGTGGGCCCCGGAAGTGGATTTATACATCAAATACTTACTCATGTAAACCCTAGTAGCTAGTTTATTATAAATAGGACCTCTTACTATTGTATTAGGCATCTTTGGTCTCAGTTTTAATCCATTGTTCATCTTAGGAGACTATTGATCACGCTTTAGGGGGCTGGCCATCTCGGCCATGCCTGGACCTTCACTTATGTATTTTCAACGGTAGAGTTTCTACACTCCATAGATTAAGGTGTGGAGCTCTGCTGTTCCTCAAAGATTAATGAAAGTACTACTGTTTTCTATTCAATTCATCTTATTTCACTTCTAAGATATCCATTCGCACCCAAGAACGTGATGAAGGTGATGATTATGTGTGACGCTCATCACCATCTCCCCTACGAACACGTGCCTGACAAACACCTCCGTTCTACATGAAATAAAGCTAGAATGAATATCTCTTAGATCTCCTAACCAGAATCTTCGTGGCGTAAGCTACAATGATGGCGGCATTCAAGAGAATCCGGAAGGTCTAAACCTTGTCTGTGGTATTCTGAGTAGGATTCAATGATTGAATGACTGTGACGAGCTTCAAACTCGCGAGTGCTGGGCGTTAGTGACAGACGCAAAAGGAGGGTGAATCCTATTCCAGCATGATCGGGAACCGACAGATGAATAGCCGTGCCGTGACAGGGTGCGTGAGCATATTATTCACTGAGAGGAGGGGATGTAGCCACTGACAACGGTGATGCCCTTGCATAAAGCCAGCCATGGAAAGGAGTAAGAGTGATTGGATGAAGATAGCAGGAAAGCAGAGGTTCAAAGGAACGAAAAGCATCTCCATTCGCTTATCTGAAATTCCTACCAATGATTTACATAAGTATCTCTATCCCTATTTTATTATTCATTATTCGAAAACCACATAACTATTTTATATCTGCCTGACTGAGATCTACAAGGTGACCATAGCTTGCTTCATACCAACAATCTCCGTGGGATTCGACCCTTACTCACGTAAGGTATTACTTGGACGACCCAGTGCACTTGCTGGTTAGTTGTATTGAAGTTGTGACAATTATGAATTAAGATCAAAGCACCAAGCTTTGGAGCCATTACCAGGGATTGTTCGAGCCTGGACATCACAATTTCGTGCACCAAGTTTTTGGCGCCGTTGCCGGGGATTGTTTCAGTCTTCGGCAAGCTTTTGGTCCGGTAACATCAGTGCCAGATTCCCTTTTGATCCGGCAACAGCACCAAGTTTTTGGCGCCGTTGCCGGGGATTGTTCGAGTTTGGACAACTAACGGTTCATCTTGTTGCTCAGATTAGGTAATTTTCTTTTTGTTTTCTTTTCAAAAAAAAATTTTTCAAAAACCTTTCAAAAATTCCTCACTTGTTTTCGAAAAAAAAATTTTACTAAAAATAATGTTTTCAAAATAAATTATTCTATGGCTTCAAAATTTTTAAGAATGAATTCTAGTGTTTCATGAAGCATGTTGAAGCCTATCTGGCTGTAAAGCCATACCCAAACTGCTTTGGGATTGGCTAATCACTTCAGTGGAGTCATGCCCAATCCTTCTGGATAGGGTATGTCAGGCTTGTCATGTCTGAATTACACTCATATTTTTATTAAAGCTTGGCTGGCTATTAAGCCATGCCTGACCCTTTGATTGGAGCTTTAAGACTAACATGGCAAGATTCCTGGAATTCATATTAAAAATTTTGAAATCCTTATTTTTATTTTTCACAATAATTTTCGAAAAAAAAAATAATAAATAAAAATACAAAAAAATTAGAAAATCATAAAAATCGAAAATATTTTTGTGTTTCTTGTTTGAGTCTTGAGTCATGTTATAAGTTTGATGTCAATTGCATATGCATCTTGCATTTTTTCGAAAATATCATGCATTCATAGTGTTCTTCATGATCTTCAAGTTGTTCTTGGTAAGTCTTCTTGTTTGATCTTGATGATTTTTTGTTTTGTGTCTTTTCATGTTTATCATATGCATTCTTGAATTCTTAGTGCGTAAGCATTAAAGAATTCTAAGTTTGGTGTCTTGCATGTTTTCTTTGCATTAAAAATTTTTCAAAATTGTGTCTATGATGTTCATCTTGACATTCAAAGTGTTCTTGGTGTTCATCTTGACATTCATAGCATTCTTGCATGCATCACATGTTTTGATCTAAAAATTTCATGCATTGCATAATTTTCACGTTTTCATAAAAATTAAAAAAAAAAATCAAAAAAATATCTTCCCCTTTTTTCTCTCATCAAATTTGAAAATTTGAGTTGACTTTTTCAAAAATTTTTAAAATCAAGTTGTTTCTTATGAGTCAAATCAAATTTTCAATTTGAAAATCTTATCTTTTTCAAAATCTTTTTCAAAATTCAAAATCTTTTTCAAAATTCATGATTATTTTCGAAAATTCCAAAAAAATAATTTTCAAAAACCTTTTTCTTATTTTATATCATAATTTTCGAAAATAACATAATCAATTAAAGCTTTGAATCAAAAATTTGAAGTTTGTTACTTGCTTGTTAAGAAAGATTCAAACTTTAAGTTCTAGAATCATATCTTGTGATTTCTTATGAATCAAGTCATTAATTGTGATTTTAAAAATCAAATCTTTTTCAAAAACTAATTTCTATCATATCTTTTCAAAAAAAATATCTTCTTATCTTATCTTTTTCAAAATTTGATTTCAAAATATCTTCTCTAACTTCCTAACTTCTTATCTTTTCAAAATTTGTTTCAACTAACTAACTAACTTTTTGTTTGTTTCTTAACTTTTTCAAAACTACCTAACTACTCTCTCTCTCTAATTTTCGAAAATATCTTCCTCTTTTTCAAAAATTTCTTTTTAATTAACTAATTATTTTTATTTTTATTTTTGATTTCAAAAATTTTCGAAAAAAAAATACTAAACATTTTTCAAAAACTATTTTCAAAAATCACTAACTCTTTTTCAAAATAATTTTCGAAAATTTTCCCTCCCCCATCTTATTCTATTTATTTATTCATCTACTAACATCTCTCCCTCACATCATCACCAAATTCGAACCCCCTCTTCTATCTGTGTTCGAATTTCCTCCTCTTTTCTTCTACTCACATAAGGGAACCTCTATACTGTGGTAAAGAGAATCTCTATTATTATTATTTTTCTGTGCCTTCTTCTTTGTCATATGAGCAGGAGCAAGGATAAGAACATTCTTGTGGAAGCAGATCCAGAACCTGAAAGGACTCTGAAGAGAAAATTAAGAGAAGCTAAAATACAACAATCCAGAAATAACCTTTCAGAAATTTTCGAACAGGAAGAGGAGATGGCAGCCGAAAATAATAATAATGTAAGGAAGATGCTTGGTGACTTTACTGCACCTAATTCCAATTTACATGGAAGAAGCATCTCCATTCCTGCCATTGGAGCAAACAACTTTGAGTTGAAACCTCAATTAGTTTCTCTGATGCAGCAGAACTGCAAGTTTCATGGACTTCCATCTGAAGATCCTTTTCAGTTCTTAACTGAATTCATGCAGATATGTGATACTGTTAAGACTAATGGAGTAGATCCTGAAGTCTACAGGCTCATGCTTTTCCCTTTTGCTGTAAGAGACAGAGCTAGATTATGGTTGGATTCTCAACCCAAAGACAGCCTGAACTCTTGGATAAGCTGGTCACGGCTTTCTTAGCCAAGTACTTTCCTCCTCAAAAGCTGAGCAAGCTTAGAGCTGATGTTCAAACCTTCAGACAGAAAGAAGGTGAATCCTTCTATGAAGCTTGGGAAAGATACAAACAGTTGACCAAAAAGTGTCCTTCTGACATGCTTTCAGAATGGACCATCCTGGATATATTCTATGATGGTCTGTCTGAGTTATCTAAGATGTCATTGGATACTTCTGCAGGTGGATCCATTCACCTAAAGAAAACGCCTGTAGGAGCTCAAGAACTCATTGACATGGTTGCTAATAACCAGTTCATGTACACTTCTGAAAGGAATCCTGTGAGTAATGGGACGCCTATGAAGAAGGGAGTTCTTGAGGTTGATACTCTGAATGCCATATTGGCTCAGAATAAAATATTGACTCAGCAAGTCAATATGATTTCTCAGAGTCTGCATGGAATGCAAGCTGCATCCAACAGTACTCAAGAGGCATCTTCTGAAGAAGAAGCTTATGATCCTGAGAACCCTGCAATAGCAGCGGTAAATTACTTAGGTGAACCTTATGGAAACACCTATAACTCAACATGGAGAAATCATCCAAATTTCTCATGGAAGGATCAAAAGCCCCAACAAGGCTTTAATAATGGTGGAAGAAACAGGTTTAGCAATAGCAAGCCTTTTCCATCATCCACTCAGCAACAGACAGAGAACTCTGAACAAAATGCGTCTAATTTAGCAAATCTAGTCTCTGATCTATCTAAGGCCACTGTAAGTTTCATGAATGAAACAAGGTCTTCCATTAGAAATTTGGAAGCACAAGTGGGCCAGCTGAGTAAAAGGATCACTGAAATCCCTCCTAGTACTCTCCCAAGCAATACAGAAGAGAACCCAAAAGGAGAGTGCAAGGCCATTGACATAAGCACCATGGCCGAACCTGTAAGGGAAGGAGAGGACGTGAATCCCAAGGAGGAAGACCTCCTAGGACGTCCAGTGATCAATAAGGAGCTTCCCTCTGAGGAACCAAAGGACTCTGAGGCTCATCTAGAGACCATAGAGATTCCATTGAACCTCCTTATGCCCTTCATGAGCTCTGATGAATATTCCTCTTCTGAAGAGAATGAGAATGTTACTGAAGAGCAAACTACCAAGTTTCTTGGTGCAATCATGAAGCTAAATGCCAAATTATTTGGCATTGATACTTGGGAAGTTGAACCTCCCTTGTTCATCAATGAACTAAGTGATCTGGATCAACTGACATTGCCTCAGAAGAGACAGGATCCTGGAAAGTTCATAATACCCTGTACCATAGGCACCATGATCTTTAAGGCTCTGTGTGACCTTGGTTCAGGAATAAACCTCATGCCCCTCTCTGTAATAGAAAAACTGGGAATCTATGGGGTGCAAGCTGCTAAAATCTTATTAGAGATGGCAGACAGCTCTAGAAAACAGGCTTATGGACAAGTAGAGGACGCGTTAGTAAAGGTTGAAGGCCTTTACATCCCTGCTGATTTCATAATCCTGGATACTGGAAAGGAAGAGGATGAATCCATCATCCTAGGAAGACCTTTCCTGGCCACAGCAAGAGCTGTGATTGATGTTGACAGAGGTGAAATATTCCTTCAATGGAATGAGAACTCCCTTGTGTTTAAAACTCAAGGATCTCCCTCTGCAACCATGGGGAGGAAGCAGAAAAAGCTTCTCTCCAAGCAGAGTCAACCAGAGCCCCCACAGTCAAACTCTAAGTTTGGTGTTGAACTCCCATATCCAAACTCTAAGTTTGGTGTTGGAGAGTCTCAACAAAGCTCTGCACATCTGTGAGGCTCCATGAGAGCCCACTGTCAAGCTATTGACATTAAAGAAGTGCTTGTTGGGAGGCAACCCAATGTTTATCTAATTCTTATTTTTATTGTTTTTCATGTTTTCTTAGGTTCATGATCATGTGGAGTCACAAAATAAACAAAAAATTCAAAAACGGAATCAAAAACAGCAGAAGAAAAATCACACCCTGGAGGAGCATCTGTCTGGCGTTCAAACGCCAGAATAGAGCATAGTTCTGGCGCTGAACGCCCAGAATGGGAGCATCCTGGCGCTGAACGCCCAGAACAAGCATGGTTCTGGCGTTCAACGCCAGAAATGGCAGCAAATGGGCGTTGAACGCCCAAAATGGGCACCAACCTGGCGCTGAACGCCCAGAGTTGTGTGCAAGGGCATTTTGCATGCCTAAATTGGTGCAGGGATGTAAATGCCTTGACACCTCAAGATCTGTGGACCTCACAGGATCACCTCAGGATCTGTGGACCCCACAGGATCCCCACCCACCTCCACTCACTCTCTTCTCTCTTCTCAATCATCCTCTATTCCCAATAAACACTCTTCCCTTCTGTTTTCCATTTACCACTCACATCCATACACCCACTACCTTCAAAATTCAACATCTCTCTCCCACCCAATCCCACCTATATGGCCGAATACACACTCCCATCCATCTCCTCCATATCTTCTTCTTATTCTTCTATTCTTTCTTCTTTTGCTCGAGGGCGAGCAACATTCTAAGTTTGGTGTGATAAAATCATAGCTTTTTTTGTTTTTTCCATAACCATTGATGGCACCTAAGGCCAGAGAAACCTCTAGAAAAGAGGAAAGGGAAGACAAAAGCTTCCATCAAGGGTCTCTAGCTCAGTGGTAGAACATTTGACTGCAAATCAAGAGATCCCTGAGATACCTCAGGGGATACATTTTCTTCCACACAATTATTGGAAGGAACTAAGGGTGGAACATCAAGAGCACTCCATCATCCTTCATGAAATCAGATAAGATCTAAAAGCAATGAAGGAGGAGCAACAAAGACAAGGAAGAGACATAGAAGAGCTCAAGGACATCATTGGTTCCTCAAGAAGGAAACGCCACCATCACTAAGGTGGATTCATTCCTTGTTCTTATTTCTTCTGTTTTTCGTTTTCTATGTTATGTGCTTATCTATGTTTGTGTCTTCATTACATGATCATTAGTAGTTAGTAACTTTGTCTTAAAGTTATAAATGTCCTATGAATCCATCACCTCTCTTAAATGAAAAATGTTTTAATTCAAAAGAACAAGAAGTACATGAGTTTCGAATTTATCCTTGAACTTAGTTTAATTATATTGATGTGGTGACAATACTTCTTGTTTTCTGAATGTATGCTTGAACAGTGCTTATGTCTTTTGAAGTTGTTGTTTAAGAATGTTAAATATGTTGGCTCTTGAAAGAATGATGACTAGGAGACATGTTATTTGATAATCTGAAAAATCATAAAAATGATTCTTGAAGCAAGAAAAAGCAGCAAAGAACAAAGCTTGCAGAAAAAAAAATAGAAAAAAAAAATAGGCGAAAAAAAAATAGAAAGAAAAAGAAAAAGCAAGCAGAAAAAGCAAAAAGCTCTTAAAACCAAGAGGCAAGAGCAAAAAGCCAATAACCCTTAAAACCAAAAGGCAAGGGCAAATAAAAAGGATCCCAAGGCTTTGAGCATCAGTGGATAGGAGGGCCTAAAGGAATAAAATCCTGGTCTAAGCGGCTAAACCAAGTTGTCCCTAACCATGTGCTTGTGGCGTGTAGGTGTCAAGTGAAAACTTGAGACTGAGCGGTTAAAGTCAAGGTCCAAAGCAAAAAAAGAGTGTGCTTAAGAACCCTGGACACCTCTAATTGGGGACTTTAGCAAAGCTGAGTCACAATCTGAAAAGGTTCACCCAATTATGTGTCTGTGGCATTTATGTATCCGGTGGTAATACTGGGAAACAAAGTGCTTAGGGCCACGGCCAAGACTCATAAAATAGTTGTGTTCAAGAATCATCATACTGAACTAGGAGAATCAATAACACTATCTGAAATCTGAGTTCCTATAGATACCAATCATTCTGAACCTCAATGGATAAAGTGAGATGCCAAAACTATTCAAGAGGCAAAAAGCTATAAGTCCCGCTCATATGATTGAAGCTCTGTTTCATTGATAGTTTGGAATTTATAGTATATTCTATTCTTTTTATCCTATTTTGATTTTCAGTTGCTTGGGGACAAGCAATAATTTAAGTTTGGTGTTGTGATGAGCGGATAATTTATACGCTTTTTGACATTATTTTTAGTATGTTTTTAGTAGGATCTAGTTACTTTTAGGGATGTTTTTAATAGATTTTGTGTTAAATTCACATTTCTGGACTTTACTATGAGTTTGTGTGTTTTTTTGTGATTTCAGGTATTTTCTGGCTGAAATTGAGGGACTTGAGCAAAAATCAGATTCAGAGGTTGAAAAAGGACTGCTGATGCTGTTGGATTCTGACCTCCCTGCACTCAAAGTGGATTTTCTGGAGCTACAGAACTCGAAATGGCGCGCTTCCAATTGGGTTGGATAGTAGACATCCAGGGCTTTCCAGCAATATATAATAGTCCATACTTTGGCCAAGAATAGACGACGTAAACTGGCGTTCAACGCCAGCTTTCTACCCAAATCTGGCGTCCAGCGCCAGAAAAGGATCCAAAACCAGAGTTGAACGCCCAAACTGGCACAAAAACTGGCGTTCAACTCCACAAATGGCCTCTTCACGTGCAACACTTAAGCTCAGCCTAAACACACACCAAGTGGGCCCCGGAAGTGGATTTATACATCAAATACTTACTCATGTAAACCCTAGTAGCTAGTTTATTATAAATAGGACCACTTACTATTGTATTAGGCATCTTTGGTCTCAGTTTTAATCCATTGTTCATCTTAGGAGACTATTGATCACGCTTTAGGGGGCTGGCCATCTCGGCCATGCCTGGACCTTCACTTATGTATTTTCAACGGTAGAGTTTCTACACTCCATAGATTAAGGTGTGGAGCTCTGCTGTTCCTCAAAGATTAATGAAAGTACTACTGTTTTCTATTCAATTCATCTTATTTCGCTTCTAAGATATCCATTCGCACCCAAGAACGTGATGAAGGTGATGATTATGTGTGACGCTCATCACCATCTCCCCTACGAACACGTGCCTGACAAACACCTCCGTTCTACATGAAATAAAGCTAGAATGAATATCTCTTAGATCTCCTAACCAGAATCTTCGTGGCGTAAGCTAGAATGATGGCGGCATTCAAGAGAATCCGGAAGGTCTAAACCTTGTCTGTGGTATTCTGAGTAGGATTCAATGATTGAATGACTGTGACGAGCTTCAAACTCGCGAGTGCTGGGCGTTAGTGACAGACGCAAAAGGAGGGTGAATCCTATTCCAGCATGATCGGGAACCGACAGATGAATAGCCGTGCCGTGACAGGGTGCGTGAGCATATTATTCACTGAGAGGAGGGGATGTAGCCACTGACAACGGTGATGCCCTTGCATAAAGCCAGCCATGGAAAGGAGTAAGACTGATTGGATGAAGATAGCAGGAAAGCAGAGGTTCAGAGGAACGAAAAGCATCTCCATTCGCTTATCTGAAATTCCTACCAATGATTTACATAAGTATCTCTATCCCTATTTTATTATTCATTATTCGAAAACCACATAACTATTTTATATCTGCCTGACTGAGATCTACAAGGTGACCATAGCTTGCTTCATACCAACAATCTCCGTGGGATTCCACCCTTACTCACGTAAGGTATTACTTGGACGACCCAGTGCACTTGCTGGTTAGTTGTATTGAAGTTGGGACAATTATGAATTAAGATCAAAGCACCAAGCTTTGGAGCCATTACCAGGGATTGTTCGAGCCTGGACATCACAATTTCGTGCACCAGCACCACAAATTCCATTATGAACTTCACCCAAAGCAATTTTCTGATCTTCTCGTCCCAAACACCTCAGTAAACTTCCATCGACCCCTTTTTTATACAACTCATCAGCCAATAAAACAAAGTTCATTGCCTGTAACTTTATTTTTCTATCAACTACAGTATTGGGATCTTTCAAATACTGAGCAATAAGTTTTCTCCAATCAGAATCCTCCTATTCATCCATACACAACACTTCTCTTTCACTTGCTAGCACTAAAATTTGATGGATACTAGAAAATTTTCTAATAGTTTCTGGGCTAACCCGATATCTTGAAGAAATTTGAGCCAATTTATTAGCAATTTCATTATGAATTCTAGGGATATGTACCAAAGAAACCTTCTGAAAAGAAGTCAACATCTCTCAAGCAGTTACTAAATATTTCTGTAACGTTTCGTTGTTACATTTAAACTCCTTTGACAACTGCTTTAAAACCAATTGTGAGTCTCCAAGAATTTGAACTTCTAAAGCCCCTTTGTCGATTAAAATTTCGAGACCTAAAATTAAAGCCTCATATTCAGCGACATTATTAGAGCAAGGATACTTCAATTCAAACAAAAATTCTGATGGAACACCCTCAGGTGAAATAATAAGGATTCCAACCCCTGCACCATCTTTGTGCTTAGATCCATCAAAATACAATTTCCAATAGTTGACCTCTATATCTATAATATTTGTCCCCTGGTCATTCAGACCTTTTGAATTATCAACAAGAAAGTCTACAATGACCTGTCCTTTAACAGCTTTCGCTGGGACATATTGCAAGTCGAACTCTGTTAATGCTAACATCCATTTTCCCAAACGCCCCCTAAACATAGGGAAAATAAGCATATACTTAATAACATCAGTCTGTGCTATCACCTTCACCGATTTAGCCATCATATAACACTTTAATTTTATACAAGCATGATATAATGACAAACATAATTTTTCGGTCGGCGAGTACCTTGTTTTGATATCAGTTAAGACTCGACTAAGGTAATAAACTGCGCGTTCATGCCTATTTTCATCATTTTGGGCTAACATACATCCAATCGAATTCTCAGATGCTGCAATATATAATTTTAAAGGCTCAAATGGACGAACATTCGCCATAATCGTAGCTTTGGCCAAATAAGTTTTGATCGAGTCGAATGCTGACTGATGCTCTGTAGTCCATTCAAATTTCGAACCATTCTTTAATTTTACTAGGGGTGCAAACACCCTAGTTCGATCTGAAAGATTCGAAATGAACCTTCGAAGATAATTAATTTTTCCCAAAAACGATTGTACTTTTTCTTTTATTTGGGCGCAAACAAAGCTAATATTTTATCTGCTTTATTCTTATCAATAGCAATCCCCTTCTTATGAACGAAAAAGCCTAAGAAATTTCCTGTTGATACACCAAAAGCACACTTCAAAGGATTCATTTTCAATCATTTTTTCCTCATAGTCAAAAATGCTTTTCTTAAGTGGTCTATATGTTGATTTACAGAAATGGATTTAACCATTACATCATCAATATACACTTCCATAAATTTTCCAATAAACTCATAGAAAATGGCATTCATTGCTCGTTGATATGTCGCTCCAGCATTTTTTAAACCAAAAGGCATAACTACCCATTCATATGTACGTAATGCCCCAGGACAACGGAAAGCAGTTTTGGCCACATCATCCTCCGCAATAAAAATTTAGTTATATCCAGAATAACCATCCATGAAGCTTAGGATTTCATTTCCTGCTGCAGAATCGATCAACATATCTGCAATTGGCATGAAATACTCATCCTTTGGAGTAGCATTGTTCAAATCTCGAAAACCGATACACACCCTCAATTTTCCATTTTTCTTCATTACTGGAAATATATTCGACACCCACTCTACATAACGAGCGGTTCGAATAAATTTGGCTTTAATCAAGCGTTCTATCTCTTCCTTAATTTTCACATTAATTTCAGGAGCAAAACGCCTAGGGATTTGTTTCACAGGTCGAGCATTGGGTTTTAATGCTATTTTAATGCTAATCGATGTTCTACTAACGATCGATCAAGACCAGGCATTTCATGGTAGTCCCACGCAAAACAATCCTTAAACTCATGTAACAAATCGATAAGATTAGTTCGAAAAGGATCAACAATATCTTTACAAATATATGTAATTCGAACATCATCATGAGTACCCAAATTAACTTCTTCTAAAGGATCTTGAGATTTAAATCCCTTATAATGATCATCCTCAGTTGTACATTTTTCAAATCCCAAAGGTTCCAAATCATAAATACAATCGAAAGTAAAATCAATAACATCACGAGAAAGAGTAAAAACTTAATCTTTGATTGAATCATAACTTTTATTTTCTAAATAATGAGCCTCTGCTATTCAATCGGCAGTCCGACTCATGTTATTAACATCATTACAAGTAATAGGAAAATCATTACTACATTCGACTAGAGGTGTCAAATCAAACATATTACTACTAACAAATCTATCATCCCTATCTGATTCAACTTTATCAGAAGAATCATCTTTATTTTCTAAAGCTTGGAAATTATTTAAATAATTATGCAAAGTTACCAGGTAATCGGAAACTTCCTCAACCTGGTCCATGGTTCAATCTTCGAGGCCTTCAAGAATCACAATCCCAACCTGTTGGTTCGAAAGGTATGTCTAGGTAGCGCAACTTCACCGACAATCCCTCGAAGTCAAATAACAACATCCACAATTGTAAGGATTCAAAGATCGATCAACATTTAAAGGCTTCAATTTTCGATTATATATCCTAAAATCGACATGCATTTGTTCGACATATAAACTCGAATCTGCCTTGACAATTTCAGGTTTGCCCTCTTTAGTCCATAGAAGTACGCTCTGATGCACTGTAGATGGCACAACACCCACTCCATGGATCCAATCCCTTCCAAGTAAGGCATTATAACTAGCCTTCAACGGGACCACCACAAATACAGAGTGTCTTTCTGAAGACCCCACCTTCACTGTCAAAGTAACTAACCCTTTTGTTGGTGTGGAATTTCCACTAAAGTCAGTTACAGCGATATTTGTAGGGACCAACTCTTTAAAATGTTTCCCTACTTTTTCCAGCATCCTTTCAGGTAAGAGACTTATCGCTGCCCCACCATCAATCATCACCTTATTTGTTTTAAAACCATTCACAACTGCAACAATGTGAAGGGGACGCAAATGTGACATCTGCCTCTCAGTGGGACGAGCAAAGAAACCTGGCTCGTCTTCTATACGGATGAAAGAAAAAGCTTCTTCATCCTCTTGATCATAATCCTCATCCAGATTACCTTCACATTCCCCAAGATACTCGGTAGGGATTATCGAAATCGTCCCCACCATGTCATCATCTCCTTCGTCGAAGTATTCCTTATCGACATCAACATCTTTATGTTTATCTACTCCAGAAGACTGAGCGACTGCCTTTCCTTTGTCCATCTTAACTGGCGATAGAATCTCCTTGGGATAACTCTCTCCATCAGAAGGAAAGACAATTCGGGAATGTATCGAAGGAGTTGCCCCCTTGCTTGCTTCTTTCCTTGTATCAATCTGAAGTTTTTTATTTTGATTGAAACTTCTCCTTCCTCCTCTTCCTCTTGGGTATCCTCTGGCTCGCCCTCGAAAAGCTGCATGTTGATTTCGAGACGGCGCTATATGTCCCCATTGAGGATTGCGTCGATATAAGGGATCACGCCTTTGAAACTCTTGATAGTTTCTGATCCATTGAACACCAATAGCCTGAGATCGGCTCAAAGACGTATTCACATCATGTAGAGGAATTTTCGAACCAGAACCTTCTACACGTCGAATTGGTTGTCTCTGACGTGCTTGTTCCTCCCTGTGTGCTAATTCTTTCTTCATTCTTTCCTTTTCAAAGATTGTTGCTGCTTCAGCATCAAAGACAACGTTACACCGTGGACACAGCGATACGTCCCGGTCTTTGATTTTTTGTTGAACCAAGAAGTCCAACAAACCATCCACCATTCTGGGGTACACAGATCTTACTTGTGACTCGAAATCATCAAGAGCCACATCAAAATCATAAGACATCCCCACCATATTCACTTCAAAGCAGGGTTCCACATAACTGGCATCAGTTTCAAAAGGATCTACATCAACCTTCATTTCCTTTTTGCCATCATCAAATTTCAAACGTCCTTCGATTATTGCCTCCTGAATCAGATCCCTGAAACGAACACAACTGTTAGTTGAATGACTTGTTGCTTGATGGAATTTACAATAAGGCTTTCCTTTCAAATCCTTCAAGGAAAGTAAAGTTCTACCCTCAGGCAAAACCAATTGTTTATCTTTGAGCAACACATCAAAAATCTAATCAGATTTTGAGATATCGAAACTATATTTCTTTCCACTTTTAAATTTTGAATCATTCAACTTTTCACTACCAGGGAGTTTTTTCAACAAGGAACAAACATATGGAGGGCCCTTCTTAAGTTCAACCAAATCGACTTCTGTTTCAAAATCAATTTCCTCCTCTGAAGACTCCATGGTTACATAAGCAACCTTCTCCTTTTGAATAAACGGTTTACTTTTCGACCTCTGTTCGGTTCTATGCTTTTCTTTCTCCTTTTTCATTAACTCAATTTGCCGAACCTTTTCAGCCAAATGAGCCAAATCAGGAATATGCACAATAAGCAATTTTTTGCGCATATAGAATCCTAACCCCATAGTTGCTATTTTCACTATCTCATTCTCAGGTAATGTGACATAGCACCTACTTCTATCATTTTTGAAACGTATTAAATAATCATCAATAGTTTCACCATCTTCACATTTCAAAACTACTAAATCGGTAACTGCTACATTCATTTCCCTCGATAAAACTGAGCGTGAAAAGCAGTTTCCAACTGATTCCATGTTGTAATCAAATTTGGTCTAAGATTCAAAAACCATGTAAATGCATTCTTCGTCAATGACGACAGAAAAAATTTTATTTTCAAATTTTCATCATTTGCTAAATTTCCAATCTCGACCAAATATCGAGCAACATGTTCAATTGTTGATTCTCCAACTTCTCTAGCAAATTTTGTAGTTATCATCGGATTCTTTACTCCTCTTGGCACTTCAACCATTTGAACTACTTGGGAAAAAGCCGAAACAAAATGTGGCTGATTCATAAAATCAACATTCAATTCGACCCGATTTAACACTTCTTCTACAATTCGGGTGACCTGATAACGATCACTATGCAATCCATGTAAAACATTATCAGCATTCTCATGTCAATGAACTATGCGAGGATTTTCTTGATTTTGAACATGATTTTCATTTTGAAAAATATTCTCTATCCCCTCATTAGTTCCTCGAGCATTATGCCTTTCACCTTCATCATAATCGACAATTCGAGTAATCCTCTCGACTTGTCTAGCAAGACGCTCGAATCTCGATTCATGATCGGCCATTATAGGATTCAGAATTGTAGTCATTTGCTGAGTTAATAAATTAACCAAGTCATGATTACTTTCCTCCACTTGTTGTCGATATGCTGCCATTGAACTCGCACAATTTGAAGTGGAGCCCACATGATACTCACGAGAATACTCAGAGTGTTGTTGTGGGTTTTTCATAATGTTTACTCCATTTGTATTCCCAAATCGGATAGGTGGGACAAACCCACCCACCGGTGGGGTATAACCAGCAGGCAGGCCATAAGGGGGCCAACCAGCGGTTAATAGAGGTTGAAACGGTGGCGCAGGGCCACGTGGACGAATATTACGTCCAACATTTCCAGTTTGAATAGTCGTGACGACTATACTTTCAGTTCCGATTGCACCTTCCGTACGTGAAGACACGTCGGCCTGTTGTACGGATACTGGTATACTATCATTGGTGGAGGAACCACGATTCACATTTGACAATTTATCAGCCATGTGAATGATCTTCCCACTTCGTAATCGCATACACTGGAAAGTAATAACTTTTGACACACTTCGATTTAAAACTGTCCCACCGGGCGTGCCAATTTGTTTTGTCGATTTTTAGCAAATCGATGGTGGTTCGATATCTAGTGATCTGGGAGCGAAACCTACTCCTCAGTACGAGTACCAGTTTTCTATAAGTGCATCAAAGTGTCCTCGATTAGACTAAATTTAAAAGATTAAAATAAACTAAATTCATGAATTGATAAATAAAGTTCAGAAATTAAAGTTTTGCAAACTAAATCAACAATTTTTTAAAAAACTTAAAGGAAAACAATAAATTGTCTTTTGTTTTGAAACAAAGGACTTCTACATGTAAAATGATAGAATGCTGAAAGATAAATTTAACAAAGAATAATAGAAAATGTGAATAACACTTAATGAATAAGATTAAATAAAATATGATGTATACAAATATAATTGAAATTAAAAAGAAGAAGAAGGTGGAAGGAACCCTATAGAAAAAGGAAACTCGATCACAAACTCAGGGATATGCTGGGACGTGAGAGTTTAGAGTGTTTTTCTGAGTAAAAGTTCCAACCCCTTTCCACTGAAATTTCCTAGCATTTATAAGCTAACCTTGCATAACGGTAAATTAAAATTACATTAATTACAATTAATTAAAAATAAATTACAATTTTAAAACACAACCGCCCTTAGTAACTATTCCCGCTACACGATTGTAGATATTCCCTATGTGATTAATTATCCACCAACATTTTCACTTCTTTGACCACTCAACTAAATCTTCGAAAATCCTCCTTTAAATAGAATCTCCCTGTCGACTTAGCTTCTTCGATTTCGATAAAACAATCGAAAACAATTCCCACATCAGCAACTCCCAAACTTAACCTCCTAAATACATTTCTTCAAAAATCAATACTTGATATTTTATTGATTTGGCTCTTTCCAATCGAAAATAATTTTTCGATCAACAGAGTTATTATTCAATTATGTATGACTACTGATTACTGTTGAGAATGAGAATGCATAATGAACCAATTATTCTCTGATATTCGAGAGAGGGGACGGAGAAAACTAACGGTGAGAGTATCTTAATCAGGAGTACATAATTTTGAGGAACCGTAATAGGATTTTAACACGCACTTGTTAAGAGTTTTAGGAGCAAATATCATAAAGAAGGAAAAGTACGTGACGAAAATAAATTAATGGCATGTTAGTTATTAGAAATTAGGCTATTATTAGTGGTGTGGTTGATTGACTGAATCGACATTGAACCGGCCATGCTAAGAGCTCATGCATTTGAGAGGGTAATAGTCAATTCCATGACCACTAATCCATATCGACGATAGGGACAGCACTTGTATCTGTCATTTTAGGGCAATGGGAGCCACCACATGGCATGGATCCGATCATGAATAGGTGAATACCATAATTAACTGTATCAATGAGAGTTAAAATAAGGTAAAGTAATGGTTACCATAAAGATATCTCTACTTAAAGAAAGCATTGTAAATTTGTAGATATTTAATTAAATTCTAAATATATTAAATTATTTAATGATTTATAATATTTTTTATAAAGATATTTTATAATATTTTTATAAAAGTAAAAAAAAAAGAAAATTATAAAAAAAATATATATAATGAACATAAAAAATAATTTAAAAAAATAAATTTAAAATTTAAATTTAAATAATTATTCTCAAATTTTAAAATTTAAAAAAATTCGAATTAGCATGTAAATCACTATGTACGGTTATACATTCACATATTATACGTTTTGCATCTCACCACCTCCGCCAACAGCGTCGATCTCTCTCGCAACCGTCACCGCAAAGATCTTGACACCTCTGCATCAGGTTCTCCTCCAACTCTGTTAGTGACGCTGTTTTGCACCCTTTACTAGTGTTGATCTCTCCCGCAACGATCATTATCGTTGCCGCAAAGCTCTTGATGTCGTCGCCCCCTCACTGCCGCACCAGGTTCTCTTCCAACTCTATTAATGGCGCCGTTTTTGCACCACCCCGCCCCCCGCCCCTTATCCATGTCAACATGGTTCTTGTTAAATGGCTGCCGTTATGAGCTTGTTGCACTCAGGTTCTATCCACATCGTCACAAACGACGCTAGATTCAGTCTAGGATTTTCGTCTAGCATGAGTTCGTCGTTTATTATCTGGTACGCTGTCTCCTTGGGTTATTTTAGTAGATATGCGGATGATTATTTTAATTTTTAGTAGGATGGTTATTTTAGTAGGAATAAAGTATCGTTTTTGTCCCCAACGTTTGGGGTTAGTCTCAAAGTTGTCCCTTAACGTTTCAATCGTCCTATTTAAGTTCCCTAACGTTTCAAAATTACCTCAATGTTGTCCTGCCATTATGGATCCGTTAATAGAATTGACGACGGGACAAAATTGAGACGATTTTGAAACGTTAGAGACTTAAATAGGGCGAAAACGTTAGGGACAAAAAAGATACATAGAAATAAATTTTAATTTTATACTTTAATAATATCAATTTTTTACTGTACATAATATTCAATTATTTTTTAATCACATCTAAGCTTTCATTCTAAATAAATTTATTTTTTTATAGTTTTACACTTAAAGTTATAAGTTAATATAATAATATAAAAAAATTTATGTAGAATGAAAGTAATGTGATTAAGTGTAATTTACTTAGATGTGATTAAAAAATAATTGAATATTATGTACAGTTAAAAATTGATATTATTAAAGGATAAAACTAAAATTTATTTTTATGTATCGTTTTTGTCCCAACGTTTTCGTCCCATTTAAATTCCTAACGTTTTTGTCTCAATTTTGTCCCGCTGTCAATTCTATTAACGGATCTCTAACGGCAGGACAACATTGAGTCAATTTTGAAACGTTAGGAACTTAAATAAGACTATTGAAACGTTAGGAACAACTTTAGAACTTACCCTAAACGTTAAGGACAAAAATAATTCTTTACTCTTTGATTATTTTAATTCTTATATAGATGATTATTTGATTGAAATGTGTTTAGCTAGATACAATTAAAATATATTAAATATTCAATTTACTAGATATACGGAATAATTAAACTTTTGAATTACTGAATGGAATTTTTTAATTGAATAATTTAGACAGTATTTTTTTTAATTTCATTTGACCAAATTTTCAGCTCTTGTTTACGTTATTCAGACTCTCTGTCGTCTACCTAACGGGCCGACAAATAAAACATAATGAAAGAGATCACATATGATACGCGTACGTAGGGACGACGGTGATGTAATCTAAGACTTTAACTTGGTCTATATAAGGCATGCATGGATGCTTTAGCTTATTATAAGCTCATACTCACTCAAACTCACACCGCTATTAGCTTCTCTAATCTAATTGAAGATATATATGGAGGCAAAGGGCATAGCAGAAACGCAGAAAGCGGTGGAGGATTTCGATCCTGTGAAGAAGCCAATAAAGAGGAACAAGTATGCTTTCGCCTGTGCAATATTGGCTTCCATGACTTCCATCTTACTTGGTTATGGTAAGTGATGACTGATGAGTGCAGGTGTACTCATGAATCTCCTAGTATTTGACATCTGATGATAGTTAAAAACCGTCAGTAAATTAATATCTAACGGTCTTCATTTATCAAAATCAATTTCGTGCCAGTAATCCAATCTTTAAGACTAAACTAATATCTGATCGTGTATGTGATGGTTGCAGACGTAGGGGTGATGAGTGGAGCAGTGATATACATAAAGAGAGACCTCAAAATCTCAGACGTGCAAATAGAGATACTGATGGGAATAATAAACCTCTACTCTCTAGTAGGATCATGCCTTGCTGGCAGAACCTCTGACTGGCTCGGAAGGCGATACACCATTGTGCTAGCCGGAGCCATCTTCTTCACTGGAGCCCTACTCATGGGATTCTCCCCCAACTATCCCTTTCTCATGTTCAGCCGCTTTGTCGCCGGAATCGGCATCGGCTACGCCCTCATGATTGCTCCTGTCTACGCTGCCGAAGTTGCCCCCGCGTCCTCTCGTGGCTTCCTCACCTCCTTCCCTGAGGTGTTCATCAACGGAGGGATATTACTAGGCTACATTTCAAACTATGCATTTTCCAAGCTGCCACTGCACTTGGGATGGCGACTCATGTTGGGAATCGGTTCTATTCCATCCGTGATCCTGGCCGTCGGAGTCTTAGCCATGCCGGAATCACCTCGGTGGCTCATCATCAGAGGCCGAATCGCCGACGCACGCAACGTTCTCAACAGAACCTCCGACTCCCCTGAAGAGGCTCAGCTCAGGTTAGCCGAGATCAAAGCCGCAGCCGGAATACCCGAATCATGCGACGACGACGTCGTTCACGTCACCAAGAAAAGCGACGGTGGAGGCGTCTGGAAAGAGCTATTCCTATATCCTACGCCGGCGGTGCGCCACATCCTCATCGCGGCGCTCGGGATTCACTTCTTTCAACAAGCTTCGGGAATAGACGCAGTCGTTTTGTACGGACCAACCATTTTTCAGAAGGCTGGGATCGATTCAGATACGGAGAAGCTTCTTGCAACGGTGGCCGTTGGATTCACGAAGACAGTATTCATCTTAGTTGCTACGTTCTTGTTGGATCGGGTGGGGCGTCGGCCGTTATTGCTGACCAGTTCGGGCGGTATGATAATCTCGCTTTTCACGCTCGCCACAAGCCTCACCATCGATGACCGGTCCAACAAAAAGCAAATGTGGGCCGTTGGATTGAGCATCGCAAGCACCTTGTCCTACGTGGCAGTGTTCTCTATCGGAGCGGGGCCCATTGCATGGGTTTATAGCTCTGAGATCTTCCCACTGAGGCTGCGCGCTCAGGGTTCGGCCATGGGAGTTGTGGTGAACAGGGTCACAAGTGGCATTATCTCAATGACCTTTTTGTCCCTCTCTAAGGGAATAACCATTGGTGGGGCCTTCTTCCTCTTTGCTGCACTTGCAACAATTGGATGGATCTTCTTCTATACAATGCTACCCGAAACACAGGGCAAGACCCTTGAAGAAATGGAAGGCTCTTTTGGTCATTTCTGGGCAAAGTCCAAGCACAACGATAGTGACCAAATTCAATTGGCCAATTAGGAGCCAGTGACCGAATCGAACTGTTGGAAGCAATATGATAAGATCCAACAAGGCATACGCACCTTATTCCTTTGTCTTAGATTGGCTTTTCAAATGATAAACGACGATTGAGCCACATCAGTTAGCAGCGCATGTTATGTATGCGAAGGAATACGATATACCTTTCTAGTTTCTAGTTTCTGAGATAAAGAATAAACGATGATTGAGCCACATCAGTTAACAACGCATGTTATGTATGCGAAGGAATACGATATACCTTTCTAGTTTCTAGTTTCCGAGATAAAGAAACGGTATGTGTTTTGAGTTTTAACCTCTTATGTGAAAGGTGAAAACTTAATGCAGTTGATTTCACGTGAAGTTGATAACGGAGATCCATTAGATGATTTGATTGATTTGACTAAATTTTCATCTAACGATTCTCAACTATCAACTTCACGTGAAATCAATTGCACTTGAGTTTTCACCTATGTGAAAATAGTCAATGATGCCAACACTGCTTTTGCTTGCATTTTCGATATATTATGGCTCACTAAACCACCAAAGTGATCTAATTAGAGACTTGAATAATATGCATGTGATTATAACTTCAATTCTCAATGTATTAATGCCACTCATGCGAATACATAAATACATATAAAAATTATTCGTATATTAAAATCACTCACTAATGTATTTGTTAAAATCACTCACTAATGTATTTGTGTATAAAAATATATATAATTTAATTTATTTTTAATATATATTTATATTCTAACATATATTTTATCTTAATAACTAATTTTGATTGTTGATTTTAGTGTTCACCTAGCATGGTCTATACTCAATATACATATAAAAAAAAGAGTAACTAAGCTTTCATTTCTTTGTTTTTTCCCCCAGACGTTGGAACAAGAGGGTGCGGGGGAGCATGTATTCGCCAATACAATGAATCGTATTTACCATTAATAAACAAGATTACAAAGCTGTATTTTACATCACAACAAAACCGGCAAAAAAAAAAAGAAACAAGAAACAAGGAGAAAAACGAAAACAAGAAACCTTCACCTGCCATTTTATACTATTCCTTCTGAATACTATAACCATGAAAATTCCTCAAAAAGGAAAAATAAAAGCACAAGACAACAATGAATGTAAAATAAATTACAAGCAAGCATGTACACGTTAGGTCAATTCTATATTGTTATGTTATCATCACTTCTCAATGCCTTGCTGGAGGTACTGTATCAAGTCATAGCCAGCAGTAGTCCACTTGTTATAAGCATCTTTACAGACATGGGTCATGAAATTGGCTGCCTCACGCTCACTCATCTCTGGATGAAATCTCTTTCGCAGATTGCCAATCGGGTCACCCCTGCTGAAGCAGGGTAACCCGCTGTCTAGCATCAATGCCACCGTAGTAATGATCCCCTCCATATGACGACGTGCAGCTAGGTATCCCTTTACACATAGACTAGATACATGTACAATAATGGGTGAAACAATGATCAATGATTAGTTTTTGATATATAGAATGAGTTTTAAAGGATTAGAGAGAACCATCACTACCTTAAAAACTGGGTCCACGTATCACTCTTCATAACACCTGATGGGTCTAGTAATTGTGTCATCTCATGGCTCAGCTTAAAATGTGCACTCTCGAAGCGCATATTCCCACCGGGGGAAGTTTCCAGGATGAAACCAAAGTCGATATGGACTAGCCTACCAACACTGCATCATACATATTAGCAACGGACTTAGCTACCAATTTATAAAACCAGGAATATATGATACATGCAGTAACAGAAGAACGCAAAGGAGGCAAGAACTGAGAAAGTAAGTAAAGGAATGAAATGTGAGGTTAAACAAAGACAACATTCAAAGTTTCAAGGTGATTAAGCTTAATTCAAATCAATCAGCAACAACTACCAGATTTGCTGATAGTGTTGGTAATTGACAAAACACAAATCTATCTTACTTGTCGAAGAGAAGATTCCCATTGTGCCTATCCTTTGGTTGAAGCAAAAGACTAGCAACAGCATAACCAGCACTGCTAATGATAAAGTTCTGGCGTGCAGCCTCAAAACTGGCAGATCCAACAGGCCCATAATCTTGCTGAAATATCTCAAGCAAACCCCCATCGGTTGTTTCTCCCATCTGACTTCTACTGCGTGTATTAGGCACAACCTGACAATAATAAAAAAACAGAATTAGGACTTCAGTGAGTCTACAGTCCAGAAAATATTTCTTTTGTGACATGA
Organism: Arachis hypogaea; assembly: GCF_003086295.3. NCBI lineage: Eukaryota > Viridiplantae > Streptophyta > Magnoliopsida > Fabales > Fabaceae > Arachis > Arachis hypogaea. Next base: position 99,610,073 of record NC_092052.1, on the reverse strand, counting down.
GAAATAACTAACATTGCCTTCATTCCTAATTCTTGATTGGTAACCCATTTGGTTGGTTTGACTAATGATAATGATTTGAAGTTGAAATTTGTAGGAAAAACAAGCAGTATTTATTTTTTTCTAAGACAAACAAACTTAACCTTAGGAATCTCTTAAATGATTGATCTAAACGCCAAACAATATGTAGATGATTTGTCTACAGCAATCGAGAACAAATCACTCAACAAATGTTTCATTTATCTCAAATCATCTCTAGTGTGTGAGTACACATCTCTCTACTACAGTATATTTTGTGTTAGTCTCGGTCAATATTAACTCCTGATCTAGAAAAACACTCACTGAATACCAGATGTCACTGAATTCTCAGGATCATCAACAAAATTATGAATAAACTCACCTCTATTATACCTCTCTCTGGACCAGTAGGGAGAACACCATAAGGAAACAGATAAAGATTTAATCCAACAGCTTGAAATATATCTCTAAGAAGCGCTATTACTTGAAGGGCAAGAACATCTTGTCTGCAATCATCTCCAACCTTCAATAAAGAGAACTCAGTCAGCCCAGATGCAATTAAAGCACTGCTGACAAGAAATGCTTGAGAAAATATAGTAGACATGCAAATATAGTTGTCGGGTAATAAATAATTGTCGAAGGCACAGAGTGATTATTTTACAGAAGCATTTTGCTTTGATAACTTATAAACGTATCATAGGGCAAAAATAACTTTAGTGTTTGATTATTCCATCATCAAAATATAACCAATATTATACACACATACAGACGAGACAATGTTTTGCAGTTGTGTTGGCAAGATAACAAAGTAAAAACATAATACTTGAAACTTTAAGAATATAGAGTTCATAATAGGACCAAAGAAGAAATGGTGTTATTGTCTGGAGTATCATCAGACCAGCTAACCTTAAAAATGCAAGCTTGTGGCTTTACATCATTTCTGTCCCCATCTCGATCAACTACATTAAATGTTATCATGATTGGGACTTTTGCAGCCGACTGTAATGGGATACCACTATCTACTCGAATACCCACAACAAGCTTGTTAGGAGCTGTTGGTAGATAAAGGTCTTCACCGTTCAATTCAATTTTCTCCAATTCCCTAAACAGAAGCATTAACTTCAATCAAACAGTAAAATTGAACTTAAGAATTCACAAAAAAAATTATGCTTTCAGGTTCTGTCCATACCTTCGGATACCAGCTCGGCGTTCTTCCTTAGGGAGTGGAAATAGTACACCGGATATGGATGTAACCTTGTCAAAGAAATCAAACTCTCTTGTAAAAATGTCTAGAGCCTTTGGACTGAAACCATCAATTATACGTTGCCTTACGGCAGGCAGCAGCTCTAGGAATGATCCATTCTGAAATAAAAAAACAGATACAGACTATTAAGGATGATTTGCAAACACACAATAGACTCTCAAATAAAAAATAAGCATTCTTGCAAAACTTTGAGCCAATCGAGAAAGAATAAATCTGGTTTAAATATTCAGTGCTCGGGAAATATCTAGTACTTTACATGGATCTGTGTTATAAATTAATGCCATTTTTAAGCAGAATATTATAGCAATAACTATACTGGAGATAATGGAATTTGCTTTAATATACCTTCCCACTGGTAGGATTATTTCCTGGCTCAGGCACAGTCTCACCCTGCCCAAAAAGAAGTCTTATGTGCTTAGCTATTTATTTAAATAAAAAAAAAAACTTGTAATTAAATCATCCATCAACGGAAAAGGAACTATAATTCAAAGTAAGGAACACAAAATTAACAACAGTAATGTGCACAACAAAATTGAAGTTAAAATAAATAATAGCCACTTTCATCAAACCAAAATACATAACAATCATATATTATACCTGTAAATGCCAAATAAGAATATGGGCGAAAATGTCACTTCTTTGAGCAGCTCTAAGCAAATACCCTTCTACTAATTTCTGCATATAAGAATTATTCAACCAGTTACCAAGTAACCATACACTGAAATTCACCATTAAAAAGGTCACTTTTGGCAAAAATTATTTACACTTAATACAGAATAAACTTGAGAAAAAGTTAATAAATCTTCACTTTAAAAAAAGTATGAGAAGAAGCTTCACTCAAAATGGAACTTTGATTTGAGCAAATGAATTGAAATAATACACCAAAATATTTAGTCACAAATACAGAATTGAGGAAAGGCATAAGGTGCACATTTGAAATGGAGAAAGAAGAAATAGATGTGTGGGGTTTAAGTGGCACATAGTACAACAGAAGCACATCTTTAGGGAATAAATCATGAAATTAAGCTTTGGAAAATATCTAACCCCATCATCATGTCGCAAAGACTGCACCAGCTGCGGCATAAAAAAGGTTACTCGTTCAGGAGGATAGGATTCTAGAACCCTTAGAACATATGCCATGACCCGAGGATGTCCCTTATATGCTGGAGAAAGGAACTCTAGAGCTTGCGTAATAGAACAAGGAGCCCAATGAGGCAATTGTTGCAAAAGCACTGAATTATCATCCACAGCCTTGGGGGTGATGAAGTAAGGTAGTGCTTCAGGCATGCTGCGCACGTCCAGTATATGTGCCTGCAAAGAGAGGCATGTCATAACTTGCAGGATGATGAACATAGAATAACCATGACAGTAGCTGGGATCAAAATACCTTCAACATGAGAAATTAAGAATTACATAACACATCATATTACTAGCAGAAAACTCTTGCAGTTATGTAGTTAGAATAACCCTTCAATCAAACACTTTCTACCATAAATCCAATGCTAAAATTCCACTTCCCAACATCAAGAAAATATAGGTAATGATCAACCCTGAGAATATTTAAATTTTGGCCAATGAAATCAATTTCCATTAGGCACACACTCAACTGTGAGGACTTCAAACTCCCAATTCTCATGATAAGAAACATACCTGAACCAGCTGAGTTACTTCAGTCTTCACAGATGAATTGGTCGGAAACCTCAAGGCCAATGATAAAGCAATCTTAGGATCCACAGAAAAGGCAGTTCTGGTATGTTCTATCCATTTATCTGAGCTAATTTTGGGTCGCAAAATAATTTCCCTGAAAGTACATGACAGGTATTCATAAACTCAGGGAAGGAGAAAAACAAAAGACGTGATGAAGTTCATGTAGTAAAAAAGGATACATAAGTGTGTTATATACTTTGTGTTTGTCGGCTGTGCCCAGACCTCAAGCCTATCAGCCTCGTGTTGACATAGCATTAACAGTAATTGTCTCCTTTTTTCTCTGCCAACAGCATAGTTCTCCATTTGGCCCCAAACAGGATGATATTGGTCACTCTACACACATGTAAATATCAGACTAAATGCTGAAAAAATTTTTGCAAGTCACTAGAGAAGGTTAAGACCAACTTGAGAGAAGATCAATAACAAAAAAGACAGGATTTTGAAGTCAGAAGTGAACAATAAATGCATAAGTAGATGCCAATACTAAGTGAAGAACTATTACCACATTTTCTTGGCCATTTCCTTTTGAACTAAATTGAACAGCATCGGCTTTCATATTTGAAAGGTACTGAACAAATAGAGAAACAGACAGAGCCTCACACTGAGCAAAATTTGTATAGTTTGTCTCGTACCACTCAGGCTCCTGAGAAAACCAACCCAAAGAGGCCCTGCATGCACCAGATGGAAATTTCAATTTGTCCAAAGAAACTGAACATATTGTAATTCAGCTAATGCTAACTTTAAACACCAAATATGGAGCTAATTGCAGATTTAACAATAATAAGATATAAAGATTTTCTGTGTGACTTCGGTGAAGCTTGTTTCTTGTTATTCTACAGTATAAAAGAGTAAAGTAAAGAAATACTGCAAAAGAATTGACTATTTATATTGTTCATCTTACTTAGTTCCTGGAAATAAATAAATAAATAGCAGGGCCAAGTACTCAGCAGAATAGTGTCAACTGACAATAAATTAAGCACACAATGAGTTCCAAATAACATTCATGAATTGAATTAATACATAACATGAGTGGAAACTTTAATGCTTATTGATTCATTAACATAAAACTTAGAACATGGCAACGTTTGGCATAAAAATTTTAAGTGGCAGATTCAGACTGTGGTGAGTAAAGCAGATGTGGTCTGTGACTTCACTTGTTTCAACTCATCCAGCTAAGTCCTCAGAAGCATATTAGCACGCTAAAAATTTTTATCATCTAAATAAGTAGCCCAAAGAATGTGTTTTGGGGTAAAAGATGGGAAAGATATTGGTTTAGATGATCACTATGTAACTTACATGTAGTTCCCATGGAAAATAATGAACAAATAAAACTAAGCACAAAGGTAAAGGGAACTTTCAGCTTAGGTAAAGAAAAAGAATAAGGATAAACGTAGCAAGAGTGACAAAGATAAATTACAAAAGACCCTTACCGATAAATCCTATCTTCAAGCAGCTGAAGCCCTATTTGAAATTTTTGCAGATTGCCTTGAAACTGACATGAGCAATATTTAAGCCCTAGAAGCATGAGAGTGAAAAATGCACCAGTGGCAGCAGGATGCCGTGAAAAATTCCACGGAAGCTTTGTTGTCCCCTGCAACATCCTACCAAAAAGTAAGAGTTGCTCCACACTTTGGTGCCGAACTGCCTATAATAGACAACACAAATAGTGATTCAGGGAAATGAAAATATAAAATTAGTAACATATTTGCAACTTTTAGAGCTAAAAATAGATTCAATGTTTAAAATAGTAAAGAATAACGCTACTCAAGTTAATAGGTGATTAGCCAATCAGAACAAAAACAATGGCAGCTTAACAATTATGAGCAATTTAATACCAATAAAATTATAATAATAAGAATAAGAAGAACAATAATATTATACCATAGACGGCCTACTGATCAAGAACTGAATACCTTCATATAATGGGTCATTCACAAATGGATTCTGGAATTCAATGTACATATCGAACAAGCAGAACATAATCTTTTACTCAAAAAATCCAGTAGCTTATAGAAGAACCAAAGATCCAACCTAGCAAAATTTCATGTTTAATTACATCCATTTAAATATAGTTTCGATCAAAACATAACTTAATACAATCCAGACAGCTTCTTCAACTAATGGTTTTTGATTATTATCACCTAGCAATCATGTGAAAAGCAATACCCAAGGCAAATACTACAGTACTCAAACCAGACCATTCACCGATAACAATTTAAACAAGCATAGAAGATTTAGAAGGTGGTGGAAATAATGAAAAATTTTGTTATACAATATGAATATCGAAACATGGTACAATTACAATGACTTAAGATCATAGCAAACGAAAAAACAAACTATGAATCATAACGATACTTTGGACAATAAGCAGAAGGAAACAAAATGTAAGCTAACAAAAAATGATGAGCAACTTCCTAACCTCAAATCGATCAATTAGAAAGCCAAGCCACAATCGATGAGCGATTATCTGCTCAACAGGATCATTCCCTGGCGGCATTTCAGGCTCCCCAGGGGATAGATGAGGCTTCAGTTTTGCATAAGGCCCAGAATACCTTTCCCCAGCTGCAAAAAGGCCCCGCTTGGTGTCGATTGTCCATAACCATGCATCAACAAGCTCAGCAAGGACAAGAGGTCCAAGCTGAGGCGCAGCAGATACCAACCATGTCCAAATGAAAACACCAGTCTCCATTGCATCATGGGTGGAAATATAAGCAGGACACCAGCAAAGAAGACGAAGAAGTTGCGAGAAGCCCTCCATGTTTGATTTGGATCCAGAACTCTTGTCCATAAGAAAAAAACAAAACTCAGACAAGGGCACAAACGGTACACATGAACACAGACCCCAAAAAAATTACAATTACTACAATAAAGAGTGAAATGGGTTTACCAAATTTGACAAGAGCAGTACGGTAGCTTGTGAGCAAGTTTCACGAAATTCGGACCTAACCACCTCCCCCCCTTTCTCTGCTACATTGACAAACTGTTGTAGTAGGCGCACAAACTTACCAAGCAACATTCCATTGAATGTGTCATCCTCAGCTAGTGGTTGTTGAGGAAATGCGCCAGATATAATTCTTTGAAGTCCAAGGCCAAAACCAGAACCAGTAGGAGGAGGAGTGTTGGTTTGAAACCCACCCATGCTGTTATACAGCCTTCTCATACCAGCTATTTCTCCAGCATGGTTGCACTTAACTGTTGCTGCAGCCTGGTTGCACTGACCTGAATTAATAACCTCTAAATTGAAAGACTCAGATGCTCTTAAGTTTGCACCTGAAGCTGCAGCAGCTGCAGCCACGACTGCAGGAATAGTTGCTATTTGTATTGGCCAGCTGTCACTTTTCCCCGTGCCAATTCGTACCTCAGACAAAAGTAAAACAACATCAATTGTTGGTTGTGCTCTTTGCCATGTGTTTGCTTTACAAAGTTTATCCTGGTGTGGAATATACACAGAGATGGGGGAAAAACTGTGAGGCATTTAAGGAGGAAAAAAGATAGGGCAACAATGCCACCAATATATAATGCAAACAGAAAGATATATTGAGTAGCAAGTAGTAACAATCAAACAGGAATACATATAAGGATCAAAAGAACCTTTGCACCCACAAATTTTGGGACAAATTTCAGAATTCAAGTTAACTAGAACTGGAAGCACAGCCATATTTGAACCATATGTGAAGTGCCAAAAAAACCGAAGATACAATGGAAAACAAGGGTAATAAACAGAGTTATGAAGGAGAAGTTTATACAATTATACCTAGAATGATTTAAAATATTTATTTTCTTGTTTAGATTAGTCGAAGATGCTCATCCCAGAGAAATATCCAGTGGCACATGCAAACAGAAATTGAATATTTATGCAAAAACAAAAAACATCAAATGCAAGAAGCAACATATTATCCCCTTACGAGCAAGTACCTAAATGTTGAGACAAAAGGTGAAGGGAAAAAAATACACTAGAAAAATAAAATAAATTTTTTCAATGGAACAGAGCATGTCAACCTGAAGAAGGCCCTGACTAGTGCACGGAGCATTTGCAAGTGATTTAATTATCCACTCGCGAACAATTCTCTGATATAAGGAACGGACTGTTGTTGTCCAAGCAGGATCATTGATGACAGTAGAAGAAGAGTCCTCTTGAAATGAAAATAGCATCGAGTCTAAGCAGGTTGCATCCCACAAAACCTGGAAGATGTAGTTCTAATCTTAAATATGCTGGACACCACAAGAAAGTGCAAAGAACCAAATTTTAGACAAACACCACATATAGTGTTAAATTCACCTGTGGAAATTTATCACTAATTTGAGTTAACAAGTTCTCTGCAATCTCTCTTATATGATCCTCCCTCTGGGACAGACTTTTGACTAGAAAGCAGGTATGCACTGTAAGTATTGAGTCTCGGGCATCAGCCTCATGGCCTATTTCAGACACTCGATCTTCCTGAAGCATACCAATCAACATCACAACATATAGTGCAGAAACACAAATGACACCACATATGTCCCGATAAATGTAAATGTTTAGAACAGATTAAATTTTGGAGAAAAATCACTTCTTAAGTCACAAGTCCTCTCAATGAGAGTATGATTTTACGCTGATGAGTACATAAAACAAGTTAACCAGACAGACCTTTGTTGATTTTTTTTCCATTAAACGAGCTAAAGGAAATACCCTGAATATATATACTAATACAACAAGAAGGAACCTAAATGATAGTCTCTCCATATTAATGCTACGAAAGCAACATAATCCACATGCGAAAACCATAGACCTCAAAACTTGTAGATAGAAACATAGTACCAGTTTATACATAGGTATATATTAGGATAACAATAGCTACTATCTATGAGAAAATGCTTCCTTGCTATGTCCTTGGGTTGAGGCCAAGTGGCCCGCCCATTAGTGTACACAAAGGGGAATATTAGATGGTTAAACACAATTTAGTTGAACCTATTTCCAATCAGCAAATCTATTTGCAAAAGTTTGATCAACTAAACTGTCAAAGAAAGTAAAACCTACTAGCCATGAGACAGCTGTTTCAAAGGCCCTGTGAACAATTGCAGTTAAACACTGGAAAACAGCAGGCATTAGGTTTGGAGTCTTGAGATATTCAAAGACACAGGTAAAGGCACTTCTAGCAGCATCCATTGTGGTACCACCATTTAGAATTCCACCATTGCTACTGAAGCGAATGATCTCAAGAGAAGCTACAGCGAGAAGATAAGTAGCCTTCACACCTGCAAAATAATTGAAGTAAAGTAAATTAACAGAGTAATCAGGATAGGCTGAAGTGGTGTACAGTGAGCACAAGAGTCACGAAGGAGCAAGGGCATAAATTCCAACCAAAACAAAAAAATCAGAAACCACATTATATATTTCAATTTACATAATATCAAGCCAAAAAAGGGCATAAATTTTACCCAAGAAGCAGCAATTGTCTACGAATGTGAGCAAGTTAGCAATTCAAGATTTAGGATATTAACATAAATTAAATTCAATCCACCTGAGATTGTGGTCATTGCTGGGAGATCAACCCTCCCTCCTAAAGCTGCAGAAAGAGCAGCTCTCTGCACAAGAGCAGCTTTTTCATTACCACTTCCCCGACGACTGCCTGGGTTATGCAGAGCATTTAGTTCCAGCTCATCCTCAAGCCATTTCACTGAGCTAACAACCTGGGCAGAAATAGAAAAATATAAAAGTAAAACTACAAGCAAATACATGTACTGTTTGGTAAATGAAGTTGTTTGCCCAAAATCTTAAAAGATCTTTCAGGAAAACTTACTAGTGGAGGAGTACCCTGAGCAATACGCTGCACAGCAGAAGACCACTCTTCATTCCACATATATGGTCCATTTATGGCTTGAAGAGCAGTTGTACCCATGCTTCCCACACTATTCATGGTACTGGAAACTGCCTTTGTGACTTGCGGAGTCTTTTGTATTGGAGGTGCTAGACCAAAGAGAGCAACATAGAACCAGAGGTTACGAAACAGTTTTAAAAGTGATGGCTCCACATTTAGTGTGGGATCAAAATCAGAACACATCACAGCAACTGCAGGGAGCAGAGGACCCAGGAAATCTGGTCCACTCCTGTAGCATATACACTGAAAATAATCAGATTTAAAATCTTGAGAAATCATAATTCATTAATAACAAACAGCAAACAAAGCCTTATCCCACTAGGGGGGATTGGCAACATGGATCAAACGGCACCATTGCACCCTATCATGTATCACATCTGCAATGAGATCGTTGACACAGATCTAGCTTGACCACCTCAAAATTCATCAAATAAACCAAATTATCAACAAAATTCTGCATTATTGTATACGTTGTGCCCTGCATAGAAAAAGGCATACCTTCCACTTTTGGACTCAGCGGCTAAACCAACATCAGAGCAGAGGGAGAGCAACCGATGGCGGAAATCTGAACGCAATTTATCGCTAGTAAGTCCATTAGCAATGCGAAGAAATCCTGCAGGTAAAGTCTAGAATGTAATTCAACTAGTGAGCATCCTTTGATATTGAATTTCAATGAGTAAATCAAATTTAACATGTCTTGTTAATATCTAGAAAGATTACTTACTTCAACTCGTTCAGTGGTAGATTCAGATGCCTCTGTTTTGCTTTCAACTGATCCCACACTGGTAAGTTTACTCAAGTAGCTTCTTGTCATCAAAACTACCGTCTCACGGTAAGACTTCTCAAAACCTAAACTGGCCATTTGAGATACAGCATCTAGAAGCTGAAAGGGTGACAACAAAGCACAACATAAGATTTGTAGAGTAAAAGTGAAGGGATTCACAGATAATGTGTGATAACAGATGGTCACAATATATTGACAAAATTCATATTGCTCCGACGACAAAGATCCATACTCGGAGTCTCAATAAACTTGGAGTTGAAGCATCACCCTCTTCTAAGCTTTCGATAAAAAGAGGTAATATCACGTCTACCAGCTCAGACTTGTTGACTACAACACTTAGTTCAGCAAACAGGCGTATAACATTAAGCTGTACAACAGGAACTCCAGGTTTCTCTCTGTTGTCCTGATAGCAACAAGATTCCATAAGCAAGCAAATGATTTAACACATAAGAAATTTACATGCTTGAACTTAGACGGATGTCAATAGTTTTGGAACACAAGATACAATATCCAAAAAAAAACAGTAAACTTAATGTATCAATGGAAATTATTTGAATACAGTCTATGAAAGAAACATGATTTAACACAGAACAATTAGGTATCAAAAAGCACAAATACTGAAATACATTTAACTCCATAAAATATGAAAATGTATGAAATGCCAAATCAACTTGTCCTTGTACATCAATATATCGACAAAGCATTTAGTTTCTAAAAGATACGTAAACATGCATAATAATATAAGAACCTGTTCGTCATAATCATTGCGTTCGCGTATGCTTGCAGCTAACCCCATGATGTATGTGTCCACCGGAGCCCGCTCATTATTCCAGCAGGATTCAATAATCTGACAGCTAGCCTTCGTGACACTCTCAAACATGACCCCTTGGGTGTTACTCCATGTATCAGCCTGTGACAGTCATATTTCGGGAGAGAAAGAGAAAAAAAAAAGGAGGGGGGGGGGGGGGCGGCATTAAAACAAACTTTTTGAAATCAATTGGAATGCGAGTTTGATAGGATAAAAGATGGAACAGCACCTGAGCACAAACATTGAGAACAATCGGTTTTAGGCGAATAAGCAAGATTCGCAGGGGCTGACCTCCTCTGGCAATAGCAATTTGTGTTACCCCCATAAGCAAGGAACTGAAGAGGTCCTCACATGTTCTCAACTTCCGCCATCCAGACAGTAAGCATGCCTCAGCAGCATCTATCAATATCGCAACAGCTTCGTAAACCAATCTCTTGACAGACCTTGCATCCGAATCCAATACAGAGAGGCACTTTATTTGCAGCCGCACTGCTGCTTTATATACTAATAATTTTGTATTGATTCTAGCTTTTAGGAGTGAACCCTGTTCATGCCACTCCCTCTTCCTTATCTGCAAGAACCAGCAAATTACAAAACAAGGTTCCCTCTACAGACCAATCTAAATTTTAAGGCCTTGCCAAACCCATTGAAGTATTGAACTTAAACATACCAAGTAAACCAAGTAACTCAAAAAAGAAAACAATGTTTTAAACATAATCAAGCACAGAAAGAGTATACCTTCAGAAACACAGACATAGATTGTATCTGCTTCTTCCCAATTAACCTAACCTGCTCCAAAAGGCCAGCATCAACGCGAAGCTTCTCCAACAAGAGAGCAATCACTTTAAAAGCAATTTCTTGTCTTTCCAAGCTTTCCACAGACTCCTCCTCAAAGGAAGCAACTTGTTGCCCACTCGAACCACCTCCACCATCATTCAAACCCAAATTCAATGCTAATTGATCAGCATTACTCCTCCAAATATGGTTTCCACCGTTCGACACACCATTGTTGCTCCCGGGACTACCACCGTGACTTTTGTGGTTCACATTCATCGGAGAGCTCTGAGCCGAGGAACTCTCGGAGTTTCCAGAAACACCCTCCATGGAGGCCGTAAACCGCTCGATCAAACAAGTCGCCAATGCATTAGCATCGGATTCGGATATCGGAATGAAGTTCTGTGACACCGCGACCAAGAAGGCCCTAGCAATGGCAGAGTGGTGTTCGCCGGAATCATCGATCGCCGAGAGGATCACCTCCCCGAAGAATTCAGCAACCTCGTCGGCGAAACCAGGGGACAATTCCGCGGCCTTGGAGACATAGGCGATGAAATCGAGGTAGAAGGAGGCAACGGCATCTTGGGAGAAGGGTTGGGGCCAAAAGGATTGAGTGAAGGAACATGAAATGGAGCGAAGGAACTCGAGAGTGACGGATTTAGGGCGCAGATCGGAGCAATTGGGACATTTTGAGAGGAAGCGTGCGACGGCGAGGACGGCATTGAGGTGGGAGCGCGAAACCCTAGGAGATCCCGTCGACAGGTAGTCCGGCGGCGGGCATTTGTCGCATATCCACGATAGCTTGTCGGAGAATTGCACCGGGTTCTGCGCAATCAGGTCGCACAGCTCGATCAGGGCCTCCATTACCGCAACAAGAACGATGATTGAAGGGGCAGGTGCAATTTCGGGAGATAGGGGAAAATGTGGTTGACAAGCACGCGAGGCTTGTTGCTGCGCATTCGCTTCGTGCCTGTTTCTTTGTCTGTGTCGGTGACTCAGCTCTAAGGAGGTGGTTGCAGCATCGTAACGTTAGTCCGTTGCTGTTGTTCCGCTCATTTCGAATGCAATGCCATCGCCTTTCTTTATTTCTTTCTCTGTATGTACTATGTAGGCGCTCTACTCTTTGTTTGTTTTTTTTTTTTTTTTTTTTTTTTATCTTTTTTAGATTCGGGTTTTGGCTTCTTCTACCATTTTTTATTATTATTTTTATGATGACTAGGACTAGAAATAAATGTTGGGACCACAACCAGTGTCTTCTTGCGCGTGCTCATTTTTTCCTTTGTTTAAAATAAAAAATTTTGATGTGTTTGACAAATTTTTAATAATTAAAATAAAATTATTAAAAAAATAAAAAAATTGTTTTTTTTAAATTATAATTTATAATTTTTTAAAAATTTGTTTTAAAAAAATATATTTTTTACAAAATAAATAAATAAATTATTTTTTTATTTTATTTTATCTAAATATAATTAATAGATAAAATAATTTTTTACATAAAATAATTAAAAATAAAATTATTTTTATTTTTGAAAAAAATCTTTTAAAAAAATATGTTAAGGTCTAATTTAATTTAATTAAACTTATTTCATTTAACAATCATGTTAAGGTCTAATTTCAAAAAATAACTTATTTAAGATTTTTTAAAAAAATTTTAAAATATAAGTATTTATATTAAAAAAATTTATAAATAAATTATTTTGTATTTAAATTTTTAGTTATAAAAATATTTTTTTAATAAATAGAAATAATAAACGAACTTTTAAGAATAAGAGAAATCATATTTTTTATTTTTTAAAAAAATTCTTAAATAATTTTTTAGAAATTTAAAAGCATTTTTTAAAAATTACACCAAATAACATTAATACGACTTTTTATAATTTAAAAGTCTAAAAAAATAGATTTTATCATATCTCAAATTAAACTGGCTTTAAGTATACACTAAAATTAGATACTAAAATTAATTATTATTATAAAATATATATTAAAATAAAAAATATATATTAAAAATAAATTAAATTATATATTTATATATACATAATAATTAATTTTAATGATTAATTTTAATATATAAATAATATTTTATTTATTTAATTGTCATATTTGACTGAATGTAGTGGCTAAAAAATATTATTTTTTAATAATATTTATTTTAAAATATCTTTATTTAAATTTTATTTTAAAAGTTATATACTATTTTCTAAAAGAGAATTTAAGTTAGTAGAATTTCATAATGTGTTACGAAGGAGAATAAATTTAGCATAATAACATTATACATAATGACAAAAAAAACATTATACACTGATTTTTTTTATTTATTCACATGGCATGACAAACTAAAAATCATAAAACATAAAGCAAACAAGATTTAGGTGCCATGGTAGAGAGAAATTATTTTTAAAATTCAAATTTTTATAAATAAATAGTATTATTATGATGTATTATATTATATTATCTGTAAAAACCGAAAAATTAATTAGACGTTTGATTAAAATAAAATAATAATTTAATTATCTAAAATAAGATAAAAAAAAATTAGAAATGTTAATTTGAAAATTTAAAAGTAAGATTTGGATTCAGTTGAATTTTTCGAGAGGAAAAATGTAATTTTTTGAGAAAAATTACGTAAAAACGGATACCAGAAATTTAGTCAGCAATACCGGCTTAAGTCTATCCGGTACAGCGTATGAGAAAATAAAACTACCGAAATACTTAGAAAAATATTTAAAATAGAAAGTCGGACATTTATTCTAAAGGTTTTGGTTCAAGATTAGGCTAAACGAACCAAAAATTCAAATTGGTTGGACCAGATTCAAGTTGAGCCCAAACCCAATATATATAAATTCACTAAAGAGGCAACTCAACCTTATTTTATCACTTTGAGAAGGAAGAGTGCAACTGAGATTTGAAAGAGGGTTTCACTAACTTCAACACTAAATCGGTTATAACTTGCATTTCGGAGCTCCGATTGGCGTGCCGTTTATGGTCACGCGAAGCTCTCGTCAAACTCTTTGATTTCATCTGAACAAAATAGTAAAAGACTTTCAACTTTTTTTCAGTTCTCTGTTTCCTATATTTTCGTATTTTTTGCTATGGTGATTGAATAGATTTTGTGATTTTGGTTATTTAGGTGGTATTTTAACATTGGGTAATTGTTAGATTTTACCCTAATCCACAGTGGGTAAGGTAAGAAAGCTTTATACCCTTGTAGTTTGTCTATTTTATGAACCTTAGTATTGATTGTGATGAATTATATAATATTAGATTGAGAATTGGTGTTTATTGGTGTTGATTTGGCTATTTGGAGTATTTAGATCAAGTTTGGAGGCTGAATTTTGGTGTTTCAAGCTTGGAAAAAATTGGCCAAGGTATGATTTCAGTTTTCTTTAGTTAATATATAATGTTGTGTGAGACTTAGGCTAATTGCCTTAAGATAGGTTGAATTTGCATCAATGATTGAATTGTTATTGAGAATTGCAAATATGTATGATGTGTGAATATTAATGAGGATTGAATGTGGAATGAATTTGTATGATGGAGGTTGTGGTGATGATATAGAATGAATGGTAATGTATGCTTTCGATGATGATAAAGATTGATGATGAGTATTGATGAGTATTGAATGATAAATATTGGTGTTGATGAGGATTAATGGAAATTGAGGATTTTAATGTGATATTAAGTTGGAATTGGAATTGTTGAATGAATTGCTAAGGTGAGGAATGAAAGACTTAGGTGTTAGAATGCTTGAGTAATGATTGAGGATTGCTTAGGTATTAATTTGGGTATGGTTGGTTTAGTTTTGGTTTGAGTGTTTTGAAAACTAGAGAATTTTGCAAGTTTTTGGTAAAAATATGTTTTTGACGAAGTTCAACAGGCCATAACTTAGTTTATAGACCCCCAATTTTTATGGAATTTATTTTGATTGAAAATTTGGTCTGTGTGGTTTATGTTGTTCAAAGAACAGATAAAAAAGTATTTTTAACGCAGAAGTTATGCGCGTTTGAAGTTTAGTGTAAAAAACTAAATTCTGCAGCAAAACAACTTTTTCTGAAATTTTGAAGGTATGCATATGCAACACTGGCATGTGTGTGCGAAAATGTCCACTTTACACTCATGCGTACGTAGCCAATGGCATGCTACGCGGAACCCTTTTCTATTTCGAGTGCTCGCGTATGCGGATGATGCACGTATACGCGACATTACCAATTTGACACTCATGCTACGCGGAAACAGACATGAGTACGCATGACCCCTGTGTTGCTGAAAATGTGATTTTTGAGTTTTAAAGTGTTCCTCTAACTTTCTAAATCTCTTCACTTCTGTTTAGGATCCCCTAGCTAGAACTTAGGCTTTGGGACAAGGGAGAGTATGATGAGTGGACTTAGTTGAATAGTTTTTTGTTATGAGATTAGAGACGGTGACTTAGGCTTGGAAAGTTCTATGGATGGAATAACTAGAGTGAATTGGCAGAGTGTTGCGTTGATACTAAGTTGACAAGAATGAAAGATTAAGGTTGTTGAAACTGATGAGAATGAGAGGTGATCACTGAACTGGATATATATTCTGATATACTATGATTGGTAAGTCGCTATGCGCCTGGCAAGGACGGTGGTTAATCCCACTTGTCGAGGTTGCGGCGCCAGCATAAGGATGGTGGTTAATCTCGCTTACGTTGAGATGTGAGGTCTAAGGCAGTGTTTCCTTTCATATCCTTTCTGGTCACAAGAGTGTGTTAGGGCACTATATCCCAAGGCGCAATTATATATTTGTGACAAAAGGGCGACATCCCAAGGGGATATGTCGGGTTGGCAGTTGAACAGACAAGTGATATCACGGCCAATAGGACATGCATTCATCATGTGCATTCTTATGTGTTTGTTTGCTTTGTTTACTAGCATTGTGCCAACTTGTATAATATGTTTAATTGCTAATTGAATTATTTGTGCTTTACTTGCTTGCACCTATTTGTGTTTTCTGCCAGGATTGAGGAGGCTCGGTAGGCGGTGGCGAGGGGATCGCAGGGAGGATAGGTTGGTAAAGGTTGTGGACAATGATGTTCTGTAGATTAGAAAATCCTTAAATTAGATAACCTTTTATAGTTTAGGATTTTATTATAAGTGGAATTACTTTATATCGGTTTGAAATTCTAGGATTGCCTTTGGCTTTCTGAAATCGTACATCTTATCTATTGGGCACTATTATCATACTGAAAAACCCCGGTTCTCATACCATATGTTGTTATTTTTCAGATGCCAGTCGCAACCCACCTCCGTGAGTTTGCGGATGGTGATAGAGCGGAGGATGATTCGAGTGTTATATTTTGTTTATTTTGTTATAGTACCTCTCACTTTTTTATTATTGTACTTTGATGCCTTAGAGACTTAAACTTTGAGAGCCAGGATGTATCTATTTTTATCAAAAACTCTGTTGTATCTTTTGTTAAACTAGTCGGCTTAAGTTCCGTGGGCTACGGCTATTTTTTCTGTTGAATATTGTGTATATATATATATATATATATATATATATATATATATATATAACTTGTTGATCTTATGTTAATTACCTTGTATATCCTAGAGCTGTTTATAAGATTTTATATATTATTATGTGTTCCTTTCGTGCCAACGTGCTTGAGTTATCGTGTGTGAACGTTTTGCACTTTGCATCTCTATTTTATACATCTTTAGTCTTCTTTTCCTTCATCGGGCTTCTAGTTTAAATATTCCTTGATTATATACTATTGTATGGAGTTTTAAAACTGTCGTGACGCTTTGCTGTCCTTTGCTTTATGGTGAGAAGTAAAGCTTAGGGTGATAGTGTGTTATGTTTAGTGGTATCAGAGCGGTTTGTCCTCGTGAGCCTGAGGAATGGACCGATTGTGCTTCATTGCATACTCTGGGTTATTTTTCTTTCGTACTAATTAGGATATCTGCTTAATATGCATAACATGCTTATCTGTGAGTGCCTTTTTGGGATAATTGAAGCATTGAGCTTGAGGCATTGAGAGTGATCATCTTGATATCGATTGTTTGGTATAGATAGGACCCCAAATGGCAACTCGTAGATGAGATCGATCACGTGCTCGAAGAGTGGGAAGGATAACCCACCAACTGACCCGAGTTTATGGCGGCAATGACTAACCTAGCTAATTCAATGCAAGTGAGTGTTGCTGCGATGACTCAAGCTATGGAGAGGATAGGGCAACCAGCTGGAAATGGAAACGGAAACGGAGAAGGGGCTGAGAATAACTTAGGTGGTGTTCCAATGATGTTAGCTTCTTTCCTGAAAGTGAACCCACCGAGTTTCAAAGGAACAACACTGAAGTAGACAACTAATTCCAAGCTATGGAGCATGCCTTGCAAACTCAGCATGTTCTGGATAATCAGTTCATAGAGTTTGTGTCTTATCAACAAATGGAAGAAGCTCAGCACTGGTGGCAAGAAAAGTGCCGATTGCTGCAACTACAAAATGTGGACATTCCGTGGGAGCTGTTTCGAACTACCTTCTATAAGAAGCATTTTCCTGAGTCAGTGAGGGAGGCTAGGGAGTTAGAACTCATGCAACTGAAGCAAGGGTTCATGTTAGTGGCTGAGTACACCAGCATGTTCGATGAGGTCTGTAGGTTCTCGAGGGTTTGTTAGGGTTCCCGTGAGTCCTATGAGAGCTGAAAATGTATTAAGTATCAAGGATGGCTCAAGGAAAACATCATGAGTGTTGTGTCTCCATTGGAGATTCGGAGATTTTCTGAACTGGTAAACAAGGCGAGAGCTGTAGAAGATTGTGCCAAGAAAGTGGCTTTGGCGAGGGATACTCGTGGAGGTAACAACAACTGAGGTCGTGGGAAGTATTTTCTACATAGAGCCCAGAACTTCAAAAGGGGAGGACATGTCCCTCATCATCCTCAAGGTCAAGGGAACTTCAGAAGGACTAACTATGACCAATATCACCAGGAGAAAGGAAGAGGTAAATAAAGTAAAAATTCTCTGGATTTAACTTGTGACTGTTGTAGAGATTTTCATCCTTATGATTTGTGCAAGTTGGGTATAGCTGGATGCTTTACTTGTGGATTGCCTGGTCACATTGCCAAGGATTGTCCTTGATAAGTTCACATTTGATGATAAATTTTGGTTGAAATTGAGTGAATTTCATCAGGTAAACCCATATTTATTCCCTTAAATAACATGCTTTTGTGTTTTCTTCCGAAATTGTGCCTAATTGTGAAAACATGCTCTTTAATGCTTAAATTAATCAATTTTTTCATTTGTATTCCATTCGATGCCTTGATATTTTTTATAAGTGATTTCAGGTGTAATAGGTAGGAATGGCTTGATAAGAATGGAAGAGAAGAATACAAGAGGGAGGAAACATAAAGAAACAAACGAGAAAAGCATTTAGAAGTGTGCGTGCGCACAACCTCTTGTGCGTACGCACAAGTACCAGTGCGTGACTTCATTAAAAAGTCACGTGGCTTGCAAATTGGAGACTTTAGAGGCCCAAATCTGATGGCCTAGAGCTCATATGGAGGGGGCAACACTTGAGGAAATATACCATATCATTAGGAGTAGTATTAGATAGTTTTAGGAGGCTTTAGGTTTTAGTTTTCTCTTAGTTTTTCTCTCAAATTTCTTAGGGTTTTATTAGGGTTTATATTGCAAAGTGTTATTTCTATTTTGATCTTGGATTCTTGATGACAAGTCATTTTGAGCATATTTTCTAAGCAATTTTTACTTGTTTTCATTAGGTTTCATGTATTTCTTAGGCAATAAGTAAGTGATTGGATTGGAATTTCATGCTTGTCTTGATTCAATCAAACATTATTATTTTTGTGTATTATCACGAGATTTATGCAAGAATTATGTGATTATTATGAGTGATGCAAAATTTTATGATTTTAGCAAGGCTTTGATTGCATGTTTGAATGATGACAGATGAAAAGATGCAAGGAAGAAACAGAGAAGAGAAGCAGGGCAGAGGAACGCTACGTTCGTTTGGAGAATGCTACGTTCTCTAGCTTCTAAGTTGCGACACGTACGCGAACAGGACACGCATGCGTAGAACAAGAAATTTGGAAGATCCACGCGTACGTGTGCATGACGCGTACGCGTGGGTGTGATTAACGTTCATTACAAAATAACGCTACGTTCGCTTTCAAAGAGCGCCTGCGACAATTTCAAAATCTGGATCTCAACTTTGGCCATTGACGCGTACGCGTGAGGGACGCGTACGCGTGGGAGTAGCATCTTTGAAGAAGCACGCATACGGGTGAAGGACGCGTACGCGTGGGGTAGCGTTCTTGGCAAGAACGCTACGTTCTCAAAGTGAATGCTACCAAGGGACGCGCAAGCATATATCACGTGTACGTGTGACAAGGTTTGCAGAGAGAAACGACGCGCACGCATAGGTGATGCGTACGCATCGCTAGAGCCAAAATGAAGAACGACGCGTACGCGTGGGAGGCGCGTACGCGTTGATGAATGAACGCTGTGTTCTCTTTGAGAACGCTACGTTCTCCTGAAGCTGCATGGAAGTACCAATACAGACCTATTTTGACTTGCTTCAATAAAGGCCAAAAAGCCCAATCCAAGCACTTGAAGACTGAATTGGAAAGTGTATAAATGGAGGAGAATTTGATTTCATTAAGAGGTTGGCTAGTAGATCGGGAAACTCTGCACCAAATTTTCATATTTTCATTTTAATTTCCTTCTGTTCTTCATCTTCTGCACCTTTTCTCTTTCTATTTTGTATTAGAGCAATGACGAACTAACTCCCAAATTCATTAGGGAGAGGAGCTCTATTCTAATTTGATGCGCGGAAAACTTGTCTCTCAACAAATCTCCCTTCGGCAAGTGTACCGAATTTGTCGTCAAGTAAAAACTCACAATAGAGTGAGGTCGAATCCCACAGGGATTGATTGATCAAGCAACTTTAATTAGAAGAATGTTCTAGTTGAGCGAATCCAGAATTTGGGTTGAGAGTTGCAGAAAATAAAATGGCGGAAATGTAAATAACAAAAAAGTAAATGCTAGAATTAAAGGACTGGAAGTAAATGACTGAAAATAAATTGCAGAATTGTAAATGGGAATGGGGGATTTGCTCATAAAAGTAAATGGCAGTAATTAAAGAGAATGGGTAAGATCAGAGATGGGGAGTTCATTGGGCTTAGGAGATGTTGCAATTCTCCGGATCAAGTTCATTTTCATCTCTTCCTCAATCAATGCACTCATTGATCTCCTTGGCAATCTTAAGTGATTGAATTACAATTTCTTGCAATTCAATCTCTCAAATCTTGATCAATAGCCAATTCCTTGGTCAATTGCTCATGAGAAGAGATGAAGTATGGTCACTGATTATACCACATGCATTTCCCAAATCAAGTATTGAGAGGGTTATAGTCACATACCCATCCAAACCCAATTTGGTCCAGCATGAGAAAGCAATTCTAGCTTGATCTCTTCATTCCTCTTTCAAGGTTCAAAAGAGATCCAAGTTTAAATAGCTTCTCTTCCAAGATAACTACTCAATTGGATGAAGATCGAAAGCTTTCAAGTAAAATCAAGAGAAAAGATAGAAGAAGAATAATGAAAATTAGTATTGATCCATCAAATTACAACAGAGCTCCCTAACCCAATGAAAGGGGTTTAGTTGTTCATAGCTCTAGAAAATGAAAATAAAGATGGAGAATACATCATAGAACTAGAAATTGCAGAGAAAATAAAATACAGAGAGTAATTACCTTTTTTCCACTTTCAGAACTCCTTTAACAATTCAAAGCTACTCCTATATATACTACTCTTCTCAGCTTCTAGTTTGCTCTTCAAGTCTTGGGCCTTTGGATCTTGAGTTTGAAGCAGTTCTTTTCTTCATTTGGGCTTGGCTTTACTTGCAGAGAGAAAGTGCTAAGTGGGCAGAGACTTTAGCTCAGGGCGTTAGGGGTGTTAACATTTAGTGAAAGTAAAAGTTCGAGAACGTTAGTGACACTTAACATTTTCACTAACGTTCCAATGTACCCCTTTGCCTCACGTTAGAGCCCACGTTAACTAGGTTAACGTGGCTTCTAACGTGGCCTTGCCAACCTTCGAGAATGTTAGTGACACTCAACATTGTCACTAACGTTCCAGTGTGCCCATTTTTGCTTCACGTTAAAGCCCACGTTAACTAGGTTAACGTGGCTTCTAACGTGGCCTTTCCAAACTTCGAGAATATTAGTGACACTCAACATTGTCACTAACGTTCTAATGTGCCCCTAGATCTCACGTTAGAGTCCACGTTAACTAGGTTAACGTGGCTTCTAACGTGGCCATTCTTAGCCATCCCAACGTTAGTGACAATGTTGAGTGTCACTAATGTTGGCTCATCATTCATTCCTCATCGTTAGCTTCCACGTTAACTAAGTTAACGTGGAAGTTAACGTGGCTCCTTGGGGGTTGTGTGGTTGCTTCCAACGTTAGTGACGATGTTGAGTGTCACTAACGTTGTCGACAACTCTCACTTCTTATGTTAGCTCCCACGTTAACCAAGTTAACATGGAAGTTAACGTTGTGTGTTGCATCCTTAGGCCAACGTTAGTGACAATGTTGAATGTCACTAACGTTGGCTTCTCTTCCCCCTTAAACGTTAGAGGCCACGTTAACTAGGTTAACGTGGGCTCTAACGTGGCCACTCATGAGTGTTTGCCAACGTTAGTGACAATGTTAAGTGTCACTAACGTTGGCTCAACTTCCCTTCTCCACGTTAGAGTGCACGTTAACTTAGTTAACGTGACTCTTAACGTGGGCAATGATGGCTTTGAGAGTGTTATTGGCAATCACTTTTCTCATTAACCTTGCAAGTTACCTCCCTTTCCTTGCTTCCTTTGGTCTTGAAATCAAGCAACAGAGTGCATCAAAGTTCTAGTCCAAGTCATGGGTAATGCAGCATACAATTTGTCACTAAATTCATGCAAAATCCTCATGAAATAATGTAAAATGCACAATGTATGCTTGAATCAAGGTGTAGGTGAATATCTACCCAAAACTAGCTTATTTCCTAAAGAAATGCATGAAACTACCCTAAAAATAGTAAAGAAAAGGTCAGTGAAACTGGCTAAGATGCCCTGGCATCACAACACCAAACTTAAAGCTTGCTTGTCCCTAAGCAAGTACTGGATCAAGAGAATGATGAATGGAATATCCAGAAGAATGAGTCATTCTTGTGGAAGTCATGTTACTGATTTTATGGTGGTTTCATACATAGCAACTTAGGTTCATTCCAGTACTGGCTTTCAGACTTTTATCATGTCCCTAAACACTTACTTTGTTTATATCCCATGAGACTTTTATCTATTGATCCTTTTATTGTTATTTCAAGGGTTATTTGTGTTATTTAGGCTAAGTGCTCTGTAAGGGGGCAACTCTTTAAGATAAGCTTTCAGCCAACACTCCCGAACCAGTTGGTTCAAGGTGCTAGGTGTTGAAGCACCCCTAAGGACTTACTCCCTCAAGTCTCTCCCCCATACATACACACCACAGGCATATAGTTTATTTTTTTTTTCTTGAGACCTTGGTGTCCAGCACCTCTTTGGGTTACTAAATGCTCTGTAGTGATGGTTACTCTTGATAGTGGATTTTCAGCTGATAATCCCGGGTTAGTTAACCCAAGTTACCCAAGTGATAAAGCACCCCTGAGAGCTTATTCATCCAAGTAGATCCCTCACACAGGAGCACCACAGACACTTGTCTCAAGGTCCAAATCATTGGTGCCTAACCTTATTGCTTACTCTTTTTCTTTTGTTTTTCACTTCCATTGTTCTTTCCCTTTTCTCTTATTAGGATCTTGTTATTAACTTAGTCTCATGGGTATATCCAAAGTCAAGTATTCAGGATAGATAGTTGTCCTCCTAGCCTTGTGGTTGAACCAACTTAGCTAACTTATGACTACCCCAAAGATTCATGAATGCACTTCCACATTATGAACTCTACTCTGGTCTTTTAAAAAACATAAACATTCTCTTCTTCATTTGATTTAAAATGGACAAGCTTACAAGTAAATAAGGAAAAGATGCAGTGACATTTAAACCAGAAATCATGGACCTATTCAGAAAGAAAACTTAAAAGACAGAATTTAAAAAGTTTAAACATAACATGGAAGCAGGTTCTATTTCATACAAGATCTTCCTTATTTAAAGCATAGAAAACGATGGACTAAAAAGAACTCCACCACCTTTCATTCATGTGGATGCCCATGCTCCCATCCTTGCTTGTCCTCATTGTGTCTCTCTTGAGTGCTTGTGCTCCCACTTCCTTTGCCTTTTCCAAGCAGCTTCTTCCAGAAACCACCATCTTCTATCTTCTTCTTAAGTGTCTCCTTTTGCTGTTTTACTTTCCTCTCTTCTTGTTCTACAAAATCTTTTTGGACCTCATCATATGTAGGGATGGCATAGTGTAGCTGATGCATATTACTAGTCATGTAGTTCAACTTGGCCTGAGTGTTCACATAGAACTCCTCCCTATGTAGTTGCCTTCCTTCATTGAGTACACTGAACTCATTGAAAGTTTTTATTTGGGCTATCTGCCGCTGGTTGAGTTCTTGCAAGTGCTTTTCTTGAAGCTCTTGCCTCTCATTCACTTGGTTGATTGCTTGAGTGAGCCTGGAGTAGTGTTCCTGCTGTTGCTCTATTTGTTGTTTTTGCCATGCTTCCTGTTGGCTCAGCCAGTTGGTTTGAAGGTTCAGTATTTGCTCTTGTCCTTCCATATGTCTCATCCTCAAATCCTCAATGGCTCTTAGAAGGTGACTCATGTTCAAGTTGGCTGGATCAGAATACTCTCCTTGTTGATATTCTTCCTGATGAGGTTCCTCTTGGTGAACTCTTTCTTTTGCTTTTGGTTTTCCTATTTGTGGTCTTCTTTGTTGTTGAGCAGGTGTAGTATAAACCAATCGCTCGAGTGTAACTGGCCTCCCTGGGTTTACCCAGTCTGGATTGCTGTCCTCAAATACTACCTTGGCCTTATTGCATAAGCGGAGAATGGTGCTGGGGTACCAAAGCCTGGCACCTGAATCAACCTTCTCAGCCGAATCTTGAATCCCCTCGGCGATGAGCTCATTCACATTGATTTTCCCACCCTGTATTAAGCAATGCACCATAGTAGCTCGATTGATGTTTAAGGAAGTTTTGAATTTCTTCTCATCGAAAGGAACACTTTCCATGGGTTCCTTCCTCTTTTGCCTCTTTGAGCTTGATGATGCCATGAATTGAATTGCTGTTTTGAGGTGGAGGTTGGAGGATACGAAGAGATGAGGAATAGGTTGGCTAGGACAGAGTGTGATGAAGGGGTTTGAGCAAGCCGAAAGTATGAAGTGTGGAGAGTGGGAATTTGAGTGTGAGGAATGATCATGCACTAAGGTTCACTTATATAGGGAGGTCATGAGTGGATGGAAGGTGTGGATTGCAAGGATTGTTGCTTGATGGACGGTGGGGGTTGTGTATGAAGGAAGGACAAGGATCATCACTTAATGAGAGTAATTGGTTTGGTCTTCAAGGGTATTCTTTCTCCAATGTTGCATGGCAGCGTTTCCCCATGCGTTCCCTCTTGAGACATGTGTGTAGTGCTCTTCATTAAGTGGCGAAATCTCCCCCATTTAATTGTCCAATCAATCCCTTTTTATGCTTCTTTTCCTTTCCTATAAAGATTTAAAATAAGGAAATTAATATCATAAAAATCAAACTCTACGGTTAGAATAATAAATAGAAGAAAAAGAGTTTGTTTATTTATGAATTTCAACTAACTAACTACTTGTGTATCCTTATGCATTTTGGTGGCACCATGGGGTGACACCAAACTTAGTTTGAAGCAATGTGATGAAAAGTTTTGTTCAAAGCTCCCAAGACTAGCATGCATCTTGGTTTGCTTTGAACACCAAACTTGTTCTTCACTATATACTGCATCATAAAGATTGCACCAAGTGTTTGTCAAGTTTGGGTTGAAATTCATAAACATTGATTTATTCATTATTTTAAAAACATATAAAACATGGGTTGCCTCCCATGAAGTGCTTCTTTAGCGTCACTAGCTTGACGTTTTTCCCTCATTAGGGTGGTTGGTAGTGCTTAAAGTCCTCCCCTCTTGCTGTGGACTTATATCCATTGGTTGGATCAATGATCTCCACATGTTCCAGGGAAAGAACTCTGTTGATAGTGAAGACCTTGGGTAACTGAAATGGTACAGTGGGGAGATTAGGGGGAATATCTGGGAAGTAAGCTGAGACAACTCTATCCCCTGGAGAGAAGTCTTCCGTAGGGATTTTCTTGTTCCTCCATCTCCTTGGTACCTTCTTCTTTGTTTCTTTTGAGGTTGCCTTCCCCTTGGTGACCTCTTTTTTCCAATGAGTTGTGATGCTGTCTTCACCTGCCTCTAGAGGTTTAGGTTCCTCCAACTTTTCCTTGAGCTGTGGCAATTGCTGTTTTCCTTGTTTATCTATTAAGGGGATCTCAGAATGAAATGGCTGTACTTCAGTGCTTGTTTCCTTGTCCTCTTGATCCGTTTCTTGTGAGAGTTTGAAAATATTGAAGCTGAGTCGTTCATCATGGATTCTCAATATTAGCTCCCCTTTCTCTACATCGATAAGTGCTCTGGCCGTAGCTAGGAATGGTCTTCCCAATATGATTGGATGAATGTGACTCTCTTCCATGTCTAGGATGACAAAGTCCGTTGGGAGAAAGTATTTCCCAACCTTTAGCAATACATTTTCCACCACTCCTATTGCTTGCTTTTGAGTTTTGTCAGCCAGTCTGATGATTACATCTGTGGGTATTATCTCATTGATCTGCAGCCTCTTCGCTAGGGATAAGGGCAGTAAGTTGATGCTGGCCCCCAAATCACATAGTGCTCTATCGAACATAGTTTCACCTATGGCACAAGGGATGTGAAAACTCCCTGGGTCTCTTCTTTTTGTAGGCAGCTCAGGTTGAATAAGGGCACTACATTCCTTGTTCATCACTATAGTCTGGCCTCCTTTGAGTGAGCTTTTCCTGGGAAGAAGTTCCTTCATATACTTGATGAATGCAGGCATTTGTTGAATTGCCTTGATGAATGGTATGTTTACATGCAGAGATGCAAACAAGTCTAGGAACCTTGAGTATAATCTTTTTCCCACAGCACCATTGAGCAGTTGAGGGAAGGGTGCATAGAGCTTCAGCAGCTTTTGTTGTGAGATTTCTGGTTCTTGGCGATCTCTATCCTCCTCCTTTGTTGAGTTGTCTTCAGGTTGTTTGCAAAGTTTGCCTTGCTTGTCTTCAGTCTCTTGATCACTCGCAGTGACCATTTTGCAATCTTTCCATCTTACTTTCTTTGCTTCTCCTTTGGGGTTTTCTCCGTATCACTTGGGAAGCTATCAGTAGGTTTGGGAATCTTCTCAGTTAAATATCCCACCTGGAATTCCAGCTTTCTGATGGTCTCTCCCTGGTTCTTAATATTGGCTCGCACCTCCTCTTTGAACACCTTATTTTCTTGAATCTCTTGGCATATTCCTTCAAGTAAGGCTTCAATCTTAGAGAGCTTGTCATCAATTGATGAGTGATTCAGAGCAGATGTGCTGTTTTGGTTTTGATAGGCGTGTGGAGAAGTGTTGTTGTGGGGGGTTGGTGAATTCCCAATGTAGTTGGCTTGCTCCTGACTCCCCTCTGCTTCTTCATTCACTCCTTCTTGGGTTGTTGATGAAGTGGAGATTGCTGCTACTTGGTTCATCTCCATCTTCTTGGTGAGGTCAGCCAGCTGCTGGGTAATGAGCTTGTTTTGGGCCAACAGAGCATCTACATTGTTTAGCTCCATTACTCCTTTTGTGTTCCCTCTTTCGGAAGTATAGAAGTAGTCGTTCTCTGCTACTATTTCAATAACATCTATGGCTTCCTCAATAGTCTTCTTCTTGTTCAAAGATCCTCCAGATGAATGGTCTACGGCCTTCTTTGACTCATAAGAGAGTCCTTCATAGAAAATGTGCAGCTGCACCCATTCGTTGAATATGTCAGGTGGACACCTCCTTGTTAAGTCCTTGAACCTCTCCCATACTTCATATAGAGTCTCACCATCTTGTTGCCTGAAAGTTTGGACCTCAGCTCTCAGCCTATTGATTCGTTGAGGAGGGTAAAATCTTGCTAAGAATTTGTTCACCACGTCTTCCCAAGTTATCAAGCTTTCCCTTGGGAAAGATTCCAGCCACTTGGCTGCTTTGTCCCTAAGTGAGAATGGAAATAGGAGTAGTCTATAGGCGTCAGGGTGAACACCATTAGACTTCACTGTGTCACATATTCTCAGGAAGGTGGTCAAATGTTGATTGGGGTCTTCTTGAACACCTCCTCCAAACGAACAGTTGTTCTGAACAAGGGTGATGAGTTGTGGTTTAAGTTCAAAGTTGTTGGCATGGATTGTT
This sequence comes from Arachis hypogaea, assembly GCF_003086295.3. Taxonomy (NCBI): domain Eukaryota; kingdom Viridiplantae; phylum Streptophyta; class Magnoliopsida; order Fabales; family Fabaceae; genus Arachis; species Arachis hypogaea. Next base: position 99,582,462 of record NC_092052.1, on the reverse strand, counting down.
GGCTTTTGGATGCTACTTCCACAATTGCCTGGGTTTGGATTGATGTAAGAGCCCAAAACTCTTCTATCCTCCCCAGCATGATTTGCTCTACCTCCTCCCCCATGGTTGTGATCCTCTTCTTCATGATGGTTTTCCATGTTGTCTTCCATGTTTGTTTCAAAGAATTCCTCTTCTTCCTCAGCACCAACAACTTTCTTTCCTCTTGCCTCCCTCCTTAATCTAAGGAAGGTCCTCTCAGGTTCAGAATCGAAGGAAGTTGAAGCCCCCCTTCTTCTCCCTGTCATATAACCGTCAAGTGCAAGCAAGAAAAGATAGGTGCAGAAAGTATTTGTGTCAGAATTACTGTTAGTTGTGGGTGATGCAATATATCAAATAGTTATTGGGTTAGCAAACAGAATTGAAAATAACAAAGAAAAACAAAAGAGTAGAGGGGGAAGGGAAGGAGTTTAACTAAAATAAAAAGTAAATCACTCAAACAGAAAATGAAATTCACAAAAATAAAAATGCTCAATCTAGTGATCTTCCAATTTAATCATTGTTGATGCACAATCAATTCCCCGGCAACGGCGCCATAAACTTGATGCACGAAAAACTTGTCTTTCAACAAATCTCCCTTCGGCAAGTGTACCGAATATGTCGTCAAGTAAAAACTCACAATAGAGTGAGGTCGAATCCCACAGGGATTGATTGATCAAGCAACTTTAATTAGAAGAATGTTCTAGTTGAGCGAATCCAGAATTTGGGTTGAGAGTTGCAGAAAATAAAATGGCGGGAATGTAAATAACAGAAAAGTAAATGCTAGAATTAAAGGACTGGAAGTAAATGACTGAAAATAAATTGCAGAATTGTAAATGGGAATGGGGGATTTGCTCATAAAAGTAAATGGCAGAAATTAAAGAGAATGGGTAAGATCAGAGATGGGGAGTCGGTGCACGAATTGTGAATCACACTTTTCACAACTCGCACCACTAACCAGCAAGTGCACTGGGTCGTCCAAGTAATACCTTACGTGAGTAAGGGTCGAATCCCACGGAGATTGTTGGTTTGAAGCAATCTATGGTTATCTTGCAATTCTTAGTCAGGAAGTCAATTGTATTTATCAGTTGAATTGCGAATAAACAAGAGAGCATGGGTTAAAGGTTACTTGTTATGCAGTAATGGAGAATATGTTGGAGTTTTGGAGATGCTTTGTCTTCTGAATCTCTGCTTTCCTTTGTCCTCTGATTCACGCACGCACGTCCTTCTATGGCAAGCTGTGTGTTGGGGCATCACCGTTGTCAATGGTTACATCCCCTCCTCTTGTGAAAATGATCCAAATGCTCTGTCACAGCACGGCTAATCATCTGAGGTTCCCGATCATGCTGGAATAGGATTCACCCTCCTTTTGCGTCTGTCACTACGCCCAGCACTCGCGAGTTTGAAGCTTGTCACAGTCATTCAATCCCTGAATCCTACTCGGAATACCACAGACAAGGTTTAGACTTTCCGGATTCTCATGAATGCTGCCATCAATCTAGCTTATACCACGGAGATTCTGATTAAGGAATCTAAGAGATATTCATTCAATCTGATGTAGAACAGAGGTGATAGTCAGACACACGTTCATGGATTGAGGAAGGTGATGAGTGTCACTGATCATCACCTTCTCCATAGTTAGGCGCGAATGGATATCTTAGATAGGAACACGCATGTTTAAATAGAAAACAGAAATACTTGCATTAATTCATTGAGACACAGCAGAGCTCCTCACCCCCAACAATGGAGTTTAGAGACTCATGCCATCAAAGAGTACAAAGTTTTGATCTAAAATGTCATGAGATACAAAATAAGTCTCTAAAAGTTGTTTAAATACTAAACTAGTAGCCTAGGTTTACAGGAAATGAGTAAACTATAGCAGATGGTATAGAGATCCACTTCTGGGGCCCACTTGGTGTGTGCTGGGGCTGAGACTTAAGCAATTCACGTGCATAAGGCCATTTTGGGCGTTCAACGCCAGGTTTGGATCCATTTCTGGCGTTGAACTCCAACTTTTGATCCTTTTCTGGCGCTGGACGCCAGAATTGGGCAGAGAACTGGCATTGAACACCAGTTTACGTCCTCTATCCTTAAGCAAAGTATGAACTATTATATATTTCTGGAAAGCCCTGGATGTCTACTTTCCAACACAATTAGAAGCGCACCATTTCGAGTTCTATAGCTCCAGAAAATCCACTTTGAGTGCAGGGAGGTCAGAATCCAACAGCATCAGTAGTCCTTTTTCAGCCTGAATCAGATTTTTGCTCAGCTCCCTCAATTTCAGCCAGAAAAATACCTGAAATTACAGAAAAACACACAACTCATAGTAAAGTCTAGAAATATGAATTTTTCCTAAAAACTAATGAAAATAAACTAAAAACTAACTAAAACAGACTAAAAACTATATGAAATTAACCCCAAAAAGCGTATAAAATATCCGCTCATCACAACACCAAACTTAAAATGTTGCTTGTCCTCAAGCAACTTAGACAAATAAAATAGAAGACTAATAGGTTGAGAAGCAATAATATCTCAGAGTTTTTGAGTGAAGCTCAGATTCTAATCAGATGAGCGGGACTAGTAGCTTTTTGTTTCCGAACAGTTTTGGCATCTCACTTTATCCATTGAAGCTCAGAGTGATTGGCATCTATACGAACTTAGAATTCAGATAGTGTTATTGATTCTCCTATTTTAGTATGATGATTCTTGAACACAGCTATTTCATGAGTCTTGGTCGTGGCCCTAAGCACTTTGTTTTCCAATATTACCACCGGATACATAAATGCCACAGACACATAATTGGGTGAACCCTTTGGATTGTGACTCAGCTTTGCTAAAGTCCCCAATTAGAGGTGTCTAGAGTTCTTAAGCACACTCTTCTTTCTGCTTTGGACCTTGACTTTAACCGCTCAGTCTCAAGTATTCACTTGACACCTTCACGCCACAAGCACATGGTTAGGGACAGCTTGATTTAGCCGCTTAGGCCAGGATTTTATTCCCTTAGGCCCTCCTATCCACTGATGCTCAAAGCCTTGGGATCCTTTTTATTACCCTTGCCTTTTGATTTTAAGGGCTATTGGCTTTTTCTGCTTTTCTTTTTCTTCTTTTTTTTGCTGCTTTTTCTTGCTTCAAGAATCATTTTTTTTTTATTTTTCAGATTATCAATAACATGTTTCATGTTCACCATTCTTTCAAGAGCCAACATATTTAACAGTCTTAAACAACAAATTCAAAAGACATATGCACTATTCAAGCATTCATTCAGAAGACAGAAAGTATTGCCACCACATGTAACTAATTAGAATTTCTCTTATTAAAACTCGAAATTTTATTGCCTCTTATTCAAAAGATCTACTATTTTATTCATGTTTGTTGATGATGAGAAAAATAAACTATGGCTTAATTGGAGATAAAATCAAAATACATACTAATTACTACTATATGACTCCTAAGGTGAACTTCTCTAATGACACTATCACAGAGTTAAAGCAGAAATTGGAATTTAACAACCTTTGTTCTGGGAAATGGGTGTTCCTCTGATCCGTGGGGTGCTTGATTCTTCAAGAGATAACTTCTGGCGCTTCAATTCCCTTAAGTCACGCCCTTGCTCCTCTTGTTCTTTAAACATATAGGTCAGCATTTGACTGTGTTCCTTCTGTTCTTTTATTATTTGCTCCATAGCTTCCCGTATCTTGGTGATAGACGTCTCAAGATACTCCCAGTATTCAGATTGAGGGATTTCTGGGAGAAATTCCTGTGTTTTCTTCTTGGTGGGATCATCCTGCGCTTGTTGTTTTTCCATTGATGCTTTGGTGATTGGTTTCTCAACTGAGATATACTCAGTTATTCCCATTCTTACCCCGGCGTCCTTGCAGAGCAGAGAAATCACGCTTGGATAAGCCAACCTGGCCTCTTTAGAATTTTTGTTAGCAATTTTGTAGAATTCAGCTGAGATCAGCTGATGAACTTCCACTTCCTTTCCCATCATGATGCAATGGATCATCACTGCTCTTTTAACTGTGACTTCAGAACGGTTGCTAGTAGGCAACAGAGAATGCCCAATGAAGTCCAGCCATCCTCTGGCAACTGGTTTGAGATCCTCTCTCTTGAGTTGATTTGGGACACCCTTTGTGTTGGTGGTCCACCTGGCTCCAGGGATACATATGTCCTCCAGAATCTTATCCAGGCCCTTGTCTGTTCTCATCATTCTCCTGTTGAAGGAGTCTGGATCATCTTTCAGCTGAGGTAGCTTTAAGATCTCTCTGATCTTATCAGGGATGGTATGAACAATCTTTCCTTTGACCATGGTCCGATATTCATAGAATGCAGTTCCAGATAGTTTTTGCTTGTCAGTCTGCCACATATTAGCATAGAACTCCTGGACCATATTCCTTCCCACTTTCGTTTTAGGATTAGCTAGGACTTCCCAGTTCTTGATTCGAATTTGCTCCTGGATCTCCGGATATTCATCTTCTTTCAGATCGAATCTAACTTCCGAGATCACTGATCTCAGACCCATTATTTTGTTATAATGGTCTGAATGTTCTTTAGATAAGAACTTCCCTTGATTCCAAAGTGGTTTTGGAACGCTCTCTTTCTTACCTCTTGGAGTGGGTTATTTTCCTTTAGGAGCCATGATCTTAGTGATCGCGGATAAACACACCAAACTTAGAGGTTTGCTTGTCCTCAAGCAAAAGAAAAGAAAGGAGAGGGAAAGAAGGAGAGCTAGGTGCAATTGTTGATGGGAGGGGAGGGAGGCCGAACTCAAATTTAAAGGGAGGGAGGGTGGGTTTTCGAAAAAAGAGATAAAGATATGATAAAAAGATTGATTTGGAAAAGATAAGATAGAAGATATGATAAGAGAGGATATAGTTTAAAATTGAAAAGATATGAAACATTTTTGAAAAAGATAAATCTAGATTTTGAAAAAGATAATGTGGAGATTTGAAAAAGATATTAGTTGGAAAAAATTAGATTTATTTTGAAAATAGGATTTGAAAAGAGTTGGATTGGATTTGCAAAGAGGCTTGGTGCTTATGGATTAAGATACATTTGATATTTTTAAAGTAGGATTTTTAGAAATTATGGATTTTAGAAATCAGGGTTCTTAACATGTTTATGCAAGAAATCATGAATTGAAGTATGAAAATCAAGATTAGAATGAAAAAATATGAAGAAAAATGAGTTTGCCTCTTCCTTGCCATCCTGGCGTTTGAACGCCCAAACACTGCCTGTTTTGGGCGTTCAACGCCCAAATGCTGATCTCCTGGGTGTTCAACGCCCAGTTGTTGCCTTTTTCTGGCGTTGAACGCCAGATTGCTACCCTTACTGGCGTTCAGCGCCCACTGGCTGCCCCTTTTGGGCGCTGAACGCCCAAAATAGGCTCTTACTGGCGTTTTCTTGCCAGTGAGCTCTTTTTCTCTGTTTTGTGTGCAGATTCCTTCTGTAACCCTGTGAACTTATGTACTTGATTCTTTACCTTGTCATCAATGAACTCTATATAAACAAATAAAAATAAAAATAGAAATAGGGTAAAATTCTTAGAGGATTGATGCCCCATGGCTGGGTTGCCTCCCAGCAAGCGCTTCTTTATTGTCTTTAGCTGGACCTTGCTGAGCTTTTAGTCTAGCTTCAGCCTTGAGCACTCTTGCTCAATGTTGCCTTCAAGATAGTGTTTGATTCTCTGTCCATTGACAATGAACCTCTTATCAGAATCAATATCTTGAAGCTCCACATAACCATATGGTGATACACTTGTAATCACGTATGGTCCCCTCCACCGGGATTTCAATTTCCCGGGGAATAGCTTGAGTCTAGAGTTGAACAGCAGAACCTTCTGTCCTGGCTCAAAGATTCTAGATGACAGCTTTCTGTCATGCCACTTCTTCGATTTCTCTTTATAAAGCTTGGCATTTTCGAAAGCTGTGAATCTGAATTCCTCTAGCTCATTTAGCTGGAGCAATCTTTTTTTCTCCTGCTAATTTGGCATCAAAGTTTAGGAATCTGGTTGCCCAGTAGGCTTTATGTTCCAGTTCCACGGGCAGGTGACATGCCTTACCATACACAAGTTGGTATGGAGAGGTCCCTATAGGGGTCTTGAATGCTGTTTTGTAAGCCCACAGAGCATCATCCAAGCTCCGTGCCCAATCCTTTCTACGGGTACTTACTGTCCATTCTAGGATTCTCTTTAATTTTCTGTTAGAGACTTCAGCTTGCCCATTAGTTTGTGGATGATATGGAGTAGCCACCTTATGGCGAATTCCATACCGAACCATGGCAGAGTAAAGCTGTTTATTACAGAAGTGAGTGCCCCCATCACTGATGAGTACTCTAGGGACACCAAACCTGCTAAAGATATGTTTCTGGAGGAACTTCAACACTGTTTTAGTATCATTAGTGGGTGTGGCAATGGCCTCAACCCATTTTGATACATAGTCAACTGCCACCAGAATATAAGTGTTTGAGTATGATGGTGGGAAAGGTCCCATGAAGTCAATTCCCCATACGTCGAACAACTCAATTTCCAAGATTCCTTGTTGAGGCATGGCGTAACCATGAGGCAGATTACCAGCTCTTTGGCAACTGTCACAGTTACGTACAAACTCTCGGGAATCTTTATAGAGTGTGGGCCAATAGAAGCCACATTGGAGGACCTTGGTGGCTGTTCGCTCACCTCCGAAATGGCCTCCATATTGAGATCCGTGGCAATGCCACAGGATCCTCTGTGCTTCTTCTCTAGGCACACACCTACGGATTATTCCGTCTGCACATCTCTTAAAGAGATAAGGTTCATCCCACAAGTAGTACTTTGCATCAGTAATTAATTTTTTCTTTTGTATCCTGTTGTACTCCTTGGGTATGAACCTTGCAGCTTTATAGTTTGCAATATCGGCAAACCATGGTGTTTCCTAAATGGCAAATAAATGCTCATCCGAAAAAGTCTCAGAGATTTCAAGAAAGGGGAGGGGCGTCCCTTCTACTGGCTCTATCCAGGACAGATGATCAGCCACTTGGTTCTCTGTCCCTTTTCTGTCTCTTATTTCTATATCAAACTCTTGCAGAAGCAACACCCATCTGATGAGCCTGGGTTTTGAATCCTGCTTTGTGAGTAGATATTTAAGAGCAGCATGATCAGTATACACAATCACTTTTGATCCTACTAAGTATGATCTGAACTTGTCAATGGCGTAAACCACTGCAAGTAATTCTTTTTCTGTGGTTGTGTAATTTTTCTGGGCATCGTTTAGAACGCGACTAGTGTAATAAATGACGTGCTGAAGCTTGTCATGCCTCTGTCCCAACACTGCACCAATGGCGTGATCACTGGCATCACACATTAGCTCAAATGGTAATGTCCAGTCTGGTGCAGAAATAACTGGTGCTATGACCAGCTTAGCTTTCAGCATTTCAAACGCCTGCAGGCACTCTGTGTCAAACACAAATGGCGTGTCAGCAGCTAGCAGATTGCTTAGAGATTTTGCGATTTTTGAAAAATCCTTTATAAACCTCCTATAGAATCCTGCATGCCCCAGAAAGCTTCTGATTGCCTTAACATTGGCAGGTGGTGGTAATTTTTCAATTACCTCTATTTTTGCTTGATCCACCTCTATTCCCTTATTTGAGATTTTATGCCCAAGAACAATCCCTTCAGTCACCATGAAGTGACATTTTTCCCAGTTTAAAACTAGGTTGGTCTCTTGGCATCTTTTCAGAACAAGTTTCAGGTGGTCAAGACAGGAGCTGAATGAGTCTCCATATACTGAGAAGTCATCCATGAAGACTTCCAGAAATTTTTCCACCATATCAGAGAAAATAGAGAGCATGCATCTCTGGAAGGTTGCAGGCGCATTACACAACCCAAATGGCATCCTTCTATAAGCAAACACTCCAGATGGACATGTGAATGCTGTTTTATCTTGATCCTGAGGATCTACTGCAATCTGATTATAGCCTGAGTAGCCGTCCAAGAAGCAGTAATAATCATGACCTGCTAGTCTTTCTAGCATTTGGTCTATGAATGGTAAAGGAAAATGATCCTTTCTGGTGGCTGTATTGAGTCTTCTGTAGTCAATACACATGCGCCACCCTGTAACTGTTCTTGTAGGAACCAGTTCATTTTTTCATTATGAATCACTGTCATGCCTCCCTTTTTTAGGACGACTTGGACAGGGCTCACCCAGGGGCTATCAGAAATAGGATAAATAATCCCAGCCTCTAGTAGTTTGGTGACCTCTTTCTGCACCACTTCTTTCATGGCTGGATTTAGCCGCCTCTGTGGTTAAACCACTGGTTTAGCATTATCCTCCAATAAGATTTTGTGCATGCATCTAGCTAGGCTTATGCCCTTAAGGTCACCTATGGACCACCCAAGAGCTGTCTTGTGTGTCCTTAGCACTTGAATAAGTGCTTCCTCTTCCTGTGAATTTAAGGCAGAGCTTATGATCACTGGAAAAGTGTCACTTTCTCCCAGAAATGCATATTTCAAGGATGGTGGTAATGGCTTAAGCTCAGGTTTAGGAGGTTTTTCTTCTTCCAGAAGAATTTTCAGAGGCTCTTTCATGTCCTCTAAATCCTCTAAATCAGGCTGAACATCTTTAAAGATGTTTTTCAACTCTGATTCGAGACTCTCAGCCATGTTGATCTCTTCTACCAAAGAGTCAATAAGATCAACTTTCATGCAGTCTTTTGATGTGTCAGGATGCTGTATGGCTTTGACAGCGTTCAACTTAAACTCATCATCATTGACTCTCAGGGTTATTTCCCCCTGTTGGACGTCAATGAGGGATCGTCCAGTTGCTAGGAAGGGTCTTCCTAGAATGAGAGTAGCACTCTTGTGCTCCTCCATTTCCAGCACAACAAAGTCAGTGGGAAAGGCGAATGGCCCAACTCTGACAATCATGTCTTCAATCACACCTGATGGGTATTTAGTGGAGCCATCAGCAAGTTGGAGACATATCCGGGTTGGTTTAACTTCTTCAGTTAAGCCAAGCTTTCTGATAGTGGATGCAGGTATTAGGTTGATGCTTGCCCCAAGATCACATAAAGCTGTCTTGGTGCATTGACCTTTTAATATGCATGGTATCAGAAAACTCCCAGGGTCTTTAAGCTTCTCAGGAAAGCTTTTCAGAATGACTGCACTGCATTCTTCAGTGAGGAGAACTCTTTTTGTTTCTCTCCAATCCTTTTTATGACTCAAGATCTCTTTCATGAACTTGGCATAAGAAGGTATTTGCTCAAGTGCTTCTGCAAATGGAATCTTTATTTCAAGAGTCCTGAGATAATCTACAAAGCGAGCAAATTGCTTATCCTGCTCCTCTTTCCGGAGTTTTTGAGGATAAGGTATCTTGGCTTTATATTCTTCAACCTTAGTTGCTGTAGGTTTATTGCCTACAGAAGTGGTTGAAGAAGCCTTTTTAGAGGGGTTGCTTTCAACATTTGTGTGTGTCTGATCCCTCAATGGCAATTAAGTGCCAGAGTTAGAGACTAGAGTGACGTTAGATGCCAACTCCTTGTCTGTTCCTGGCATCTGAACGCCAGAACTGTGCCCATTTTGGGCGTTCAGCGCCAGATCTTGCCCATTTTGGGCGTTCAACGCCATATCTTTGCCTATTTCTGGCGTTGAACGCCAGTCCTGCCTTGTTTCTGGCGTTGAACGCCAGTCCTAAGCATGGTCTGGGCGTTCAGCGCCAGCCTTCTACCAAATTTCTGGCATTTTAGTTCCAGAATTACTTTTCCCTGGGCTCTTACTGTCCTCAGGTGAATTTTGGGTGGTTTGCTCATTTCTTAGCTTTTTGCTGCCTTGAGGTGGAGTATTTAATGTTTTCCCACTTCTTAGTTGAACTGCTTGGCATTCTTCTGTTATTTGCCTTGACAGCTGCTGCTTTGTTTGCTTAAACTGTTCGTCCATATGTATATTAGCCATCCTTGTCTCTTGTAGTCTATCTTTGAATTCGGCTAACTGCTTTGTTAGAAAGTCCAATTGCTGATTGAATTCAGCAGCTTGTTTTACAGGACTGAGTTCAGCAGTTGCTGTTTTAACCTCTTCTTTCATGGAAGGGTCACTGCTTAGGTACAGATGCTGATTCCTGGCAACTGTATCAATGAGCTCTTGAGCTTCATCAATTGTCTTTCTCATGTGGATAGATCCACCAGCTGAGTAATCCAAAGACATCTGAGCTCCTTCTGCAAGCCCATAATAGAAGATGTCTAACTGAACCCACTCTGAAAACATTTCAGAGGGGCATTTTCGTAGCATCTCTCTGTATCTCTCCCAGACATCATAAAGAGATTCATTATCTCCTTGTTTGAAGCCTTGGATGTCCAGCCTTAGCTGTGTCATCCGTTTTGGGGGAAAGTATTGATTCAGGAATTTTTCTGTTAGCTGTTTTCATGTCCTTATGCTGGGCTTAGGTTGGTTATTCAACCACCTCTTAGCTTGATCTTTTACAGCAAATGGAAACAGTAATAGTCTGTAGACATCCTGATCTATTTCTTTATCATGTACTGTGTCAGCAATCTGTAGAAACTGTGCCAGAAACTCTGTAGGTTCTTCCTGTGGAAGACCGGAATACTGGCAACTTTGCTGCACCATGATAATGAGCTGAGGATTCAACTCAAAGCTACTGACTCCAATGGAGGGTATGTAGATGCTACTCCCATATGAAGCCGTAGAGGGGTTAGAATATGACCCCAGAGTCCTCTTGGACTGTTCATTTCCGCTTAGGTCCATGATGGAGAAAGGGAGATGATGTAAGATAGAAAAATATTTTTATTTATTTATTTATTTATTTATTTATTTCGAAAACAAAATAAATCAAAATAAAATAAATAAAAATGAGTGAAAGATTTTCGAAAAAATGAGGAGAGAGAAAGTGATTAGGAAGTTTTGAAAAAAAGTATGATTTGGAAAAGATTTTAAATTTTGAAAAAAAAATCTGAATTTTTGAAATAAATTTCGAAAATTTGTTTTAGAAATAGAGAGAAAAGATATTTTTGAATTTAGTGAGGAAAGAGAAAAACAATAAAATAGCACAAGATTTAAAATTTTTAGATCTAATGCTCCTAGTTTTCGAAAATTTTGGAGGGAAAACACCAAGGAACACCAAACTTAAAAATTTTAAGATCAAGACTCAAGGAAAACTCAAGAATACTTTGAAGACTCACAAGAACACAAGAACATGAAGGAAGAACACCAAACTTAAAATTTTTAGAAAACCAAACTAAAATTTTCGAAAAACACAGAAAAATCACAAGAAAACACCAAACTTAAAGTTTGGCACAGGATTTAATAGAAAAATTATTTTTTTCTTTTAAAAAAGATTTTAAGAAAAGGAAAATAAGGATTCTAGAATTCTAACACGGCAACAATAAGAGACTCTAAACTAAAAAGAGAAATTTTTCCTAATCTAAGCAACAAAATAAGCCGTTAGTTGTCCAAACTCGAACAATCCCCGGCAACGGCGCCAAAAACTTGGTGCACGAATTGTGAATCACACTTTTCACAACTCGCACCACTAACCAGCAAGTGCACTGGGACGTCCAAGTAATACCTTACGTGAGTAAGGGTCGAATCCCACGGAGATTGTTGGTTTGAAGCAATCTATGGTTATCTTGCAATTCTTAGTCAGGAAGTCAATTGTATTTATCAGTTGAATTGCGAATAAACAAGAGAGCATGGGTTAAAGGTTACTTGTTATGCAGTAATGGAGAATATGTTGGAGTTTTGGAGATGCTTTGTCTTCTGAATCTCTGTTTTCCTTTGTCCTCTGATTCACGCACGCACGTCCTTATATGGCAAGCTGTGTGTTGGGGCATCACTGTTGTCAATGGTTACATCCCCTCCTCTTGTGAAAATGATCCAAATGCTCTGTCACAGCACGGCTAATCATCTGAGGTTCCCGATCATGCTGGAATAGGATTCACCCTCCTTTTGCGTCTGTCACTACGCCCAGCACTCGCGAGTTTGAAGCTCGTCACAGTCATTCAATCCCTGAATCCTACTCGGAATACCACAGACAAGGTTTAGACTTTCCAGATTCTCATGAATGCTGCCATCAATCTAGCTTATACCACGGAGATTCTGATTAAGGAATCTAAGAGATATTCATTCAATCTGATGTAGAACGGAGGTGATTGTCAGACACACGTTCATGGATTGAGGAAGGTGATGAGTGTCACTGATCATCACCTTCTCCATAGTTAGGCGCGAATGGATATCTTAGATAGGAACACACATGTTTGAATAGAAAACAGAAATACTTGCATTAATTCATTGAGACACAACAGAGCTCCTCACCCCCAACAATGGAGTTTAGAGACTCATGCCATCAAAGAGTACAAAGTTTTGATCTAAAATGTCATGAGATATAAAATAAGTCTCTAAAAGTTGTTTAAATACTAAACTAGTAGCCTAGGTTTACAGGAAATGAGTAAACTATAGCAGATGGTATAGAGATCCACTTCTGGGGCCCACTTGGTGTGTGTTGGGGCTGAGACTTAAGCAATTCACGTGCTTAAGGCCATTTTGGGCGTTCAACGCCAGGTTTGGATCCATTTCTGGCGTTGAACTCCAACTTTTGATCCTTTTCTGGCGCTGGACACCAGAATTGGGCAGAGAACTGGCGTTGAACGCCAGTTTACGTCGTCTATCCTTGAGAAAAGTATGGACTACTATATATTGCTGGAAAGCTCTGGATGTCTACTTTCCAACTCAATTGGAAGCGCGCCATTTTGAGTTCTGTAGCTCCAGAAAATCCACTTTGAGTGCAGGGAGGTCAGAATCCAACAGCATCAGCAGTCCTTTTTCAGCCTGAATCGGATTTTTGCTCAGCTCCCTCAATTTCAGCCAGAAAAATACCTGAAATTACAGAAAAACACACAACTCATAGTAAAGTCCAGAAATATGAATTTTTCCTAAAAACTAATGAAAATAAACTAAAAACTAACTAAAACAGACTAAAAACTATGTGAAATTAACCCCAAAAAGCGTATAAAATATCCGCTCATCAGGAGTTCATTGGGCTTAGGAGATGTTGCAATTCTCCAGATCAAGTTCATTTTCATCTCTTCCTCAATCAATGCGCTCACTGATCTCCTTGGCAATCTTAAGTGATTGAATTACAATTTCTTGCAATTCAATCTCTCAAATCTTGATCAATAGCCAATTCCTTGGTCAATTGCTCACGAGAAGAGATGAAGTATGGTCACTGATTATACCACATGCATTTCCCAAATCAAGTATTGAGAGGGTTATAGTCACATACCCATCCAAACCCAATTTGGTCCAGCATGAGAAAGCAATTCTAGCTTGATCTCTTCATTCCTCTTTCAAAGTTCAAAAGAGATCCAAGTTTGAATAGCTTCTCTTCCAAGATAACTACTCAATTGGATGAAGATCGAAAGCTTTCAAGTAAAATCAAGAGAAAAGATAGAAGAAGAATAATGAAAATTAGTATTGATCCATCAAATTACAACAGAGCTCCCTAACCCAATGAAAGGGGTTTAGTTGTTCATAGCTCTAGAAAATGAAAATAAAGATGGAGAATACATCATAGAACTAGAAATTGGAGAGAAAGTAAAATACAGAGAGTAATTCCCTTTTTCCCACTTTCAGAACTCCTTTAACAATTCAAAGCTACTCCTATATATACTACTCTTCTCAGCTTCTAGTTTGCTCTTCAAGTCTTGGGCCTTTGGATCTTGAGTTTGAAGCAGTTCTTTTCTTCATTTGGGCTTGACTTTACTTGCAGAGAGAAAGTGCTAAGTGGGCAGAGACTTTAGCTCAGGGCGTTAGGGGTGTTAACATTTAGTGAAAGTATAAGTTCGAGAACGTTAGTGACACTTAACATTTTCACTAACGTTCCAATGTACCCCTTTGCCTCACGTTAGAGCCCACGTTAACTAGGTTAACGTGGCTTCTAATGTGGCCTTGCCAACCTTCGAGAACGTTAGTGACACTCAACATTGTCACTAACGTTCCAGTGTGACCCTTTTTGCTTCACGTTAAAGCCCACGTTAACTAGGTTAACGTGGCTTCTAACGTGGCCTTTCCAAACTTCGAGAACGTTAGTGACACTCAACATTGTCACTAACGTTCCAATGTGCCCCTAGATCTCACGTTAGAGTCCACGTTAACTAGGTTAACGTGGCTTCTAACGTGGCCATTCTTAGCCATCCCAACGTTAGTGACAATGTTGAGTGTCACTAATGTTGGCTCATCATTCATTCCTCATCGTTAGCTTCCACGTTAACTAAGTTAACGTGGAAGTTAACGTGGCTCGTTGGGGGTTGTGTGGTTGCTTCCAACGTTAGTGACGATGTTGAGTGTCACTAACGTTGTCGACAACTCTCACTTCTTACGTTAGCCCCCACGTTAACCAAGTTAACGTGGAAGTTAACGTTGTGTGTTGCATCCTTAGGCCAACGTTAGTGACAATGTTGAATGTCACTAACGTTGGCTTCTCTTCCCCCTTTAATGTTAGAGGCCACGTTAACTAGGTTAACGTGGGCTCTAACGTGGGCTCTAACGTGGCCACTCATGAGTGTTTGCCAACGTTAGTGACAATGTTAAGTGCCACTAACGTTGGCTCAACTTCCCTTCTCCACGTTAGAGTGCACGTTAACTTAGTTAACGTGACTCTTAACGTGGGCAATGATGGCTTTGAGAGTGTTATTGACAATCACTTTTCTCATTAACCTTGCAAGTTACCTCCCTTTTCTTGCTTCCTTTGGTCCTAAAATCAAGCAACAGAGTGCATCAAAGTTCTAGTCCAAGTCATGGGTAATGCAGCATATAATTTGTCACTAAATTCATGCAAAATCCTCATGAAATAATGTAAAATGCACAATGTATGCTTGAATCAAGGTGTAGGTGAATATCTACCCAAAACTAGCTTATTTCCTAAAGAAATGCATGAAACTACCCTAAAAACAGTAAAGAAAAGGTCAGTAAAACTAGCCAAGATGCCCTGGCATCATAATTCTAATGAATCAATGAAATTCTTCTTCTTCTCAATTCATTTGTATAGCTATAGGATAACTTCTATTTTGATTGTGAATTTCTCACTCTGGAAGGGGGTTAAATTCCATTGAATACTGGTGTGAGCCTCGGAAGGGGAATCACTTGTATTAGAATTGGAGCTCTATCCTTCACTACTCTCTTGATCAACACTATTCGGGAGGAATTGAGATCCTGAGAGTTAGTGTGGCTTACGGATGAGAGAAATGTACTTAACCTCTTCTCATGATAATTAGATCAAGGAATTGGCAAGATTGATTGTGATTAGAGAGATTGGATTGCCAAGGAATTGGGATCCAATTAATTTCAATCTGCCATAGATCTACTCATATGATTGAGAAAGGAGTTGAGGTTTAATTGGTTCATGATGGATTATGATATCTCCAATCCCTGATGAATCACTTTCTTTGAATTTTTTTCAACTTAGATTTCACTGCAATTTACATTCTCTATTTCTGTTTTAAGTCTCAGCACCCAATTCCCTTTATAATTCATGCAATTCAAGTTTCCTTGCCATTTAAGTTTCTACACTTTTACTTTCCTGCACTTTAAGATTCAGCTATTTACAGTTCTTGCAATTTAAGATTCAGTCCTTTTAATTTCTTGCACTCTAAGTTTCAGTCATTTAATTTTCCTGCAATTTAAGATTCTGTCAAATTTATATTCTGCACTTTAATTTTCCAGCAATTTACATTCTATTAGTCACTTTTCACTCAAATTACCAACTGTTAGCTTAACTAAATTCATCACCACACTAAAGTTGCTTAATCCATTAATCCCTGTGGGATCGACCTCACTTTCGTGAGTTTTACTACTTGATGCGACCCAGTACACTTGCCGGTTAGTTTATGCGGAATTAAATTTTTTGCATCAAATTTTTGGCACCATTACCGGTGATTGATTTAGATTGACAATGATTAAGTAGGTGATAATCTAGATTAAGCATTTTTCTTTGTTTTTTGTTAAGCCTACTAACTGTTTGTGATTTTGTTTCTGCTAACAGTAACTTCACTCTAGCAATAGAGTGTTTTGTTTTTGTTTCTGGTTTGTGTGTGTTGTATGCCAGGAGGGAGAAGAGGTGAATCTACCTCCTTTGATTCTGAACCAGAGAGAACCTTCTTGAGGCTAAGAAGAGAAGCAAGAGGGAGGGGAGTGATTGGAGAAGAAGAATCAGAAGAGGAAGATCAAGAAATGGAGGGTAACCTCCCTAATCCACCAGAAGAGGTGGCCAACAACAATGGCCAACCTCCAAGGATAGTTCTAGCCTCTTGCACCTTCCCCAATCCAAGAAATTGTGGGAGCAGTATACTCACTACTAATGTTCATGCAAATAACTTTGAGTTGAAGCCTCAACTTATCACTTTAGTGCAGAACAATTATTCCTATGGAGAAGGTCCCCTTGAAGACCCAAATCAACACTTATCCGTCTTTTTGAGGATATGTAAAACTGTCAAGACAAATAGTGTGCATCTAGATATTTACAAGCTGCTGTTGTTTCCATTCTCTTTGAGGGATAAGGCATCTTAATAGCTAGAGACATTTTCCAAAGAAAGTATCAATAATTGGGAGGATCTAGTGAGAAAATTCTTGGCTAAGTTCTACCCACCTCAAAGAATCATTAGACTGAAGACAGAAGTGCAAACATTCACTCAAATGGATGGAGAATCACTTTATGAAGCATGGGAGAGATACAAGGCTTTGATCAGGAAGTGTCTACCTGAGATATTTAGTGAATGAGACAGACTTCAGAATTTCTATGAAGGCTTGACTCTAAAAGCTCAAGAGGCCCTAGATTATTCAGCAGGAGGTTCAGTACAGCTAATGAAGACAGCGGAAGAAGCCCAGAATCTCATAGACACTGTGACCAATAATAAACACTTTTATGCTCATCAAAGGCAATGCCAACCAGTTCCAAGAAAAGGTGTGTTAGAGCTTGAAGGTGTGGACACTATCTTGGCACAAAACAAAATGATGCACCAACAAATTCAGCAGCAAATAGAGGTGATGGCAAAGAGAATAGATGGTCTTCAACTAGCTGTAGTGAGCACTGCAAACTAACCATCAGCTGGGTGGGGATAAAATAAAGAAAGCTATGAATAACAGCAGCCTGAGCAAGTGCAGTATATGCACAACCAAAGTCATGGGACAAATGAGTTCCATGGAGACACCTATAACCCCTCTTGGAGGAACCACCCCAATCTAAGGTGGGGAGACAACCAAAAATCATGGCAAAGAAATTTGATGCCAAGGCATCTTAGGCTAGTTTCACTAGCCTTTTTCTTTTATTTTTAGTTGTTTTATGCATTTTCTTGAGCCTTAAGTAATCATTTGGGCCAAATAGTCATGCTTGTCTTAAATCATTCAACATGAAGATTTTGATGCAAATTCCATGAGTTTTTAGTTATATTACTTGAATGCTATGAATGGAAGATTTCTCATGAAATTTTGCAAGACTTTGATGCAATTGTTTGGATGATTTCAGGGAAGAAGAGGCTAGGCAAGGAAGCAACAAAATCAATAAAGGAAGCTTGAATATCACATGTGGAGTTTAAGTTCCAGTTTAAGCTTAAACTGGAACTTAAACTACCAAGCCATATAATGCTGGAATTGAAGTTTAACCTCCAGTTTAACCTTAAACTGGAGGTTAAACGCCAGAAGTGAGAATCTCACCAGGGGAGCATTTCCACGTTTAACCTCCAGTTTAACCTTAAACTGGAGGTTAAACGCCAGAAGTAAGAAAGGCACCAGGAGCATTCCACGTTTAAGCTCCAGTTTAACCTTAAACTGGAGCTTAAACGTGTTCGACTATTTTTCTCCTCCAGGGTTGCTTTCTCATTTCCACGTTTAAGCTTCAGTTTAACCTTAAACTGAAGCTTAAACGTGCTCGAGCTTGTGCCTCCAGGGAGTGCCAGCGTTTAAGCTCCAGTTTAAGCTTAAACTGGAGCTTAAACGTGTTATATGGAACAGCTTGACCATGCCTTCTTCAAACATAAATAACTTGAGCTACAAAACTCCAAATGAGGTGATTCAAAATGCATTGGAAAGAAGACATCTAGAGCTTTCCAAGCATATATGGCATGCATGGTGGATACTAAAAATTGAGGGAGAAAACAGCCCCGTAATGTGCATAGAAGAGCATAGTACCAACATGCAATCAGGCCAGCTGACCTCTTCACCTTCCATGGAGTATAACTCGAGTTGTAGAAATCCAATTGAGGTGCTTCCAGTTGCGTTAGAAAGCTGACATCCATAGCTTTCCAACAAGGTATAATAGTCTATATTTGGCATCAAATTGGCAAGGTTGACAAGAGAACAAAGTGACGACTCAAGAAAGGGGGGTGCAACGTTTGAGTGTAGTTTAATGGATCATTATCCTTTTTGGATCAATTATGTCACTCTACCCTTCAAGCAAGCAAGGCCCATCAACAACACCAAATCAAGGCCACAAGAATCATCTAGAATAGTTTATTTTTATTTGATTGTAATTTGCTTTGAATTTCATTTTCATTTTGTAATTTAGGGAGCCTATTTAAAGGCCTTAGTTTCTGCATTTGAAAAAAAAAAACGGGGGGGGGGGGGGATTGAAGGGGAATCCAGCCCCTGGGGGGAGAACTTTGGATCATTTTCTTTTAGTTTTGTAATTGAATTCAGAGCTATGACTCACTAAACCCCTTTCATTGGGTTAGGGAGCTCTATTGTAATTCAATGAATCAATAATAGTTTTATCTTCTTCTTCAATCTTTTCTCTTGAATTTTGTTAGAAAGCTTCTCGATCTAATTCCATTGGGTAGTTGTCTTGGGAAAGAACCTACCCATAATTGGAATCCTTCGGAACCTTGGGAAAGGAATGGAGGATTCATGCTAGAGAAGCTTTCTCACAGTGAATTGGATTGGGGTTTGGATGGATATTGTGACATGTAATCCTACCAAATTGTGGTTCATGAAACTGTGTGGTATAATCAGTGATCGAGCATCATCTCTTCTTATGAACATTTAAACCAAGGGATTGGGAATTTGTTCGTTTTTAGAGAGAATTGGTGAGCCAAGGGATTGGGATCCAATCATATAAGATTGCCAAGCAAAATTCAATGAATGCATTGATTGAGGAAGGAATAAAAATGTTTTGATTCGGAGATCTCAATATCTCCTAACACCCAATGAATTCCCCATTTCTGATTTCCACTTTCTCTTTACATTCTGCAACTCAATTCATGCAATCACCCCCATTCCCTTTTAATTTCAGCAATTTAGCTTCTGCTCTTTAATTCATGCAATTTAAGATTCCGCCATTTAAATTTCTTGTCATTTACGTTTCCCGCCAATTTTACATTCCGCAATTCTCATCTAAATCTTGATTCCGCTCAACTAGAACACACTTCTAATCCGAATTGCTCACTCAACCAATCCTTGTGGGATTCGACCTCACTCTATTGTGAGTTTTTACTTGACGATAACCGGTGCACTTGCCGGAAGGAATTTTGCCGATCGTGCAATTTCCTAAATCGTAGCATAACAAGTTTATGCGCATCAAGTTTATGGCGCCGTTGCCGGGGATTGGTTTTCGATTGACAATTCTCCAATTGGAAGTTAACTAGATTGAGCAATTTTTCTTTTCTTTTGTTAATAGTTTTTGTTTTAGTTTATTACTGCTAATTTCTGCAAATTTTAATTTGTTTTCCTTGCTTATTCACTTGTTAGCATACTAACCACTAGCTGTTTGTGATATTGCCTCACTATGGAATTTCCACTATCTTTGGATGAGTATTGTTTGAGACTGAGCACATTGCAAAAAAGAAAGGAGTATCCATCATCTTTTGGTCAATCAAAATTCATGAGAAACTCTCCACCACCACAGAATGATTCATGTTATTATGCTCATGGTGGGTGGGAGTATCAGGAACAGGAAACAGGGTACTTCCCAGAGCCACAAAATGGTCCATGTTTTGGTGAATTTGATCATTACTCAAGTTGTGGCTGGGAAGATCAAAACCAAAGAGATTTCACTTATTCACACCCCATTCATCAAGAGCCATCACCTCTGAATTATCCAACCTCACCTCTCAGTTTTACATATCCAAATTCTTCATCACTTGAGCATTTCTCAGCACAAAATTCCTTCTCAAATTCATACAATTCATTTCACTACCCACAAGACTCATTCCACTACACACAAGAGTCATACCACTACCAACACTCCAACCAAAGACTCTATCAGCCCACACAAAACACATACTCCCAGCCACCATATCACAGCCAAGATAATCAACCCCACCAACCTAATCCGAGCCAACAATTTCAAGATCAATTAAACAGGATAGAAGGAATGATTGCAACCATGGGCAGAGATGTGGCCGATTTGAAAGGCTTTAAGGAAGAAGTGATATCCAACTTACAAAATCAAGGTGCTGCTATTCAAAAGCTAGAAGCACAAATTGGATATCTATCAAAGCAAATCCCTACCCACAATTCTTCTAGTGATACCATGGCAAACCCAAGGGAGGAATCAGAAGAACAAGAAATGGAGAAAGTCAATCAAGGGAGATCACACTCCAATGAAACAGAGAGTTGCAAAGAGGAAGGGTTCATTGAACCACAAATTCAGGAAGCTTTTGATGAACAGGATACTCCAACTGTCCAACAACAACCAAGTTCTGAGATCAAGGATGTGAAGGCAGTAGAAACAAGCACCAAAATGAGGATTGTGACCGAGAAACAAAGGACCATATCCATGAAGAAGAGAAGGTCGAAGAACAATCCAACTCCTGAGCCAACAAGCAAGTTCACTCAAGCCAATCACAAGGGAAAGCTTGCTGGAAAGAGGCATTCACAACAAGGGGCACTAACTAGCTCCTTTATCCACTTGAAGTCATTCCTCTTAACAAACTGGAGGAAGAGGAAGAAAGTCAGGAACAGCATGTCAAGCTAATGACAGTAAACAAGCGTTTGTTGGGAGGCAACCCAACCAAAGGTAGTTTTTCTTTTCTAGTTATTTCAATAAAAGAGTTAAGTAGATTTATCTGTATTGCAAGGAGCTAAGTTTGGTGTTGCACACCAAAACAATTCAAGGGTGAATGTGAGATTCTAAGTTTGGTGTTCCACCAAAAACTTCATTAAAAGCACATTTCTACCTCAGCATGACTAGTCACTAGCTCCAACCAATCAGGGAAACTACTTAAACAATAGTTTAATTTCTAGTTCATAGTTATTTTCTTAATAAAAGCACATGAGGTTTTCTGCATATGATCCAAATTGCTGCATATGGCAAGGAACTAAGTTTGGTGTTCACACACCAATCTAAGTTCAGAGGCCTACAAACATACATGCATGCTAACCAATTCTCAAAGTGCTTGGGGAACAAGCAACTTCTAATAGCTTTGCAGGAAGACAATCAATCTCATGGAAGGAATATACATCATCATCAAAGAGAACACCAAGGCTAGGAAGGATGATGAACAACAAAGAAGATGCTAAAAGGTTGTATTGTCATTTAATTGCTTGTACTTTGAATTGCTGATATTGGAAGTTTGCATGCACCCCTGCTTTAAGTTTGAGTCATTGCAGTTTTTGTTTGTCTGTTTGTTTAATTTCCAAATAAGTGATAGTCTAAGTGTCTGGATAAACTTCACTTGCTTAAATGTATGCTTGCCATGCTTGTTCTGTTTCCAAAAATAAAAGAAAAGTTTGAACAAAAGTAACTCAATTCCATTTAGTAAGAAATCAAATAAGATTAAGTGGTGGTATGCATGTTTGATTGAATAGTCAGCTCACTAAGAAATAAAGTTAGAATTGTCACTTTTAGTGGAATTTAGGATGCTGTCTATGGATCTTGATGAATAAATGTCTTTGGCCATGAAAAAGAAAGAAGAAGAAGAAGAAAAAACCACTGAAAAAGGGCAACCAAAAAGCAAAAAAATTGAGAAAATAAGCTAGGCACCAATGGTTTGAACTTCTGAGACAAATGCCTGTGGTGTTTATGTATTAAGGATATGCTTGGATGAATAGGTTCTGAGGAGTGTTTCAACACTTGGTAACTTGGGTTAACTAACCCGGGATTATCAACCAAAAGTCCATTATCAAGAGCAACCTAAATACAAAACATTTAGTACACAAAGAGGTGCTGGGTACCAATGTCTCAAGAAGAAATGTGAACTAAAATGCCTGTAGTGGATATGTGTAGTGCACTGATAAGAAAAAGAAAATGCCAAAGGCTTGTGCAACACATGACACTGAGCAACAAGGAGCAAATAAGCTCAAAGAAAAAGAAAAACAAAGAAAAGAAACTTGCCAAGGATAAGTGAATAACAAGAGGCCATAGCAG
Organism: Arachis hypogaea; assembly: GCF_003086295.3. Lineage (NCBI taxonomy): Eukaryota > Viridiplantae > Streptophyta > Magnoliopsida > Fabales > Fabaceae > Arachis > Arachis hypogaea. The sequence continues at coordinate 99,560,113 of NC_092052.1, read as the reverse complement.
TGTTTTAGTGGAAACAAAAAAAAGTGACATTCTTACCTAAGAAACAATAAAGTGATGCTGCAACAACTTTCTGCATGAATACACCATTAATCAATGTCAATTACTTACTGATATGGCTAATGAATTTACTTTCTGTTTCATTCTTTCTTCTCAATAATTCAGAACTTGCTTGGGGACAAGCAAGGATTAAGTTTGGTGTTGTGATGCCAAGGCATCTTAGGCTAGTTTCACTAGCCTTTTTCTTTTATTTTTAGTTGTTTTATGCATTTTCTTGAGCCTTAAGTAATCATTTGGGCCAAATAGTCATGCTTGTCTTAAATCATTCAACATGAAGATTTTGATGCAAATTCCATGAGTTTTTAGTTATATTACTTGAATGCTATGAATGGAAGATTTCTCATGAAATTTTGCAAGACTTTGATGCAATTGTTTGGATGATTTCAGGGAAGAAGAGGCTAGGCAAGGAAGCAACAAAATCAATAAAGGAAGCTTGAATATCACATGTGGAGTTTAAGTTCCAGTTTAAGCTTAAACTGGAACTTAAACTACCAAGCCATATAATGCTGGAATTGAAGTTTAACCTCCAGTTTAACCTTAAACTGGAGGTTAAACGCCAGAAGTGAGAATCTCACCAGGGGAGCATTTCCACGTTTAACCTCCAGTTTAACCTTAAACTGGAGGTTAAACGCCAGAAGTAAGAAAGGCACCAGGAGCATTCCACGTTTAAGCTCCAGTTTAACCTTAAACTGGAGCTTAAACGTGTTCGACTATTTTTCTCCTCCAGGGTTGCTTTCTCATTTCCACGTTTAAGCTTCAGTTTAACCTTAAACTGAAGCTTAAACGTGCTCGAGCTTGTGCCTCCAGGGAGTGCCAGCGTTTAAGCTCCAGTTTAAGCTTAAACTGGAGCTTAAACGTGTTATATGGAACAGCTTGACCATGCCTTCTTCAAACATAAATAACTTGAGCTACAAAACTCCAAATGAGGTGATTCAAAATGCATTGGAAAGAAGACATCTAGAGCTTTCCAAGCATATATGGCATGCATGGTGGATACTAAAAATTGAGGGAGAAAACAGCCCCGTAATGTGCATAGAAGAGCATAGTACCAACATGCAATCAGGCCAGCTGACCTCTTCACCTTCCATGGAGTATAACTCGAGTTGTAGAAATTCAATTGAGGTGCTTCCAGTTGCGTTAGAAAGCTGACATCCATAGCTTTCCAACAAGGTATAATAGTCTATATTTGGCATCAAATTGGCAAGGTTGACAAGAGAACAAAGTGACGACTCAAGAAAGGGGGGTGCAACGTTTGAGTGTAGTTTAATGGATCATTATCCTTTTTGGATCAATTATGTCACTCTACCCTTCAAGCAAGCAAGGCCCATCAACAACACCAAATCAAGGCCACAAGAATCATCTAGAATAGTTTATTTTCATTTGATTGTAATTTGCTTTGAATTTCATTTTCATTTTGTAATTTAGGGAGCCTATTTAAAGGCCTTAGTTTCTGCATTTGAAAAAAAAAAACGGGGGGGGGGGGGGGGGGGATTGAAGGGGAATCCAGCCCCTGGGGGGAGAACTTTGGATCATTTTCTTTTAGTTTTGTAATTGAATTCAGAGCTATGACTCACTAAACCCCTTTCATTGGGTTAGGGAGCTCTATTGTAATTCAATGAATCAATAATAGTTTTATCTTCTTCTTCAATCTTTTCTCTTGAATTTTGTTAGAAAGCTTCTCGATCTAATTCCATTGGGTAGTTGTCTTGGGAAAGAACCTACCCATAATTGGAATCCTTCGGAACCTTGGGAAAGGAATGGAGGATTCATGCTAGAGAAGCTTTCTCACAGTGAATTGGATTGGGGTTTGGATGGATATTGTGACATGTAATCCTACCAAATTGTGGTTCATGAAACTGTGTGGTATAATCAGTGATCGAGTATCATCTCTTTTTATGAACATTTAAACCAAGGGATTGGGAATTTGTTCGTTTTTAGAGAGAATTGGTGAGCCAAGGGATTGGGATCCAATCATATAAGATTGCCAAGCAAAATTCAATGAATGCATTGATTGAGGAAGGAATAAAAATGTTTTGATTCGGAGATCTCAATATCTCCTAACACCCAATGAATTCCCCATTTCTGATTTCCACTTTCTCTTTACATTCTGCAACTCAATTCATGCAATCACCCCCATTCCCTTTTAATTTCAGTAATTTAGCTTCTGCTCTTTAATTCATGCAATTTAAGATTCCGCCATTTAAATTTCTTGTCATTTACGTTTCCCGCCAATTTTACATTCCGCAATTCTCATCTAAATCTTGATTCCGCTCAACTAGAACACACTTCTAATCCGAATTGCTCACTCAACCAATCCTTGTGGGATTCGACCTCACTCTATTGTGAGTTTTTACTTGACGATAACCGGTGCACTTGCCGGAAGGAATTTTGCCGATCGTGCAATTTCCTAAATCGTAGCATAACAAGTTTATGCGCATCAAAATTCCAACTCAAGCAACTCCTGCAACACAAACCACCAGAACCATCAGCCAACTAACCAAAATCCATACAGAAAACTACAGAACAATCACCCCACATCCAATTACTATCCACCGAATAACCCATAAACTAACCAAAACAACTTTCAACCACCATCTACATCCCACACTCAGCCACAACCACCCTAAAAATCCCAAAGAATCTCCAACCTGGAGATGATGATGGAGAAAATGATGAAGCATCAAGAGTTGGCCAACAAGAATCATGAAGCCTCACTGAGAAATCTAGAAAGATAAATTAGACAATTGTCTAAACAGATAGTAAAAAGACCAAACAATGCTTTTCCAAGTGATACCATTCCAAATCCCAAAGAAGAATGCAAAATAATTCAACTCAAAAGTGGAAGGACACTGGAAAATGACAAGGGTGACAGTAAAGTGACAAATGAAGAGAAGGACCAGGAGAAGCTCAAGAAGAAGGAGGAAGAGTCACAAGCTCCAAGGAAGGGAAAGCAAGTCATGGAAGAGCATCCACAAGAACAGAGGAATGAGGTGAAACCCTACATCCCTGCCATACCCTCAAAGGTTGCAAAGAGAGCTCAAGGACCAGCAATTTTCCAAGTTTCTGGAAGTTTTTAAAAAGCTAAAAGTCAACATTCCCCTTGCTGAAGCATTGGAGCATATGCCTTTATATGCAAAATTCCTCAAAGAACTCATTAACAAGAAGAGAATTTGGAATGAGAAGAAAACTGTAGTCTTGACCTAAGAGTGTAGTACAGTAATTCAAAGAGGCATTCCACCAAAACTCAAGGACCCAGGGAGCTTCATCATATCATGCACATAGGCAACATAACTTTCGAAAGAGCTCTCTGTGATTTAGGTGCCAGCATCAACTTGATGCCTCTCTCAATGATGAAAAAGCTTGCAATAGAGGAAGTCAAACCCACCAGAATGTCACTTTAAATAGCGGATAGATCACTCAAAATACCCAATGGAGTTGTGGAGAACTTACTAGTGAAGGTTGGAGAATTCATCTTTCCTGCTGATTTTGTCATTTTAGACATGAAAGAAGAAGGACACAACTCAATTATCTTGGGTAGACCTTTCTTAGCAACAGCAAGAGCTATCATTGATGTGGAGAAAGGGGAGATGATCCTCAGGGTGCACAATGAGCAAATGATCATCGATGTCTTTAAAGCAATGCAATACCCCCCTGAAAAAGAAAAGCATATGAGAGTGGAGATGATTGAAGATCTGGTGGAGAAAGTGCTTGAAACAAGTAATCTTGAGGAACAAGAAGAAGAAATAGAAACAGAACGAGATGTCTCAGAAGAACAAGTGACTGAAAACTCTTTTGAAGGCAAGACAGAAGAAATGCAAAAGCAAGAGTTGAAACTCCTCCCTCCTCATCTCAAATATGCATACCTTGGTGGAGAGGGTAGTCTTCCAGTAATCATCAATTCATCTTTGAGCACACAAGATGAAACCAAACTGATTGAGGTATTGAAGACTCACAAGACAGTTTTAGGATGGACAATTGATGACATCAAGGGCATAAGCCCTGCTATTTGCATGCATAAGATCCTGCTGGAAAAGGACTCAAGACCTGTGGTACAACCCCAAAGAAGGCTTAACCCAACCATGAAGGAAGTGGTTCAAAAGGAGGTAATGAAGCTGTGGAATACTGAAATTATATACCAAATCTCTGACAGCCCTTGGGTGAGCCCAGTTCAAGTGGTGCCAAAGAAAGGTGGCATGACTGTCATCTTTAATGAGAAGAATGAACTCATTCCCACAAGGACAGTGACAGGGTGGAGAATGTGTATTGACTATAGAAGACTGAATGATGCCACAAGGAAGGATCACTTCCCTCTTCCCTTCATTGATCAGATGCTAGAAAGATTGGCTGGCCATACTTACTACTGTTTTTTGGACGGTTACTCTGGATATAATCAGATAGTGATGGACCCCAAGGATCAAGAGAAGACCTCCTTCACATGTCCATTCAGAGTCTTTGCCTAGAGAAGGATGCCCTTTGGGCTATGCAATGCCCCTGCTACCTTTCAAAGGTGTATGCTTTCTATATTTTCTAACATGGTAGAAAAATTTTTAGAAATTTTTATAGATGATTTTTCTGTCTTTGGTAATTCCTTTGATACTTACTTGCATCATTTAACTCTTGTCTTGAAAAGAAACCAAGAAAATAATCTGGTCTTAAATTGGGAAAAATGCCATTTCATGGTTCCTGAAGGGATAGTTCTTGGGCATAAAGTTTCAAGCAAAGGTATAGAAGTTGATAAAGCTAAGATAGAGATCATAGAAAAGCTTCCTATACCAGTCAATGTAAAAGCAGTAAGAAGTTTTCTTGGGCATACTGGTTTTTATAGGAGATTCATCAAAGACTTTTCCAAAATAGCCAAATCACTGAGCAATTTGCTAGTGGTTGACAATCCTTTCATCTTTGATGATAATTGTAAGCATGCCTTTGAAACCTTGAAAAAGAAACTCACTACAGCACCAATCATCACACCCCCAGAATGGGGACTTCCTTTTGAACTTATGTGTGATGCAAGTGATGTTGCAATTGGTGCTGTATTGGGGCAAAAGAAAGACAAGCTGCATCATGTTATATACTATGCAAGCAAAGTGTTAAATGAGGCACAAAAGAATTATACCACCACAGAGAAAGAGCTCTTGGAAATTATATATGCATTTGACAAATTTAGACAATACTTGATTGGTTCAAAAGTTATAGTGTATACTGATCATGCTGCTCTCAAGTATCTCATGTCTAAACAGGAGGCCAAGCCAAGACTTATCAGGTGGGTGCTGTTGCTACAAGAATTTGACATTGAAGTGAGAGATAGGAAAGGAAGTGAGAACCAATTTGCAGACCATTTGTCAAGATTACCACAAGAGATCAACCAAGATACACCACAACCAGTGAATGAGAAGTTCCCAGATGAACATCTTCTTCAAGTCCAACAAGCACCTTGGTTTGCTGATATCGCAAACTACAAGGTTGGAAGGAAGATTCTCCAAGAATTCACCAGGCAACAAGTGAGAAAGCTGCTTAATAAAGCCAAGAAATTTTTGTGGGATTAGCCCTTCCTATTCAAGAGATGTCCAAATGGAATGATCAGAAGGTGTATTTCTGAAAATGAGATGAGAGGCATACTGTGGCATTGTCATGGTTTAGCGTATGGTGGACATTTTGGGGCAGAAAGAACAGCTGCTAAAGTACTTCAAAGTGGATTTTTATGGCAAACTATATTCAAAGATGCCAAAGAATTTGTGCACCAATGCAATGAATGTCAAAGAGCTGGAAGGCTAACAAAGAGGAATGAAATGCCTCAAAACTTCATTTTGGAAGTGGAACTGTTTGATCTCTGGGGTATAGATTTCATGGGGCCCTTTCCCCATCCTATTCCTTCAAATATATTTTGTAGCAGTGGAATATGTCTCCAAGTGGGTAGAAGCCATAGCAACAACTGCCTGTGATGCACCAATAGTCCTTCAATTTCTTAAGAGACACATCTTCACTAGATATGGGGTGCCTAAGGGTCTGATTAGTGATGGTGGCAACCACTTTTGTAATAAACACATGGAAAAGTTGCTCCATAAATATGGGGTAATTCATAAAGTGGCCACACCATACCACCCTCAAACTAATGAGCAAGCTGAATTGGCAAATAGGGAGCTAAAGAGAATCTTGGAGAAGACAGTAAGGATCATTAGAAAAGACTGGGCAAGAAAATTGGATGATGCTCTATGGGCATATAGAACAACATTCAAAACTCCAATTGGAAAGTCACCCTTTCAGCTAATCTATGACAAATTCTGTCACCTTCTTGTAGAGCTTGAACATAAAGCTTTCTGGGCCACTAAGCTCCTCAATCTTGACTCTCAAAGAGCAAGAGAGAAAATGCTATTTGAAGAACTGGAAGATTGATGGTTTAGAAGTTATAATAAATACTCGTTGTAAGTATAGTTACTAAACCAAGCAATCAACCTTTCTCACAAAAGTTTTGGTTGTCACAAGTAACAAACCCCTTTTTAAAATTGATAACCGAGTATTTAAACCTCGGTTCGTCTTCTCAAGGAATTGCAGGGAGGTATGTTCTTATTATTGGTTATGAGTCTTGTAAATTAGGGGTTTTGAAAGTAAGGAAGCAGTATGTTGAATGATAATAAGAATAAAATAAATAACTATAAAATAGACTCTTGGCAAAGTATGAAAACTGGAAGTCCTATCCTGGTTATCCTTATCAATTGTAATGAGAATTGGATTTTTCTCCCACTTTGTTAACCTCTAACTATAAAGGTAAGTTAAGTGGATGAATTAATTCTGATTCCTCAAGTCCTAGTCTTTCCTTGGGAAAAGTTAGAGTTATTGGAACCCGAATTAATTCTGGAAGAATTCCAATTTTCAATCAACAATGAGTTTGATAACTCAAGTGGCTCCAATGACTCAACCAAAGCCAAAAGGGAAAAATCTAAATTATTTATATAAATAAAAGAAAACAATCATAATTCTGAAATACCTCAAGTTGCACTAATAAAGATATCAAATGTAACATGGAAAAGTTCATAAATTAAATTGAAAAAATAAATAAAAGGAATATTGAACCTGAGATAAAGAAGAAATAATCCTAAATCCTAAAACTAAATCCTAAGAGAGAGGAGAGAACCTCTCTCTCTAAAAACTACATCTAAAACTAAAATTGTGAATATGAGAGCATGTTTATGAATGGATGCATTCCCCCACTTTATAGCCTCTAATTTGTGTGTTCTGGGCTAAAAACTGGGTCAAAAATAGCTCAGAATCACCTCCTGCAATTTCTGTTACGTTCAGGTCGCGGGAAAGTGACGCGGAGGCGTCGTCCACGCGTCCGCGCGGATTGAAGTTCGCAGATGCGATGCGGGTGCGTCATTCACGCTTTCGTATCGCCTAACTTCGGGGCAGCTATGGCAAATTATATATCAAATCGAAGCCCCGGATATTAGCTTTCCAACGCAACTAAAACCGTATCATTTGGACCTCTGTAGCTCAAGTTATGACCGTTTGAGTGCAAAGAGGTCAGGCTGGACAGCTTAGCAATTTCTCCAACTTCTTGTATTCCTTCCACTTTTGCATGCTTCCTTTCCATCCTCTGAGCCATTCCTGCCCTGTAATCTCTGAAATTACTTAACACACATATCAATGCATCTAATGGTAATAAGAGAAGATTAAACATAGGGAACTTAAGGTCAAAGAAGCATGTTTTCAATCAAAGCACATAATTAGGAAGGCAAATGTAAAATCATGCAAATAGTATGAATAAGTGGGTAAGGAGTTGATAAAAACCACTCAATTGAGCACAAGATAAACCATAAAATAGTGGTTTATCAACCTCCCCACACTTAAACATTAGCATGTCCTCATGCTAAACTTAAGAAAAGCTATAAAAGTGAAGAGAAATGGTAGAATGTATGAAATGCAACCTATCTATGTGAATGCAACTATATGCAAAAATGTTTCTACCTACTTAATTTAAAAGTAAATAAATTCTCCAAGAATAAATATGAACTGGATTTCACTATTTCAATTCATAAAAATGAAGTACAAATAGACTTGCAAGAAGAAAATAGCTCATGAAAGCAGGGAACAAGGGATTGAGCATCGAACCCTTACTGGTAGTGTATACACTCTAACCACTCAAGTGTTTAAGGTTCGATTCTCTCAATTCTCTACTAACCTTGCTTTCTAAGGCTTGCTTTTCTTCTACCAATCAACAAAAATTTAATGTATAAATACACATATCAAGAGGTCTTTTAAGGGTTGTAATGGGGTTAGGGTCAAGGTAGGATTGTATTTGGCCAAGTGGACTAAAATCTGAATCTTTAATTAACTTAAACTTTCCACCTAACTTAAACAATCCATGTAATCATAATACCACCTCTAACTATCCATTAAGCATGTTTTCTACATATTCATGCATTCTAATTTCAAGTACAGTACATATGCATTGCTTTCACCATTTACTTTGGGGCATTTTGTCCACTTTTTATTTATTTGCTCTTTTTCTTTTCCTTTTTCTCTTTTTTTTTGTTTTTTTTCTTTTATATTATATAAATTTTTTCTTTTATTATATATATATTTTTTTCTTTTTTTTCAATGCATATGATTAAATTTTTGAATGCATGAATCATGTCCTAAATATTTTTTTTCACATTTTCAGAAAATTCTAACATACTCAATTCTCAAACCAAATGTTTCCAAATTCAACTTCCCCACACTTAATTCATGAGCACTCTCACTAGTTTAAGCTAACCAAGGATTCAAATTAAGGACATTATTGTTTTTCGCTTAGAGTTAATGATGTGCTAAAGTAAAGAACAAAGGGGTATAATAGGCTCAACATTGGTTTGCAAAGAATAATGAAAGGGTAAGGCCATATGGGTATGTAAGCTCAGTGAAACAAAGGCCTCAATCATATAAGTGCATGCATACATCAAATAATGGAAGTATAGAATTAAGCAAGACAAAAATCACAATTTTAGAGAGAAAAACACACACCAAAAATAAAATATTAGTTGGTAAAATGCAACCAATTCAAATAGGCTCAAAAATCTCACAGGTTTTGTGTGTTCGAGCTCTAAACCATGTTCCAGTATAATATTTCTTCAAACAAGTGTAACATTAAATTTTATTCAAATTAGTAAAATGCTCTTAAAATGTTTGAAAAAGAAAATATTACTTCAACTAAGTGGTAAAATATGCACAAAATCAAATAAATATGCAATCAAACATGCAAATGCAACAACTAACAAGGAAAATAAACCATTGGTGTTGAGATAGAAGAGTAACTAACCCATGGAGATCGATATCAACCTCCCCACACTTAAAGATTGCACCGTCCTCGGTGCATGCTAAGATGTGCAAATGGACGGGTTGCTTCAACTAACGCTTTTCTCAACAAGGAATGTGCGAATGGACTTGTTTGTCTCCCCTTTTAGAAGTTTTCTCCTTTTTTCCGTCTTCGGTGGCCAGCCTGAAAGAAGAGAAAAAGAAGAACAGTAACCCAGAAATAAAGATAAGAAAATAAATGAAGTATGGGTGGGTTAATGCCAAATGATAAGGGTTTCATTTACATGGAAGCTTCAACATGTACGTGAGAAAACAATAGAAGCACATGGCATACCAATGGTGCAAAATTTACAACAATGGGGAAGAGAGTGGGGAAGGAGAGATAATATAAATTCATGTCAATGCAAAAGTAATACAGGTATAAAAGATAGGCATTGATTTAAATAATATTACCTAACCAGAATAAAAATAAGTCACTAAGCACCCAAAATAATTCAAGAGAAGATGTAACAGTGAAATAAGAAAATTCAACACCAAAGGAAAAATAATGAATTTAGAAAAGAAAATAAAAATATGCACAAAATTAAAATGGAATGAATGAAATATGCAAATAAATTAAGTAAAATAAAATGACAGATAAGAAGAATGAGAAGGGAAGAACGGAAGAAGAAGTAAGTAAGAAAGAAGGTAGGAAAAATTAGGATTGGGGAAGAAAAGATAAGATATTTGGCAAATTAGGATAAGCTGTGCGGTGCAAGCGACGCGGACGCGTGGGGCACGCGGTCGCGTGACTTGCACTTATACAAATTTACGCGGTCGCGTCGGTCACGCGGTCGCGTGACACAGTTTAGGCTACTGGCGTGAGGGCAGCCTCACGCTCGCACAACTCTCTGTTCAAAACTTAGTATTGCTAAAATCCAGGGTGACGCGGTCGCGTGATCGACGCGATCGTGTGAGTGGCCATTATGGGGTATGACGCGGACGCGTGAGCCATGCGTCTGCGTGGTAAAGCTGTGCGTTCAGCACCAGTCCAGCACCACTCTCGCACAACTTTCGGTCGTGCACCATTTCTTACGTTGATTTCTAGGTCACGCGGCCGCGTGTGTGACGCGGTCGCGTGGGAGGCAAATTTTCCCACCTGACGTGGACGCGTCAGTGACGTGATCGCGTCGGTCGATTTGTGCCAGAGGCACGCCTCCAGCCACGCTACCGCGTGACTCTCTGTTCGATTTCTCTTCTTCACAACGCACATGTGACGCGGATGCGTCAGCGACGCTGCCACGTCGCGTGCGTGCTTTTTTTTTTAATAATGCAGTATGTAGAATGCAATGCTAATATGAATGTTATGCAAAATTTCAGGTTCAATACAATAAAATAAAATAAAACTCGAAAACAGATAAAACTAAATAAAAATAAAAAAGGAACGATCATACCATGGTGGGTTGTCTCCCACCTAGCACTTTTAGTTAAAGTCCTTAAGTTGGACATTTGATGAGCTTCCTGTTATGGTGGCTTATGCTTGTATTCATCCAGGAATCCCCACTAGTGTTTGTACTTCCAGTAACCTCTGGGATCCCAAACTAGGCGTAGAAAGCCTTCAAGTAAGTTAAAGCAAGTGACAAGGCCCCAAGAGTGTTGATTGCCAGAATGAATTCCGGGGTCCCAAATCTTGCTTTTGCACCCATCCTTTTGTTGATCATTATGATTCCATCCGGGTAGCAAGCAATCTGAATTCTCACTAAAGCGGTCAAATAACTTCCTAGACCCATTCATTTGAGCTTTACACCAACCTTTGCATTTAAACTTAAAGCTTCCAACCATAATGAACCTTGCAGGACAATTCTTACCACTGACCATCTTCCTCTTACTCTTAATGCCACAAAGAGCTCTAAGTTAACCATCCGTCATCAGTATCCCATATTCAAGTGGGATTAGAAAGCTAAGGGATATGAATTTTACTCATTTGAATGTTGTGAAGGATGATGGCAACTTAGGGGGAGGGGTCTCCAATAACTTTGGCAAGGTGATTCCAAGCTCCACTCCCTTGTGATCTTTGACAACTTCCACCTCTTTGCAAGCTTCTTCAATTTCAACCTCTTCCTCTTGGTAGCTTTCTTCCAATTCAATCTCTTCTTCATTGCTTACCGAAGGTATGGGAGGCTGTGCTTCTTCTTCTTTAATCTCCATCTCTTGATCGACCTCTTCCAAGTCCTTAATCATGATATGCTTTGGAGATTGTACACCCTCCTTAACATCAATTTCAATCGCCTTGGAAGGAGGTTCTATAACTTGACTTTCCCATGGAGGTTCAGCATCTCATAAGTCTGCAACCACTTCTTCCTCTTCAATAATTACAGCTTCCTCCATTTGTTCCAGTACAAAGTCATGCTCCGTACTGTCCACTGGAGTTTCTAATATCTCCTTCATGCTACGTTCTTCATTAGATTGTCCACAGGAAGCCATGGGGGTTCCTTGAGTGTCCGAACGTCGGGAAGCTAATTGATTTATTGCTTGATTCAATTGGTGAAGGGTTGCAAGAAATTGATCCACTGTTTCCTTATGACGATCCATTGATTCTTGTTGCGCTTGGGTATCATAAGAAGGACCATAAGGCTCTTAGATTGATGGATATGGATATGGTGCATATGGAGGTGGTGATTCTTGGGAGTAATTGGGTTGGAATTGGGGTGGTTCTATATATGATTCATATGGTTCATAAGGTGGTTGGTATGGTGGATGTGGGTTAGGATCATATGAAGGTGAATGGTGGTAGTTGGCTTGTGAGTATGGTAGTTCAAAGTTGTGTTGAGGAGGTTCAAAGGCATATGATGGGGGTCCATCATATCTATCATCTTGGTATGCCCCCTGGAATGGCTCTTGACTATAGTAATTTGGTGGATGTTGGTTGTCACGGAAGGGTCCACCATAACTACTGTCTTGGTATGCATTGTGGAATGGTCTTTGTCTGTGGTACTGTGGAAGGTGTTGTTGCCGGAAGGGTTGATCAGATCCTCGTGGCTCCTTCCATCTCTGGTTGTTTTGACCTTGATGCATGTTCCTGTTATAATTTCCATTCCTTGCAACAACATTGGAACCAAACTCAAAGCGAGAGGGGTGATAACTCATAGTTAGTTAATAAAATTTTAAAAACAAAAATAAAAGCAAATTTGAAATTCAAATTTTTGAATTTGAAAATTAAAATTTGAGTTTTTGAATTTTTTTTTAAATTTGAAATTTGAAGTTTAAAATTTGAAATTTTAAAATTTGAATTTTAAATTTTGAAAATTGAATTTTTAAAATTGAAAATTGAAAATTGATTGTTTTTTTTTTAAAAATAAGATAGGATAAGATAAAATTTTTTTTCGAAAAAATCAATTTAAAGGTAAATATTTACAATAACTAATAATAAGGCACACGTTTGCAATTCCCCGGCAACGGCGCCATTTTGAAGAACTGGAAGATTGATGGTTTAGAAGTTATAATAAATACTCGTTGTAAGTATAGTTACTAAACCAAGCAATCAATATTTCTTACAAAAGTTTTAGTTGTCACAAGTAACAAACCCCTTTTTAAAATTGATAACCGAGTATTTAAACCTCGGGTCGCCTTCTCAAGGAATTGCAGGGAGGTATGTTCTTATTATTGGTTATGAGTCTTGTAAATTGGGGGTTTTGAAAGTAAAGAAGCAGTATGTTGAATGATAATAAGAATAAAATAAATAACTATAAAATAGACTCTTGGCAAGGTATGATAACTGGAAGTCCTATCCTGGTTATCCTTATCAATTGTAATGAGAATTAGATTTTTCTCCTACTTTATTAACCTCTAACTATGAAGGTAAGTTAAGTGGATGAATTAATTCTGATTCCTCAAGTCCTAGTCTTTCCCTGGGAAAAGTTAGAGTTATTGGAACCCGAATTAATTCTGGAAGAATTCCAATTTTCAATCAACAATGAGTTTGATAACTCAAGTGTCTCCAATGACTCAACCAAAGCCAAAAGGGAAAAATCTAAATTATTTATATAAATAAAAGGAAACAATCATAATTCTGAAATACCTCAAGTTGCACTAATAAAGATATCAAATGTAACATGGAAAAGTTCATAAATTAAATTGGAAAAATAAATAAAAGGAACATTGAACCTGAGATGAAGAAGAAATAATCCTAAATCCAAAAACTAAATCCTAAGAGAGAGGAGAGGACCTCTCTCTCTAAAAACTACATCTAAAACTAAAATTGTGAATATGAGAGCATGTTTATGAATGGATGCATTTCCCCACTTTATAGCCTCTACTTTGTGTGTTCTGGGCTGAAAACTAGGTCAAAAACAGCCCAGAAATCGCCCTCTACAATTTCTGTTACGTTCAAGTCGTGGGAAAGTGATGCGGAGGCGTCGTCCACGCGTCCGCGCGGATTGAAGTTCGTAGATGCGACAGGGCGCGTCATTCACGCATTCGCGTCGCTTAACTTCGGGGCAGCTATGTCAAATTATATATCAAATCGAAGCCCCGAACGTTAGCTTTCCAACGCAACTAAAACCGCATCATTTGAATCTCTGTAGCTCAAGTTATGACCGTTTGAGTGCGAAGAGGTTAGGCTGGACAGCTTAGCAATTTCTCCAACTTCTTGTATTCCTTCCACTTTTGCATGCTTCCTTTCCATCCTCTGAGCCATTCTTGCCCTATAATCTCTGAAATTACTTAACACATATATCAAGATATCTAATGGTAATAAGAGAGGATTAAACATAGGGAACTTAAGGCCAAAGAAGCATGTTTTCAATCAAAGCACATAATTAGGAAGGCAAATGTAAAACCATGCAAATAGTATGAATAAGTGGGTAAAGAGTTGATAAAAACCACTCAATTGAGTACAAGATAAACCATAAAATAGTGGTTTATCACTATTGCAACTCAATGAGCTGGATGAGTTCAGATTGGAAGCTTATGAGAATGCAAAGATATATAAAGAGAGAGCTAAAAGATGGCATGATAAGAAGATCACAAGAAAAGAATTTGAACCAGGGCAACATGTGTTATTGTACAACTCTAGGCTCAAGATTTTTTCTGGGAAACTCAAGTCTAAATGGATTGGCCCTTATCTGGTGATAAAAGTTTCTCCATATGGAAGCCTTGAACTTCTGAATGAAGCTACAAAGGACACATTCACAGCAAATGATCACAGAGCTAAGCATTATCTGGGAGAATCTTGGAACAAAGAAGAGAGCATCCATGAGCTGGGATGAACAAGAATGAAGGATGTCAAGCTAGTGACAATAAAAGAGCACTTGTTGGGAGGCAACCCAACTAGAGGTAGTTTTCTTTTCCTAGCTATTTCAATAGAAGAGTTAAGTAAGTTTATCTGTATTGCAAGGAGCTAAGTTTGGTGTTACACACCAAAACAATTTAAGGGTGAATGTAGGATGCTAAGTTTGGTGTTCCACAAAAAATTTCATTAAAAACACATTTCAACCCTTTACATAAATGGTCACTGACTCAAAACAATCAGGGAAACTACATAACCATTGTTTGCTTTCTAGTTCATAGTTGTTTTATTTAATAAAAGCACAAGGTTTCATGTATGTGATTAATCTGCTGCATAAGAGACATTGGCAAGGAACTAAGTTTGGTATTCACACACTAAAGTAAGTTCAAAAGCCTACAATCAATCATGCATGCTAACCATCTTTCAAGTGTTTGAGGAACAAGCAACTTCTAATAACTTTGCAAGAATTCAATCAATCTCTTGGAAGAACTAGGCAGCATCATCCAAGGACACAAAGAAGAAGACAAAGCTATGGATGATGATGATAAAGGGAGAGCTAGGAGACATTACTAAGAGGTTGTATTGTTACTTAATTCCCTCTGATTTGAAATGCTTTAGTTGGAAGTCTAAATGTACCCCTGCTGATTAATCTAAGTTGTTTGCATTTTGTTTGTTTACTATTCTTTTATTCTTCAATTAAGTGGTCTAGCTGGAATGTCTTCCTCATTTGCATCTGCTTGAATTTATGTCTTGTTCCCCTTTGCATAAATAAAAGAAAATGCTGAAACAGAAAGTAAAATTGTCCAATTTGATAGAAATGAGAATAAAGTTCAGTGGTGGTATGTGCTAGATTGTTCAAGTAAGCTCACTAATAAAGAAGAAGGGTAGAGTGTTCTTTTTAAGTATGAACTTAGGACTGTCTGTGAAATCTTGGCAAATACAGATCCTTGGAAAAAGAAAGAGTAATAAGGAAAGGAAGAAAAGCCAAGAATTGGCAACAAAAATGAAAGAAACAAATAATAAAGCTAGACACCAATGGCTTGCACCTTAAGATATATGCTTGTGGTGCTATTGTACTGGGATATGCTTGGACAAGTAGGTTTTGAGGAGTATTTTAAAACTTGGTAACTTGGGTTAACTAACTCGGGATTATCAACCAAAAGTCCACTATCAAGAGCAACCGAGTTACAAAGTATTTAGTAACCCAAAGAGGTGCTGGGCACCAATGTTCCTAAGATGAATTATGAGCCAAGTGTTTATGGTGTGTATGTGTTGATTGAAAAACAAAGCTAAAAAGCTACTGCAACACATAACACTTAATTTTTTTTCGCAAGCTTTTGTATTCACTGCTTTTTCTTGCTTCAAGAATCAATTTTATGATTTTTCAGATTATCAATAACATTTCTCCTTTTCATCATTCTTTCAAGAGCCAACATATTTAACATTCATAAACAACAATATCAAAAGACATATGCACTGTTCAAGCATTCATTCAGAAAACAAAAAGTATTGTCACCACATCAAGATAATTAAACTAATTTCAAGGATGTATTCGAAATTCATGTACTTCTTGTTCTTTTGTAATTAAAGCATTTTTCATTTAAGAAAGGTGATGGATTCATAGGACATTCATAGCTTTAAGATATAGACATTTAATTACTAATGATCATGTAATAAGACACAAACATAAACATAAAGCATAGTAAATGAAAAACAGAGAAAAATAAATAGATAAAGAGATTAAGGAACGGGTCCACCTTAGTGAGGGTGGTGTCTTCCTCTTCTTGAAGAACCAATGGTGCTCTTGAGCTCCTCTATGTCTCTTTCTTGTCTTTGTTGCTCCTCCCTCATAACTCTTTGATCTTCTCTAATCTCATAGAGAATGATGGAGTGCTCTTGGTGTTCCATCCTTAGTTGTCCCATGTTGGAACTTAATTCTCCTAGGGAGATGTTGATTTGCTCCCAATAGTTTTGTGGAGGGAAGTGCATCCCTTGAGGCATCTCAGGGATTTCATGTTGAGGAATTTCCTCATGCTCTTGTTGAGGTCCATGATCTCTTGTTTGCTCCATCCTTTTCTTATTGATGGGCTTGTCCTCATCAATGAGGATGTCTCCCTCTATGTCAATTCCAACCGAATTGCAGAGGTGGCAAATGAGGTGAGGAAAGGCTAACCTTGCCAAAGTGGAGGACTTGTCAGCCACCTTGTAGAATTCTTGAGGTATAATCTCATGAACTTCCACTTCCTCCCCAATCATGATACTATGGATCATGATGGCCCGGTCTACAGTAACTTCAGACCGGTTGCTAGTAGGAATAATTGAGCGTTGAATGAACTCCAACCATCCTCTAGCTACAGGCTTAAGGTCCGGTCTTCTCAATTGAACCGGCTTGCCTCTTGAGTCAACTTTCCATTGAGCTCCTTCCACACATATGTCCATGAGGACTTGGTCCAACCTTTGATCAAAGTTGACCCTTCTAGTGTAGGGGTGTGCGTTTTCTTGCATCATCGGCAAGTTGAACGCCAACCTTACATTTTCCGGACTGAAATCTAAGTATTTCCCCCGAACCATGGTAAGTCAATTCTTTGGATTCGGGTTTCTACTTTGATCATGGTTCCTAGTGATCCATGTGTTTGCATAGAACTCTTGAACCATTAAGATCCTGACTTGTTGAATAGGATTAGAGAGAACTTCCCATCCTCTTCTTCTAATCTCTTGTCGGATGTCCTGATATTCGCTCTTTTTGAGCTTAAAAGGGACCTCATGGATCACCTTTTTCTTGGCCACAACTTCATAGAAGTGGTCTTGATGGACTTTTAAGATGAATCTCTCCATCTCCCATGACTCAGAGGTGGAAGCAATTGACTTCCCTTTCCTCTTCCTTGAGGTTTCTCTGGCCTTAGGTGCCATTGATGGTTATGGAAAAACAAAAAGCAATACTTTTACCACACCAAACTTAAAAGGTTTTCTCGTCCTCGAGCAAAAGAAGAAAGAAAGTAGTAGAAGAAGAAGAAAATGGAGGAGATGGAGTTAGAGAGTGTATTCGGCCAAGGGGGAGAAGTAGTGGTTGTAATGTGTGAAAATAGAGTAGTGTTGAGGGGTTTATATAGGGGTGGGGGGAAGGGTAGGTTTCGGCCATTAGGGCTGGGTTTGGGAGGGAAAAATTTGAATTTTGGAGGTAGGTGTGGTTTATGGGGAAGAGTGGATGGATATGAGTGGTTAAGGGTATTTGGGGAAGAGGTATGGAGGTGATTGGTGAAGAGTATTTGGGGAAGAGAGTTATGAAAAGGTGTGAAGAGGAGAGAAGAAGAAGTGGGATAGGTGGGGATCCTGTGGGGTCCACAGATCCTGTGGGGTCAAGGACTTAGCATCCCTGCTCCAATTAGGCGTGCAAAATGCCCTTAGAATTCATGTCTGGCGTTAAACGCCAGCTTGCTGCTTGTTTCTGGCGTTTAACGCCAATTCCATGCTCTGTTCTGGAGTTAAACGCCAGTCTGGTGCTTGTTTCTGGCGTTTAACGCCAGCTTGATGCTTCTTTCTGGCGTTAAACGCTAGTTTGATGCTTCTTACTGGCGTTTAAACGCCAGTAAGCTCTTCCTCCAGGGTGAGCTATTTTTAATGCTGTTTTTCATTCTGTTTTTTATTTTTTAGTTGTTTTTGTGACTTTACATGATCATCAACCTAAGGAAAACATAAAATAGCAATGGAAAATAAATAGATATAGTTAAATAACATTGGGTTGCCTCCCAACAAACACTTCTTTAAAGTCAATAGCTTGACAGTGAGCTCTCATGGAGCCTCACAGATGATCAGAGCATTGTTGGGACCTCCCAACACCAAACTTAGAGTTTGAATGTGGGGGTTCAACACCAAACTTAGAGTTTGGTTGTGGCCTCCCAACACCAAACTTAGAGTTTGACTATGGGGGCTTTGGTTGACTCTGCAGTGAGAGAAGCTTTTCATGCTTCGTCTCTATGGTTACAGAAGGAGATCCTTGAGTTTTAAACACAGAGTTGTTCTCATTCAGTTGAAGGACCAACTCTCCTCTGTCCACATCAATCACAGCTCTTGCTGTGGCTAGGAAGGGTCTTCCAAGGATGATGGATTCATCCTCATCCTTCCCAGTGTCTAGGATTATGAAATCAGCAAGGATGTAAAGGCCTTCAACCTTTACTAGCACGTCCTCTACTAGTCCATAAGCCTGTTTTCTTGAGTTGTCTGCCATCTCTAATGAGATTCTAGCAGCTTGCACCTCAAAGATCCCAAGTTTCTCCATTACAGAGAGTGGCATAAGGTTAATGCCTGACCCCAGGTCACATAGAGCCTTCTCAAAGGTTATGGTGCCTATGGTACAGGGTATTAAGAATTTACCAGGATCCTATTTCTTTTGAGGTAATTTCTGCCTATCCAATGCATTCAGTTCATTGGTGAGCAAGGGAGGTTCATCTTCCCAAGTCTCATTATCAAATAATTTGGCATTCAGCTTCATGATTGCACCAAGGTACTTAGCAACTTGCTCTTTATTAATGTCTTCATCCTCTTCAGAGGAAGAATACTCATCAGAGCTCATGAAGGGCAGAAGCAGGTTGAATGGAACCTCTATGGTCTCTGTATGAGCCTCAGATTTTTTCAGGTCCTCATTGAGGAACCCTCTAGTGTTTAGAGGACGTCCCATGAGGTCTTCCTCATTGGGATTCACGTCCCCCTCCTCTTTTGTAGGTTCGGCCATGATGGTCAAATCAATGGCCTTGCACTCTCTCTTTGGATTTTGTTCTGTATTGCTTGGGAGAGTACTAGGAGGAGTTTCAGTGACTCTTTTACTCAGCTGGCCCACTTGTGCCTCCAAATTTCTAATGGAGGACCTTGTTTCATTCATGAAACTTAGAGTGGCCTTAGATAGATCAGAAACTATATTTGCTAAGCCAGATGGATTCTGCTCAGAATTCTCTATCTGTTGCTGAGTGAATGATGGAAAAGGCTTGCTATTGCTAAACCTGTTTCTTCCACCATTATTAAAGCCTTGTTGAGGCTTTTGTTGATCCTTCCATGAAAAATTTGGATGATCCATGAGGGATTATAGGTGTTTCCATAGGCTTCATCCATGTAATTCACCTCTGCTATTGCAGGGTTCTCAAGATCATAAGCTTCTTCTTCAGAAGATGCTTCTTTAGTACTATTGGATGCAGCTTGCAATCCATTCAGACTCTGAGAAATCATATTGACTTGCTGAGTCAATATTTTATTCTGAGCCAATATGGCATTCAAAGTATCAATTTCAAGAACTCCCTTCCTCTGAGGCGTCCCATTACTCACAGGATTCCTTTCAGAAGTGTACATGAACTGGTTATTTGCAACCATGTCAATGAGTTCCTGAGCTTCTGCAGACATTTTCTTTAGGTGAATAGATCCACCTGCAGAATGGTCCAATGACATCTTAGATAATTCAGACAGACCATCATAGAATATATCCAGGATGGTCCATTCTGAAAGCATGTCAGAAGAACACTTTTTGGTCAGTTACTTGTATCTCTCCCAAGCTTCATAGAGGGATTCACCTTCTTTCTATTTGAAGGTTTGAACATCCACTCTAAGCTTGCTAAGCTTTTGAGGAGGAAAGAACTTGGCTAAGAAAGCAGTGACCAGCTTATCCCAAGAGTTCAGGCTATCTTTAGGTTGAGAGTCCAACCATATTCTAGCTCTGTCTCTTACAGCAAACGGGAAAAGCATAAGCCTGTAGACCTCGGGATCAACCCCATTGGTCTTAACAGTATCACAGATTTACAAGAATTTAGTTAAGAACTGAAAAGGATCTTCTGATGGAAGTCCATAAAACTTGCAATTCTGTTGCATCAGAGAAACAAATTGAGGTTTTAGCTCAAAATTGTTTGCTCCATTGGCAGGAATTGAGATGCTTCTTCCATGTAAGTTGGAATTTAGTGCAGTAAAGTCACCAAGCATCTTCCTTGCATTGTTGTTGGGTTCAGCCATGTCTCCTTCTTTTTCGAAAATTTCTGTCTGATTTTCTCCAGAGAGTTGTGCTTTAGCTTCCCTTAGCTTCCTCTTCAGAGTCCTTTCAGGTTCAGGATTAGCTTCAACAAGAATGTTCTTATCCTTGTTCCTGCTTATATGAAAAAGACAAGAATAGAAAAAAAATATGGAATCCTCTATGTCACAGTATAGAGATTCCTTATATGAGTATAAGAAGAGAAGGATGGAAGAAAGAAAAGATAAGAATTCAAACACAGAGGAGAAGAGTTAGTTCGAATTTTTGAGTAGAAGAGAAGTGTTAGTAAATAAATAAATAAATAGAAGGAGATGAGAGATGGAAGAATTCGAAAAGTAAATAAAATAAAATAAAAATATTTTTGCTTTTAATTTAAAATTTAAAGTTAAAATTCGAAAGTTAAAAGAGAAACAAAATAAAATTAAAATTTAAAATAATTAGTTAATTAAAAAGAATTTTGAAAAAGGGGTTAGTAGTTTTCAAAAATTAGAGAGGGAAAAATAGTTAGGTGGTTTTGAAAAAGATAAGAATCAAAATAAAAATTTAAGTAGTTAATTGAAAAAGATTTGAAAATCAATTTTGAAAAGATAAGAGGTTAGAAAAGATTTCGAAATTGATTTTGAAAAAGATGTGATTGACATTGAAAAAGATAAGATTGAAAATAATTTTGAAAAAGATTTGAAAAAGAAATTTAAAAAGATTTGATTTTGAAAATTAAAGTTGATTACTTGACTAACAAGAAACAAAAAGATATGATTTTAAAATTTAAAGATTGAACCTTTCTTACTAGGCAAGTAACAAACTTAAAATTTTTGAATCAAAATATTAAAAGTTAGTATTAATTTCAAAAATATGAGATAAAAATAAGAAAAAGATTTTTGAAAATCATTTTGAAATTTTCGAAAATCATAAAAGAAAAATGAAAAAGATTTAATTTTTGAAAAAGATTTGAAAAAGATATAATTTTTAAAATGAAAATTTGATTTGACTCATAAGAAACAATTAAATTTAAAAACTTTTTTACTAAATCAAACCAAATTTTTGAAAATTTATGAGAGAATAAGGGAAATATATTTTTTGATTTTTGAATTTTTAATGAAGAAAGAGAAAAATAATAAAAAGATTCAAAACATGAAAATTGTGAATCAAAACACACAATGCATACAAGAACACTTTGAATGTCAAGATGAACACCAAAAATACTTTGAATGTCAAGATGAACACCAAGAACTTACTTTTGAAAATTTTTTAGAAAAGAAAAACATGCAAGACACCAAACTTAGAAATTTTCAAACTTTAGACACTAACAATTTGAAAATGCATATGAAAAATAAGAAAAGACACAAAACATGAAAATGTAAAGATGAAACAAAGAAGATCATCAAGAACAACTTGAAGATTATGAAGAACATCATGCATGAGTTTTCGAAAATTTTAAGAAAAATTAAAATTATGTAATTGACACCAAACTTAAAATTGACACAAGACTCAAACAAGAAACATCAAATTTTTTGTTTTTATGGTATTATTAAAATTTTTTTTGGATTTTTTCGAAAATTAATTGGAAAAGAAAAATAAGGATTTCAAAATTTTTAATGAGAATTCCAGGAATCATGCAATGTTAGTCTAAAACTCTGGTCCAGGAATTAGACATAGCTTACTAGCCAGCCAAGCTTTCAGTGAAAGCTCCGGTCCAAAACACTAGACATGGCCAATGGCCAGCCAAGCTTTAGCAGATCATTACATACAAAAGCTAAATTGCTAAGAAAGACAAAGAAGCTCTTCTCTAATGATAGTTGAAACCTCGGTCCAAAGGATTAGACATGGCTTTACAGCCAGCCAGACTTCAACAGATCATCATGAAACTTTATAATTTATTCTTAAAAATTCTGAAGAATATAGAATAATTAAATTTTTTTTGAAAATTTTTCGAAAATAAAAATAATAAAAACAAAAAGCTTAAAATTAAAATAAAATTACCTAATCTGAGCAACAAGATGAACCGTCAGTTGTCCAAACTCGAACAATCCCCGGTAACGGCGCCAAAAACTTGGTGCACGAAATCATGATCGTTCATTCCTTGGTAACGGCGTTAAAAACTTAATACGCACGTTCATAATCTTAGTTCTTTGTCACAACTTCGCACAACTAACCAGCAAATGCACTGGGTCGTCCAAGTAATAAACCTTACGTGAGTAAGGGTCGATCCCACGGAGATTGTCGGCTTGAAGCAAGCTATGGTCACCTTGTAAATCTCAGTCAGGCGGATTCAATTGGTTATAGAGATTTGATAATTAAAAGATAAATAAAATATAAAATAAAGATAGAGATACTTATGTAATTCATTGGTGAGAATTTAAGATAAGCGTATGGAGATGCTTAGTTCCTTCTGAATCTCTGCTTTCCTACTGCTTTCATCCAATCCTTCATACTCCTTTCTATGGCAAGCTGTATGTTGGGCATCACCGTTGTCAATGGCTACATCCCGTCCTCTCAGTGAAAATGGTCCAAATGCGCTGTCACCGCACGGCTAATCATCTGTCGGTTCTCGATCATACTGGAATAGGATTCAGTAATCCTTTTGCATCTGTCACTACGCTCAGTACTCACGAGTTTGAAGCTCTTCACAGCCATCCCTTCCCAGATCCTACTCGGAATACCACAGACAAGGTTTAGACTTTCCGGATCTCAAGAATGGCCGCCAATAATTCTAGCCTATACCACGAAGACTCTGATCGTAGATCAGGAGGTTAAGAGATATGCATTCAAGCTTGTTTGCATGTAGAACGGAAGTGTTTGTCAGGCACGCGTTCATAAGTGCGAATGATGATGAGCGTCACATAATCATCACATCCATCATGTTCTTGTGTGCGAATGAATATCTTAGAGAAGAAATAAGCTTGAATTGAATAGAAAAACAATAGTACTTTTCATTAATTCATGAGGAATAGCAGAGCTCCACACCTTAATCTATGGTGTGTAGAAACTCTACCGTTGAAAATATATAAGTGAAAATAGGGTAGAAATGGCCGAGTGGCCAGCCTCCCATGGAGATCTCATAACGTAAAAGTTACATAATATGTTCCAGAGATGATCCGAAGATCTGAATACAATAGTAAAAAGTCCTATTTATACTAAACTAGTTACTAGGGTTTACAGAAATGAGTAAATGATGCAGAAATCCACTTCCGAGCCCACTTGGTGTGTGCTTGGGCTGAGCATTGAAGCTTTCACGTGTAGAGGTCTTCCTTGGAGTTAAACGCCAGTTTGTAACCTGTTTCTGGCATTTAACTCTGCTTTGCAACCTGTTTCTGGCGTTTAACTCCAGAATAGGGCAGAAAGCTGGCGTTGAACACCAGTTTGTGTCATCTAAACTCGATCAAAGTATGGACTATTATATATTTCTGGAAAGTCCTGGATGTCTACTTTCCAACGCAATTGAGAGTGCTCCATTTGGAATTCTGCAGCTCCAGAAAATCCACTTTGAGTGCAGGGAGGTCAAAATCCAACAGCATCTGCAGTCCTTCTTCAGCCTCTGAATCTGATTTTTGCTCAAGTCCCTCAATTTCAGCCAGAAAATACCTGAAATCACAGAAAAACACACAAACTCATAGTAAAGTCTAGAAATGTGATTTTTATTTAAAAACTAATAAAAATATACTAAAAACTAACTAAATCATACTAAAAACTATGTAAAAACAATGCCAAAAAGTGTATAAATTATCCGCCGCTCATCAGACCCCTTATTCTACATGAGTTCTTGCGAGTCCTTGGTGGGATAGTATTGAGTTGCAGCTTGAGAATGCATCACAAATTCCAATAGAGTATCTGACCTGATTGGGATATGTGACATAAAATCCTGTTAGTCATGGGTAATTGAGATTTCTGTGGCACTAAGGCTAGAATCATAGAGGTTCATTCTCCAATCCAGAAGATCCGACCTTGTCTGTGGTGTTTTGTGTAGGATTGGTGTATGAAATTATGATTCACACTTTTCACAACTCCACACAACTAACCAGTAAGTGCACTGGGTCGTCCAAGTAATACCTTACGTGAGTAAGGGTCGATCCCACGGAGATTGTCGGCCTGAAGCAAGCTATGGTTATTTTGTAAATCTTAGTCAGGAGATTAATAATAAGAGTGATTGTATTTATGAGAAATAAATAACATGGAATAAACAGTACTTGTGATTCAGTAATGAGAAATAGGCTGAGGTTCCGGAGATGCTCTGTCCTCTGAATCTCTGCTTTCCTACTACTTTCTTCTCCAAACACGCATGGCTTCCTTCAATGGCAAGCTTTATGATCCTCTCGAATGAAAAATACCATATACAGCTACCGCACGGCTAATCATCTGTCGGTTCCCACTAGCGTGGGAATAAGACCCTTGTCCTTTTGCACACTGTCACTGCGCCCAACATTCGCAGGTTTGAAGCTCGTCACAGTCATCCCTTCTCGGATCCTACTCAGAATACCACAGACAAGGTTTAGACTTTTCGGATCCCAGGAATGCTGCCAATGATTCTAGCCTATACCACGAAGATACTAATCT
Organism: Arachis hypogaea; assembly: GCF_003086295.3. NCBI lineage: Eukaryota > Viridiplantae > Streptophyta > Magnoliopsida > Fabales > Fabaceae > Arachis > Arachis hypogaea. The sequence goes on along the minus strand of NC_092052.1, from coordinate 99,534,947 downwards.
CACGGACTCGGTCCGTGTATTAGATATCCAAGAGATACACACTCAAGTTGTTGCCCAATGACTACGTTGAGCTCAGGTAGAACGGGAGTGGTTGTCAGGCACGCGTTCATAGAATTGAGAATAGTGATGAGTGTCACGAATCAGCACACTCTCTATATTGAAGTACGAATGAGTATCTTAGAATAAAATCAAGCGTGATTGAATAGAAAACAGTAGTAATTGCATTAATCCATTGAAACACAGCAGAGCTCCTCACCCCCACCTATGGGGTTTAGAGGCTCATACTGTAAAAGATACAATATGAAGTGTAAAATGTCATAAGTTACCAAAATGAATCTCTAAAAGTAGTTTTTATACTAAACTAGTAACTTAGGTTTACAGAAAATGAGTAACTAAGTGCAGATAGTGTAGAAATCCACTTTCGGGATCCACTTAGTGCGTGTCTGGGCTGAGCTTCCAAGCTTTCACGTGCATATGCCCAAGGTTGGAGTTAAACACCACCCTGGGTGCCAAAATGGGCGTTTAACACCAAGAACTATGCTAGTTCTGGTGTTTTACGGCAGAAAGTTTTAGGCTGGCTTTGAATGTCAGTTTGGGCCATCAAATCTCAGGCAAAGTATAAACTATTATATATTTCTGGAAAGCCCAAGATGTCTACTTTCCAACTCAATTGAGAGCGTGCCAATTATGCTTCTGTAGCTCCAGAAAATCCACTTCGAGTGCAGGAGGGTCAGAATTCAACAGCATTTGCAGTCCTTTTTCAACCTCTGAATCAGATTTTTGCTCAGGTTCCTCAATTTCAGCTAGAAAATACCTGAAATCACAGAAAAACACACAAACACATAGTAAAGTCCAGAAATGTGATTTTTGCATAAAAACTAATAAAAATATAATAAAAAGTAACTAAATCATACTAAAAACTATGTAAAAACAATGCCAAAAAGGGTATAAATTATCCGCTCATCACAACACCAAACTTAAATTGTTGCTTGTCTCCAAGCAACTAAAAATAGAATAGAATAAAAAGAAGAGAATATACAATAAATTCCAAAATATCAATGAAGCTTAGTTCCAATTAGATGAGCGGGACTAGTAGCCTTTTTGCTTCTGAATAGTTTTGGCATCTCACTTTATCCTTTGAAGTTCAGAATGATTGGCATCCATAAGAACTCAGAATTTAGATAGTGTTATTGATTCTCCTAGTTCAGTATGTTAATTCTTGAACACAGCTACTTTATGAGTCTTGGCCGTGACCCTAAGCATTTTGTTTTCCAGTATTACCACTAGATACATAAATGCCACAGACACATGACTGGGTGAACCTCTTCAGATTGTGACTCAGCTTTGCTAGAGTCCCCAGTTAGAGGTGCCCAGAGCTCTTAAGCACACTCTTTTGCTTTGGACCACGACTTTAACCACTCAGTCTCAAGCTTTTCACTTGGACCTTCATGCTACAAGCACATGGTTAGGGACAGCTTGATTTAGCCGCTTTAGGCCAGGATTTTATTTCTTTAGGCCCTCCTATCCATTAATGCTCAAAGCCTTGGATCCTCTTTACCCTTGCCTTTTAGTTTAAGGGGTTACTGGCTTTTTCTGCTTGCTTTTTCTTTTTCTTTTTCTTTCTTTTTCTTTATTATTTTTTTCTCTTTTTTTTGCCATTTTTTTATCTTCTTTTTTTTCGCAAGCTTTGTATTCACTGCTTTTTCTTGCTTCAAGAATCAATTTTATAATTTTTCAGATTATCAATAACATTTCCCCTTTTTCATTATTCTTTTAAGAGCCAACAATTTTGACATTCATAAATAACAATATAAAAAATATGCACTGTTCAAGCATTCATTCAGAAGACAAAAAGTATTGCCACCACATCAAAATAATTAAACTAATTTCAAGATAAATTTTGAAACCCATGTACTTTTTCTTTTGCAAATAAAAATATTATTCAATTAAGAAAGGTGGGGGATTCATGGAATCATTCATTGCTTTTAGACATAGACTCCAAACTTTATTGATCATGGAATAAAAATAAGACATAAAATAAACATAAAAGCAGACAATTAATAATAAAAAGAAAGAAATTAAAGACATAAAAATAATTGACTCTAATATTAATGCTTATGTAATTCTTAAAATAGGTTTCTAATAATAAAAGTTATCACAGAGTTAGGACTCAACAACCTTGATTTTGAGGGTTAGGTGCTCCTTCAATCTGTGGGACGTCCAACTCTTCAAGAGACAGCTTCTGATGCTTTAGCTCCTGTATCTCACGCCCTTGTCTCTCTTGTTCTATGAGCATTTTGCAGAGCATGCTGTTTTGATTCTGCTGTTCTTCTTTGAGTTGATTCACAGCTTCTTGCAGCTTGGTGACAGATGATTCTAAGCGGGTCCAGTAGTCAAATTGAGGAATTTCTGGGAGGAGCTCATGCGCCCCCCTCTTGACGAGGTTATCTTGAATTTGAGGTCCATCCATCACTTTTTTTGGTGATTGAGCGTTCAACTGTGATATATTCATCCACACCCATCTGTACCCTCGCATCTTTGCATAACAGACTAATCAAGCTTGGGTAGGCCAATTTGGCCTCAGTGGATTCCTTGTTTGCAAACATGTAAATTTCAACAGGGATCAGCTGATGAATCTTTACCTCCTTCCCCAGCATAATACAGTGAATCATCACTGCTCTCTTGACAGTGACTTCAGATCGGTTGCTGGTTGGGAGTATAGAACGCCCTATGAAATCCACCCTCTAGCAACTGGTTTGAGATCTCCTCTCTTTAACTGGTTTGGGATACCTTTTGAATTGGTAATCTACTTGGTTCCAGGGATGCATATGTCCTCTAGAACTTGATCTAGCCTTTTATCCTTGGCCATTCTCCTGTTAAAGGACTCTGGATCATCTTGTAGTTGAGGAAGTTTAAGAACTTCTCTCACTTTGTCAAAGTAGAAGTAAATAACCTTCCCTCTGACCATAGTCCGAAAGGAGTAGAAAGCAGTTCCTTCTAATCTTTGCTTTTCTGTCATCCACAGATTTGCATAAAATTCCTGGATCATGTTTCTTCCAACATGTATCTCAGGATTAGCCAGGACTTCTCAGTCCCTGTTTTGAATCTGCTCTTGGATCTCCGGGTATTCATCTTCTTTCAGATTGAACCTAACTTTTTGGGATCACTGATCTTCTGCACACAATTTTGAAATAATGGTCTGCATTTTCTTTGGTGCAGAAGTTCTCATGCATCCAACGTAGTTTTGGATTGCTTTCTTTCTTCTCTCTTGAGGTGGTTTGTCTTTCTTTGGGTGCCATGAGATTGGTTTGTTTTATCTCAGAGATCACAAAAATCACACCAAACTTAGAGATTTGCTTGCCCTCAAGCAAAATAAAAAGAAAGAAGATGAATAGAGGAGAGACGGATTCGAATGAAGGAGTGAAGGGGATGGCCGAATTTAAAAATAAAGGGGAGAGAGGGAAGGGATTTGAAATTTTTAGAAAAAGATATGATTGATAAAAGATAAACATGATATGAAAAAGAGAATATTGTTTTCAAAATTTAAGAGATATGAAAAAAATATGAGGAAGTTAGATCTGAATTTTTGTTTATGCATCTAAGAAATAAAAGATAATATGAATGAGTTACAAAGATTTGAAAAGAAATTGAAAATATGTATGAGTTTTTGAAAAGGAATTGAAAAGAATTGAAAAAGAATTAAAAAGAATTTATAAGATTATAAATTTTTGTGAATGGAAATTAAAAAAATGAATGTTTGTAATGTTTGGATGCAGATAATTTTGATTTAAAACATGAAAATTCAAAAAAAAATTGAATTGAAAACGAAATTATCTCCCCTAGCTGTGATGGCATTAAATGCCCAGAATGATAGCCATTCTGGCATTTAACGCCCATCTGGTGGCCATTTTGGGCGTTTAACTCCTAGCCAGATACTCTGGCTGGCGTTAAACGCCAAAAATCCTTTCTTACTGGGCATTTTTCTGAACGCCCAGAATGGTAGCCATTCTGATGTTTAACGCCCAAATTGCCTCTTTACTGGCGTTTTGATGCCAGTGAGCTCTTTTTCTCTGTGATTCTTCTGCTTTATGTTCTGAACCTTCGTATCCTTGACTTGTTCACTAAAAAAGCATCAATAAACACGAACAACAAAATTAAATGGACTTATATAATTGTTATAAACATCTAATTCTTTGATAATGGCTGGGTTGCCTCCCAGCAAGCGCTTCTTTACTGTCTTTAGCTGGACTTTACTGAGCTTTTTAATTTAGTCTCAGTTTTGAGCATTCTTGCTCAACATTGCCTTCGAGATAATGTTTGATTCTCTATCTATTGACAATGAACGTTTTGTCAGAATCAATATCTTGAAGCTCTACATAGCCATATGGTGACACACTTGTAATCACATACGGTCCCCTCCACCGGGATTTCAATTTCCCAGGGAACAATCTGAGCCTAAAGTTAAATAGCAGGACCTTCTGTCATTTCTCAAAGACTCTAGATGACAGCCTTTTGTCATGCCATCTTTTTGCTTTCTCTTTATAAATTTTAGCATTTTCGAAAGTATTGAGTCTGAACTCCTCCAGCTCATTCAACTGGAGTAATCTTTTCTCTTCAGCTACCTTAGCATCAAGGTTTAGGAACCTGGTTACCCAGTAGGCCTTGTGTTCCAGTTCTACTGGTAGATGACAAGCTTTTTCATACACAAGGTGGTATGGAGAGGTCCCTATAGGAGTCTTGAATGTTGTTCTGTATGCCCACAGAGCATCATCCAGACTTCTTGCCCAATCCCTTCTATGGGTGCTCACAGTCCTTTCTAGGATTTGTTTGAGTTCTCTATTCGAGACTTCAGCCTGCCCATTTATTTGTGGATGATATGGAGTTGCCACTTTATGGTTAATTCCATATCTGACCAGAGCAGAGTCAAGCTGTTTATTGCAGAAATGAGTACCTCCATTACTGATCAGTATCCTAGGGACACCAAACCTGCTGAAGATATGCTTCTGGAGGAACTTCATTACTGTTTTAGTATCATTAGTGGGTGTTGCAATTGCCTCTACCCATTTAGATACATAGTCTACTACCACCAGAATATAAGTGTTTGAATATGATGGTGGGAAAGGTCTCATAAAGTCAATACCCCATACATCAAATAACTCAATCTCTAAGATCCCTTACTGAGGCATGGCGTAACCATGAGGCATATTACCAGATCTCTAGCAACTGTCACAGTTACGTATAAACTCTCGGGAGTCTCTATAGAGAGTAGGCCAGTAAAAACCACATTGGAGAACCTTTGTGGCTGTTCGCTCACCTCCAAAGTTTCCTCCATATTGTGATCATGGCAATGCCATAGGATCTTTTGTGCCTCTTCTCTAGGCACACATTTGTGGATTACTCCATCTGCACACCTCTTAAAGAGATATGGTTCATTCCACAAGTAGTACTTTGCATTAGAAATCAATTTTTTTCATTTGTTGCTTAATGTACTCTTTGGGTATGAATCTCACAGCTTTATAGTTTGCAATGTCTGCAAACCATGGTAATTCCTGAATGGCAAAGAGTTGCTCATCCGAAAAGGCTTCAGAGATCTCAGTAGGAGGGAGGGACGCCCCTGCTACTGGTTCTATTCGGGACAGGTAATCAGCTACTTGGTTCTCTGTCTCTTTTCTGTCTCTTATTTCTATATCAAACTCTTGCAGAAGCAACACCCATCTTATGAGTCTAGGTTTTGAATCCTGCTTTGTGAGAAGATATTTTAGAGCAGCATGGTCAGTGTACACAATCACTTTTGATCCTACTAAATAAGATCTGAACTTGTCAATGGCATAAACCACTGCAAGCAACTCCATTTTTGTGGTTGTGTAGTTCTTCTGCGCGTCATTTAAAACATGGCTAGCATAATAAATGACATGTAGAAGCTTGTCATGTCTCTGTCCCAATATTGAACCAATGACATGGTCACTGGCGTCACACATTAGTTCAAATGGTAATGTCCAGTCTGGTGCAGAAATGACTGGTGCTGTGACCAGCTTAGCTTTCAGAGTCTCAAACACCTGCAGACACTCTGTGTCAAAGATAAATAGCGTGTCAGCAGCTAGCAGATTGCTCAGAGATTTTGCAATTTTTGAGAAATCCTTTATAAACCTCCTATAGAATTCTGCATGCCCCAGAAAGCTTCTGATTGCTTTAACATTGGCAGGTGGTGGTAATTTTTCAATTACCTCTACCTTAGCTTGATCCACCTCTATTCCCTTGTTTGAAATTTTGTGCCCAAGGACAATTCCTTCAGTCACCATAAAGTGACATTTTTCCCAGTTTAAAACTAAGTTAGTCTCTTGGCACCTTTTCAGAACAAGTGCTAGATGGTCAAGACAGGAGCTGAATGAGTCTCCAAATACTGAGAAGTCATCCATAAAGACTTCCAGAAATTTCTCTACCATATCAGAGAAGATAGAGAGCATGCACCTTTAAAAGGTTGCAGGTGCATTGCACAGACCAAATGACATCCTTCTGTAGGCAAATACTCCAGAAGGACATGTGAATGCTGTTTTCTCTTGGTCCTGAGGATCTACTGGAATTTGGTTGTAACCTGAATAGTCATCTAAAAAGCAGTAGTATTCATGACCTGCTAGTCTCTCTAGCATCTAGTCTATGAATGGTAAAGGAAAATGATCCTTTCTGGTGGCTGTATTGAGTCTTCTGTAGTCAATACACATACGCCATCCTGTAATTGTTCTTGTAAGAACCAGTTTATTTTTTTCATTATGAACCACTGTCATGCCTCCCTTCTTGGAGACAACTTGGACAGGGCTCGCCCAGGGGCTATCAGAAATAGGATAAATAATCCCAGCCTCTAGTAACTTAGTGACCTCTTTCTACACCGCCTCCTTCATGGCTGGATTCAGCTGCCTCTGTAGTTGAACCACTGGCTTGGCATCATCCTCCAATAGTATCTTGTGCATGCATCTGGCTGGGTTAATGCTCTTAAGATCACTTATGGACCACCCAAGAGCAGTCTTGTGTGTCGTTAGCACCCGAATTAGTGCTTTCTCTTTATGTGGCTCTAAAGTAGAGCTTATGATTACTGGAAAAGTGTCATCTTCTCCCAGAAATGCATATTTCAGGGATGGTGGTAGTGGTTTGAGCTCGGGTTTAGAAGGCTTCTCCTCTTCCTGAGGAGTTTTCAGAGGTTCTTCTGTTTTCTCTGGTTCTTCCAAATCAGGCTGAACATCTTTAAAAATGTTCTCTAGCTCTGATTCAAGACTCTCAGTCATATTGACCTCTTCTACCAGGGAGTCAATAATGTCAGTGCTCATGCAGTCTTTTGATGTGTCTGGATGCTGGATAGCTTTGACAGCATTCAGCTTGAACTCATCCTTATTGACTCTCAGAGTTATCTCCCCTTTCTGGACGTCAATGAGGGTTCGTCCAGTTGCTAGGAATGGTCTTCCTAGAATAAGAGTTACACTTTTGTGCTCCTCTATTTCCAGCACTACAAAGTCAGTGGGAAAGGCAAATGGCCCAACCTTGACAATCATGTCCTCAATTACGACTGATGGAATCTTAATGGAGCCATCAGTAAGTTGAAGGCATATCCAGGTTGGTTTAACTTCATCAGTCAAACCAAGCTTTTTGATAGTGGATGCAGGTATTAGGTTGATACTTGCCCCAAGATCACATAGAGCTGTCTTGGTACAAGCACCCTCTAATGTGCATGGTATCATAAAGCTTCTAGGATCTTTAAGCTTTTCCGGTAAGCTCTTCAGAATGACTGCACTGCATTCTTCAGTGAGGAAAACTTTTTCAGTTTCTCTTCAATCCTTTTTATGACTTAAGATCTCTTTCATGAACTTAGCATAAGAGTGTATTTGCTCAAGTGCCACTGCAAATGGAATCTTTATTTCAAGAGTCCTTAGATAGTCTACAAAGCAGGCAAATTGTTTATCCTGTTCCGCTTGGCGGAGTTTCTGAGGATAAGGCATCTTGGCTTTGTATTCTTCAACCTTAGTTGCTGCAGGTTTATTTCCTACAGAAGTGGTTGGAGAAGCCTGCTTAAGGGGGTTGTTATCAGCACTTGTAGGTGTCTGATCCCTTATTGGCGTTTGAACGCCAGAATTGGGTATCCCTTGGGCGTTTAACGCCAGGTTGCCACCCTTTTCTGGCGTTTGAACACCAGAATTGGCTATCCTTTGGGCGTTTAACGCCAATTCTTCACCCCTTTCTGGCGTTTGAACGCCAGAATCATTCCTCTCTGGGCTCTTATTGTCCTTAGAGGGATTTTGAGCAGTGGCTTGGTCATTTTCTATTAGTTGTTCCTTTCTTGGCTTCCTGCTGCTTTGAATTGAGACTTTCAATGTCTTTCCACTCCTTAATTGAACAGCTTGGCATTCTTCTGTTATCTGTTTAGATAGCTGTTGTCTTGTCTGATTCAAGTGTTTTTCCATATTCTCATTAGCATCTTTGGTTTCTTGCAGCATCTCTTAAATTCTGCTAACTGTTTTGTTATACTAAGCAATTGCTGATTGAGTTCAGCAACTTGTTCTTGAGGATTAAGTTCAGTGGATACTGCATTAGCTTCTTCTTTCATGGAGGACCCACTACTTAAGTATAGATATTGATTTATAGCAACTGTATCAATGAGCTCTTGAGCCTTTTCAATTGTCTTTCTCATATGTATAGATCCACCAGCTGAGTCGTCTAGAGACATTTGGGCCTTTTCTGTAAGCCTATAGTAAAAGATATCTAACTGCACCCATTCTGAAAACATTTCAGAGGGGCATTTCTTTAGCATCCCTTTGTACTTCTCCCAGGAATTATAAAGAGATTCATTATCCTCTTGTTTAAAGCCTTGGATGTCCAGCCTTCGCTGTGTCATCCTTTTTGGAGGGAAATATTGATTCAGGAATTTGTCTGATAACTGTTTCCATATTTTTATACTTGCTGTGGGTTGGTTATTTAACCACCTCTTAGCTTGATCTTTTACAGCAAATGGAAACAGTAATAATCTGTAGACATCTTGATCTATTTTCTTATCACGTATTGTGTCAGTAATTTGTAAGAACTGTGCCAGAAACTCAGTAGATTTTTCTTGTGGAAGACCGAAATACTGGCAATTTTGCTACACCATGATAATAAGCTGAGGATTTAGCTCAAAACTGCTTGCTCTGATGGGAGGTATACAGATACTTCTCCCATAGGAAGTATTAGTGGGGTTAGCATATGACCCCAGAGTCCTTCTGGACTGTTCATTTCCACTTACGTTCATGATTGAGAAAATAAAATATTTTTGTTTTTATTTTGTTTAATTAAGGATAATCGAATTCAAAAGAAAAGAAAAGAAAATAAAATAATTGGAAACTAGAAAATAAGCTTTAAAAACTAAAAGAAAAAATAATAAAATAGATTAAAATAAATAAAAAAATTCGAATACTAAAATGGCTAATTAATTAAAAAGATTTGAAAAATTTTGGATATGATTTTCGAAAATTGGAGAGAGAGAATGTGGTTAGGGAGTTTTGAAAAAGATATGTCTTAAAATTAAAGATACTTGTAAAAATAAACAAATAAAAGAAAAGATTTGAAAAAGATATGGTTTTAATATTTGAAGATTGAAACTTTCTCAACAAGGAAACACCAAACTTAAAATTTTTCAATCAAAATAATAAAATAGTACAAGTAATTCGAAAATTATGAATAAGAAAAGAAAAAGATTTTGAAAAATTTTATAAAATATTTTTGAAAAAATAATAAAAGAAATTTGAAAAAGAATTTGTTTTAAAAAAGGTTTAAGAAGATAAATTTTTAAAATTGAAATTTTAACTTGCCTAACAAGAAACTACCAAATTTCAAAATTTTTTGACTAAGTCAACCTAAGGAATTCGAAAATAATGAGCAAATAAAGGAAAAGATATTTTATTGAATTTAATGAGGAAAGAGAAAAACAATAAATTGACACCAAACTTAGAATTTTTAGATCAAAACAAAGAAAGCAAACAAGAAAACTTTGAATGTCAAGATGAACACCAAGAATAAATTAAAGATCAAAATGAACACCAAGAACAAATTTTGGAAATTTTTAAGAAAATAAAAACACAAAGGACACCAAACTTAAAAATTTTTATACTTTGGACACTAATAATTCGAAAATGTACAAGAAAAATAAGAAAAGACACAAAACAAGAAAAACTAAAGATCAAACAAGGAAAATAAACAAGAACAACTTGAAGATTAAGAAAGAACTAAGAACATATAATTCGAAAAATTGAAAGAAAAATAAAATCATGCAATTGACACCAAACTTAAAACATGAAACTAAACTCAAACAGAAGACTAAATTATGAGGTTATTGGTTTTAAAAATTTTTGAAAATAATTTAGAAAAAGAAAATAAGGATTTTTAAAATTTTTACCAAAAACATAAGAGAAAACTCAATTTTAGTGACTCTAAACAAAAAAAGATAAATTTTTCCTAATTTAAGCAACAAAATAAATCGTCAGTTGTCGAAACTCGAACAATCCCTGGCAACGGCGCCAAAAACTTGGTGCACAAAATTGTGATTCACACTTTTAACAACTCCGCACAACTAACCAGCAAGTGCACTGGGTCGTCCAAGTAATACCTTACGTGAGTAAGGGTCGATCCCACGGAGATTGTCGGCTTGAAGCAAGCTATGGTTATTTTGTAAATCTTAGTCAGGAGATTAATAATAAGAGTGATTGTATTTATGAAAAATAAATAACATGGAATAAACAGTACTTGTGATTCAGTAATGAGAAACAGGCTGAGGTTCCAGAGATGCTCTGTCCTCTGAATCTCTGCTTTCCTACTGCTTTCTTCTCCAAACACGCATGGTTTCCTTCAATGGCAAGCTTTATGATCCTCTCAAATGAAAAATACCAGGTACGATCTCTGCACGGCTAATCAACTGTCGGATTTCTCGTCTCGGATGAAAAAAACCATATACAGCTACCGCACGGCTAATCATCTGTTGGTTCCCACTAGCGTCAGAATAAGACCCTTGTCCTTTTGCACACTGTCACTGCGCCCAACATTCGCATGTTTGAAGCTCGTCACAGTCATCCCTTCTCGGATTCTACTCAGAATACCACAGACAAGGTCTAGACTTTCTGGATCCCAGGAATGCTGCCAATGATTCTATCCTATACCACGAAGATACTAATCTCACGGACTCGGTCCGTGTATTAGATATCCAAGAGATACGCACTCAAGCTGTCACCCAATGACTACGTTTAGCTCAGGTAGAACGGGAGTGGTTGTTAGGAATGCGTTCATAAAATTGAGAATAGTGATGAGTGTCACAGATCATCACACTCTCTATATTGAAGTACGAATGAGTATCTTAGAATAGAATCAAGCGTGATTGAATAGAAAACAGTAGTAATTGCATTAATCCATTGAAACACAGCAAAGCTCCTCACCCCCACCTATGGGGTTTAGAGGCTCATACTATAGAAGATACAATATGAAGTGTAAAATGTCATAAGGTACCAAAATGAATCTCTAAAAGTAGTTTTTATACTAAACTAGTAAGTTAGGTTTACAGAAAATGAGTAACTAAGTACAGATAGTGTAGAAATCTACTTCCGGGACCCACTTGGTGCGTGTCTGGGCTGAGCTTCCAAGATTTCACGTGCATATGTGGTACACGAAATTGTGATCTCAGGCAACGGCGCCAGAAACTCTGTACGCACGTCTTAATAAATTATTTTTCATTCACAACTTCGATACAACTAACCAGCAAGTGCACTGGGTCGTCCAAGTAATAAACCTTACGAGAGTAAGGGTCGATCCCAGGGAGATTGTTGGTATGAAGCAAGCTATGGTCACCTTGTAAATCTCAGTCAGGCGGATATCAAAAGGTTATGGAGTTTTCGAAATTAAATAATAAGTAAACATAAACTAAGGATAGAAATACTTATGTAATTCATTAGTTAGAATTTCAGATAAGCGTATAGAGATGCATTCGTTCCTCTGAACCTCTGCTTTCCTGCTGTCTTCATCCAATCAATCTTACTCCTTTCCATGGCTGGCTTTATGTAAGGACATCACCGTTGTCAATGGCTACTTTTAATCCTCTCTGGAAAATGGTCCGATGCGTTGTCACTGCATGGCTAATTGTCTGGAGGCATCACCCTTGCCAATGGCTGCATCCTATCCTCTTGTGAAAATGGTCCAAATGCTCTGTCACAGCACGGCTAATCATCTGAGGTTCTCGATCATACTGGAATAGGATTCACCCTCCTTTTGCGTCTGTCACTACGCCCAGCACTCGCGAGTTTGAAGTTCTTCACAGTCATTCAATCCCAGAATCCTACTCGGAATATCACAGACAAGGTTTATAGTTTTCGGATTCTCATGAATGCCGCCATCAATCTAGCTTACACCACGAAGATTCTGATTAAGAGATCCAAGAGATACTCATTCAATCTAAGGTAGAACGGAAGTGGTTGTCAGGCACGCGTTCATGGGGAATGATGATGATTGTCACGTTCATCACATTCATGTTGAAGTGCGAATGAATATCTTAGAAGCCGAATAAGTTGAATTGAATAGAAAAACAGTAGTACTTTGCATTAATCTTTGAGGAACAGCGGAGCTCCACACCTTAATCTATGGAGTGTAGAAACTCTACCGTTGAAAATACATAAGTGAAAGGTCCAGGCATGGCCGAATGGCCAGCCCTCAAAACATGATCACAGAATCAAAAATACAATCCAGGATGATCCGAAGATGTCTAATACAATAGTAAAAAGTCCTATTTATAATAAATTAGCTACTAGGGTTTACAGAAGTAAGTAATTGATGCATAAATCCACTTCCGGGGCCCACTTGGTGTGTGCTTGGGCTGAACTTGAATGTTACACATGCAGAGGTCATTCTTGGAATTGAACGCCAGTTTGTAACATATTTCTGGCATTCAACTCTGGCTTGTGACGTGTTTCTGGCGTTTAACTCCAGACAGTAGCGTAGAACTGGCGTTTAACGCCCTTTTACGTCATCTAAACTCGGCCAAAGTATGGACTATTATATATTGCTGGAAAGCCCTGGATGTCTACTTTCCAACGCAATTGGAAGCACGCCATTTTGAGTTTTGTAGCTCCAGAAAATCCATTTTGAGTGCAGGGAGGTCAGAATCTAACAGCATCAGCAGTCCTTCTTCAACCTCTGAATCTGATTTTTTGCTCAAGTCCCTCAATTTCAGCCAGAAAATACTTGAAATCACAGAAAAATACACAAACTGATAGTAAAGTCCAAAAATGTGAATTTAACATAAAAACTAATAAAAACATCCCTAAAAGTAACTAGATTCTACTAAAAATATACTAAAAAGCAATGCCAAAAAGCGTATAAATTATCCGCTCATCACAACACCAAACTTAAATTGTTGATTGTCCCCAAGCAACCGAAAATCAAATAGGATAAAAAAAAGAGAATATACTATAAATTCCAAACTATCAATGAAACATAGCTCCAATTAAATGAGCGGGACTTGTAGCTTTTTGCCTCTTGAATAGTTTTGGCATCTCACTTTATCCATTGAAGTTTAGAATGATTGGCATCTATAGGAACTCAGAGTTCAGATAGTGTTATTGATTCTCCTAGTTCAGTATGATGATTCTTGAACACAGCTATTTTATGAGTCTTGGCCGTGGCCCTAAGCACTTTGTTTTCCAGTATTACCACCGGATACATAAATGCCACAGACACATAATTGGGTGAACCTTTTCAGATTGTGACTCAGCTTTGCTAAGGTCCCCAATTAGAGGTGTCCAGGGTTCTTAAGCACACTCTTCTTTTGCTTTGGACCTTCACTTTAACCGCTCAGTCTCAAGTTTTCACTTGACACCTTCACGCCACAAGCACATGGTTAGGGACAACTTGGTTTAGCCGCTTAGGCCAGGATTTTATTCCTTTAGGCCCTCCTATCCACTGATGCTCAAAGCCTTGGGATCCTTTTTATCTACCCTTGCCTTTTGGTTTTAAGGGTTATTGGATTTTTGCTCTTGCCTCTTGGTTTTAAGAGCTTTTGGCTTTTTCTGCTTGCTTTTTCTCTTTTTTTTTTTTCTATTTTTTGCTATTTTTTTCTGCAAGCTTTGTTCTTTGTTGCTTTTTCTTGCTTCAAGAATCATTTTTATGATTTTTCAGATTATCAAATAACATGTCTCCTTATCATCATTCTTTCAAGAGCCAACATGTTTAACATTCTTAAACAACAACTTCAAAAGACATATGCACTGTTCAAGCATTCATTCAGAAAACAAGAAGCATTGTCACCACATCAATATAATTAAACTAAGTTCAAGGATAAATTCGAAACTCATGTACTTTTTGTTCTTTTGAATTAAAACAGTTTTCATTTAAGAGAGGTGATGGATTCATAGGACATTCATAACTTTAAGGCATAGTTGCTAACTACTAATGATCATGTAATAAGACACAAACATGGATAAGCACTTAACATTAAGAAAACGAAAAACAAAAGATAAGAACAAGGAATGAGTCCACCTTAGTGATGGTGGCGTTTCCTTCTTGAGGAACCAATGATGTTCTTGAGCTCTTCTATGTTTCTTCCTTGTCTTTGTTGCTCCTCCCTCATTGCTTTTTGATCTTCTCTTATTTCATGAAGGATGATGGAGTGCTCTTGATGTTCCACCCTTAATTGTCCCATGTTGGAACTTAATTCTCCTAGAGAGGTGTTGATTTGCTCCCAATAGTTTTGTGGAGGAAAATGTATTTGAGGCATCTCCGGGATCTCATGGTGATGAGCTTCATGCGTCTCTTGAGATCCATGAATGGGCTCTCTTGCTTGCTCCATCCTTTTCTTAGTGATGGGCTTCTCTTCCTCAATGGGAATATCTCCTTCTATGAAAGCTCCAGCTGAGTAACATAGATGGCAAATAAGATGCGGAAAAGCTAGCCTTGCCCCAGGAGAGGGCTTTTCGGCTATTTTGTAGAGTTCAAGGGAGATGACTTCATGAACTTCTACTTCTTCTCCAATTATGATGCTATGAATCATGATGGCCCGATCCACAGTAACTTCAGATCGGTTGCTAGTGGGGATGATGGAGCATTGGATGAACTCCAACCATCCTCTAGCCACAGGCTTGAGGTCCATTCTTCTTAATTGAACCGACTTGCCTTTGGAGTCAATCTTCCATTGAGCTCCTTCCACACATATTTCCATGAGGACTTGGTCCAACATTTGATTAAAGTTGACCCTTCTAGTGTAGGGGCGTGCATCTCCTTACATCATAGGCAAGTTGAACGCCAACCTCACATTCTCCGGACTAAAATCTAAGTATTTCCCCCGAACCATTGTAATATAATTCTTTGGATTCGGGTTCTTACTTTGATCATGGTTCCTAGTGATCCATGCATTGGCATAGAACTCTTGAACCATTAGGATACCGACTTGTTGGATGGGGTTTGTTAGAACTTCCCAACCTCTTCTTTGGATTTCATGTCGGATCTCCGAATACTCATTTCTCTTGAGTTTGAAAGGGACCTCAAGGATCACCTTCTTCTTGGCCACAACATCATATAAGTGGTCTTGATGAGCTTTGGAGATGAATCTTTCCATCTCCCATGACTCGGAGGTGGAAGCTTTTGTCTTCCCTTTCCCTTTTCTAGAGGATTCTCCGGTCTTGGGTGCCATCAATGGTAATGGAAAATCAAAAAGCTTATGCTTTTACCACACCAAACTTAGAATATTGCTCGCCCTCGAGCAAGAAAAGAAAGAATAGATGAAAAAGAAGAAGAAAATATGGAGGAGAGTGGGGAGGGGTGTATTCGGCCAAGAAGAGAAGAGAGGGTTGTGTTGTGTGAAAATGAGGAAGAATGGAGGGCTATATATAGGGAAGGGATGGGGTAAGGTTCGGCCATAAAGGTGGATTTTAGGTGGGAAATTGATTTTGAATTTTGAAGGTAGGTGGGGTTTATGAGGTAGGTTTATGGGGAAGAGTGGATGGATGTGAGTGGTGAAGTGGTGATAGGGAAGAGAGATTGAGGTCATTGGTGAAGAGTTTTGGGGAAGAGTGTTTATTGGGAAGAGAGGATGAACATTGAGAAGAGGGAAAAGAGTGAGTGGTGGTAGGTGGAGATCCTGTGGGGTCCACAGATGCTTAGATGATCCTGTGGGGTCCACAGATCCTGAGGTGTTCAAGGATTTACAACCTTGCACCAAATTGGGCATGCAAAATGCCCTTGCACACAACTCTGGGTGTTCAGCGTCAGATTGGTGCTTGTTCTGGGCGTTGAACGCCCATTTGTTGCCCATTTCTGGCGTTGAATGCCAGAACCATGCTTTTTCTGGGCGTTCAGTGCCAGCTCTTCTCCAGGGTGCAATTCTGGCGTTCAAACGCCCAGATGCTGCCCATTTTGGGCGTTCAGCGCCAGAACCATGCTCTGTTCTGGCGTTGAACGCCAGCCAGATGCTTCTTACTGGCGTTTAAACGCCAGTAAGGTCTTCCTCCAGGGTGTGATTTTTCTTCTGCTGTTTTTGATTCTGTTTTCAATTTTTATATTTATTTTGTGACTCCACATGATCATGAACCTAATAAAACATGAAAGAACAAGAAAAATAAAATTAGATAAAAATTGGGTTGCCTCCCAACAAGTGCTTCTTTAATGTCAATAGCTTGACAGTGTGCTCTCATGGAGCCTCACAGATGTTCAGAGCATTATTGAGACTTCCCAACACCAAACTTAGAGTTTGGATATGGGAGTTCAACACCAAACTTAGAGTTTGGTTGTGGCCTCCCAACACCAAACTTAGAGTTTGACTGTGGGGGCTCTGGTTGACTCTGTTTTAAGAGAAGCTTTTTATGTTTCCTCTCCATGTTTACAGAAGGATAACCTTGAGTTGTAAACACAAGGGAGTTCCCATTCAATTGAAGGACTAATTCACCTCTGTCAACATTAATCACAGCTCTTGCTATGGCTAGGAAGGGTCTTCCAAGGATGATGAATTCATCCTCATCCTTCCCAGTATCAAGGATTATGAAATCAGCTGGGATGTAAAGGCCTTCAACCTTTACTAACACGTCCTCTACTTGTCCATAAGCCTATTTTCTTGAATTATCTGCCATCTCTAATGAGATTTTAGTAGCTTGCACCCCAAAGATTCCCAGTTTCTCTATTACAGAGAGGGGCATGAGGTTTATCCCTGACCCAAGGTCATATAGAGCCTTCTCAAAGGTCATGGTGTCTATGGTACAAGGTATTAAGAACTTTCCAGGATCCTGTCTCTTCTGAGGCAATGTCAGTTGATCCAGATTACTCAGTTCATTAGTGAACAAGGGAGGTTCATCTTTCCAAGTCTCAATACCAAATAATTTGGCATTCAGCTTCATGATTGCACCAAGGTACTTGGTAACTTGCTCTTCAGTAACATCCTCATTCTCTTCAGAAGAGGAATACTCATCAGAGCTTATGAATGGCATAAGGAGGTTTAATGGAATCTCTATGGTCTCTAGATGAGCCTCAGATTCCTTTGGTTCCTCAAAGGGAAACTCCTTATTGATCACTGGACGTCCCAGGAGGTCTTCCTCCTTGGGATTCACATTCTTCTCCTCTCTTGTGGGTTCGGCCATGATGGTCAATTCAATGGCCTTGCACTCTCCTTTTGGATTTTCTTCTATATTACTTGGGAGAGTACTAGGAGGGATTTCAGTGATCCTTTTACTCAGCTGGCCCACTTGTGCTTCCAAATTTCTAATGGAGGACCTTGTTTCATTCATGAAACTCACAGTGGCCTTAGATAGATCAAAGACTAAATTTGCTAAGCTAGATGGATTCTGCTCAGAATTCTCTGTCTGTTGCTGAGTGGATGATGGAAAAGGCTTGCTATTGCTAAACCTGTTTCTTCCACCATTATTAAAGCCTTGTTAAGGCTTTTGTTGATCCTTCCATGAGAAATTTGGGTGATTTCTCCATGAGGGGTTATAGGTGTTTCCATAAGGTTCACCCATATAATTTACCTCTGCCATTGCAGGGTTCTCAGGATCATAAGCTTCTTCTTCAGAAGATGCCTCTTGAGTACTGTTGGATGCAGCTTGCATTCCATTCAGACTCTGAGAAATCATATTGACTTACTGAGTCAATTTTCTATAGCCAATATGGCATTCAGAGTATCAATTTCAAGAACTCCCTTCTTCTGAGGCGTCCCATTACTCATAGGATTCCTCTCAGAAGTGTACATGAACTGGTTATTAGCAACCATGTCAATGAGTTCTTGAGCTTCTGCAGGCGTTTTCTTTAGGTGAACGGATCCACCTGCAGAAGTATCCAATGACATTTTAGCCAATTCAGATAGACCATCATGGAATATATCCAGGATGGTCCATTCTGAAAGCATGTCAGAAGGACACTTTTTGGTCAGTTCTTTGTATCTCTCCCAAGCTTCATAGAGGGATTCACCTTCTTTCTGTCTGAAGGTCTAAACATCCACTTTAAGCTTACTCAGCTTTTGAGGAGGAAAGAACTTGGCTAAGAAAGCCTTGACCAGCTTATCCCAAGAGTTCAGGCTATCCTTAGTTTGAGAGTCCAACCATATTCTAGCTCTGTCTCTCACAGCAAAAGGGAAAAGTATGAGCCTGTAGACTTCAGGATCTACTCCATTAGTCTTAACAGTATCACAGATCTGCAAGAATTCAGTTAAGAACTGAAAAGGATCTTCAGATGGAAGTCCATGAAACTTGCAGTTCTGCTGCATCAAAGAAACTAATT
Organism: Arachis hypogaea; assembly: GCF_003086295.3. Classification (NCBI taxonomy): domain Eukaryota; kingdom Viridiplantae; phylum Streptophyta; class Magnoliopsida; order Fabales; family Fabaceae; genus Arachis; species Arachis hypogaea. Next base: position 99,516,197 of record NC_092052.1, on the reverse strand, counting down.
GAGGTTTCAGCTCAAAATTGTTTGCTCCAATGGCAGGAATGGAGATGCTTCTTCCATGTAAATTGGAATTAGGTGCAGTAAAGTCACCAAGCATCCTCCTTGCATTATTATTATTTTCGGCTACCATCTCCTTTTCCTGTTCGAAAATTTCTGTAAGGTTATCTCTGGATTGTTGTATTTTAGCTTCTCTTAGTTTTCTCTTCAGAGTCCTTTCAGGTTCTGGATCTGCTTCAACAAGAATGTTCTTGTCTTTGCTCCTGCTCATATGAAAAAGAAGGACAGAAAAATAATAATAATAGGGGTCCTTTTTACCACATTATAGAGGTCCCTGTGTGAGTAGAAGAAAAGAAGAAGAAAAAATTCGAACACAGATGGAAGAGGGGGTTCGAATTTGGGTGAGATGAAGTGTCAGTAGATGAATAAATAAATAAAAGGAGATAAGAGAGAGAGAAAGAATTTTTGAAAATAATTTTTGAAAAAGAGTTAGTGATTTTCGAAAATAGTTTTTGAAAAAGGTTAGTAATTTTCGAAAATTAAAATCAACAATTAAATTAATTAGTTAATTAAAAAGAAATTTTGAAAAAGAGGGAAGATATTTTCGTAAATTAGAGAGAGAGAGAGTTAGTTAGGTAGTTTTGAAAAAGATAAGAAACAAATAAAATGTTAGTTAGTTAGTTGAAACAAATTTTGAAAATCAATTTTGAAAAGATAAGAAGATAAGAAGTTAGAGAAGATATTTTAAATTCAAATTTTGAAAAAGATAAGATAAAGAGATATTTTTGAAAAGATATGATTGAAATTAGTTTTGAAAAAAGATTTGATTTTTATAATCACAATTAATGACTTGATTCACAAGAAATCACAAGATATGATTCTAGAACATAAAGTTTGAATCTTTCTTAACAAGTAAGTAACAAGCTTGAAATTTTTGAATCAAAACATTAATTGATGATGTTATTTTCGAAAATTATGTTATAAAGATAAGAAAAAGATTTTTGAAAAATATTTTAAAAATTTTCGAAAATAACTAAAAAAAGATTTGATTTTTGAAAAAGATTTTGAAAAAGATAAGATTTTTAAATTGAAAATTTGATTTGACTCATAAGAAACAATTGAATTTTAAAAATTTTTGAAAAAGTCAATCCAAATTTTCGAAATTTTAAGAGCGAAAAAGGGGAAGATATTTTTTTGATTTTTTGAATTTTTATGATGAGAGAGAAAAACATGAAAATGATGCAATGCATGAAAATTTTTAGATCAAAATATGAATGCATGCAAGAATGCTATGAATGTCAAGATGAACACTAAGAACACTTTGAAGATCATGATGAACATCAAGAACATATTTTTGAAAAAATTTTTAATGCAAAGAAAACATGCAAGACACCAAACTTAGAAATCCTTAATGCTTAGACACTAAGAATTCAAAAATGCACATGAAAAACAAGAAAGGATGCAAAACAAGAAAACATCAAGATCAAACAAGAAGACTTACCAAGAACAACTTGAAGATCATGAAGAACACTATGAATGCATGAATTTTTCAAAAATTTTATGCAAACTTTAAAACATGCAATTGACACCAAACTTAAAATTGACTCAAGACTCAAACAAGAAACACAAAATATTTTTGATTTTTATGATTTTATGATTTTTTTTGGATTTTTTTTGAAAATTATTTGAAAAAAAAAAAATAAGGATTCCAAAATTTTTAATATGAATTCCAGGAATCTTGCAATCTTAGTCTAAAGCTCCAATCTGAGGGTTAGACATGGCTTAATAACCAGTCAAGCTTTAGAAGATATTTATACTTTCCATGTATAGAGCAACTAAGTGTGTGAGAATCAACAAGCTCTTGTGATGATAAGTTGAAACCCCAGTCCAAAAGATTAGACATGGCTTACAGCTAGCCAGGATCCAACAAATCATCATGAAACACTAGAATTCATTCTTAAAAATTCTGAAGAATAATATATTTTTGAAAAGATTTATATTTTAAAATTTTTTTTTCGAAAATAAAGGAGAAAATTTTTGAAAGATTTTTGAAAAATTTTTGAAAAGAAAACAAAAAGAAAATTACCTAATCTGGGCAACAAGATGAACCGTCAGTTGTCCAAACTCGAACAATCCTCGGCAACGGCGCCAAAAACTTAGTGCACGAAATTGTGATCTCAGGCAACAACGCTAGAAACTCTGTACGCACGTCTTAATAAATCATTTTTCATTCACAACTTCGATACAACTAACCAGCAAGTGCACTAGGTCGTCCAAGTGATAAACCTTACGTGAGTAAGGGTCGATCCCACAGAGATTGTTGGTCTAAAGCAAGCTATGGTCACCTTGTAAATCTCAGTCAGGCGGATATCAAAAGGTTATGGAGTTTTCGAAATTAAGTAATAAGTAAACATAAACTAAGGATAGAAATACTTATGTAATTCATTGGTTAGAATTTCAGATAAGCGTATAGAAATGCATTCGTTCCTCTGAACCTCTGCTTTCCTGCTGTCTTCATCCAATCAATCTTACTCCTTTCCATGGCTGGCTTTATGTAAGGACATCACCGTTGTCAATGGCTACTTTTAATCCTCTCTGGAAAATGGTCCGATGCGCTGTCACTGCATGGCTAATCGTCTGGAGGCATCACCCTTGCCAATGGCTGTATCCTATCCTCTTGTGAAAATGGTCCAAATGCTCTGTCACAGCACGGCTAATCATCTGAGGTTCTCGATCATACTGGAATAGGATTCACCCTCCTTTTGCGTCTGTCACTACGCTCAACACTCGCGAGTTTGAAGTCCGTCACAGTCATGCAATCCCAGAATCCTACTCGAAATACCACAGACAAGGTTTAGACTTTCCGAATTCTCATGAATGCCGCCATCAATCTAGCTTACACCACGAAGATTCTGATTAAGAGATCCAAGAGATACTCATTCAATCTAAGGTAGAACGGAAGTGGTTATCAGGCACGCGTTCATGGGGAATGATGATGATTGTCACGTTCATCACATTCATGTTGAAGTGCGAATGAATATCTTAGAAGCGGAATAAGTTGAATTGAATAGAAAAATAGTAGTACTTTGCATTAATCTTTGAGGAACAGCAGAGCTCCACACCTTAATCTATGGAGTGTAGAAACTCTACCGTTGAAAATACATAAGTGAAAGGTCCAGGCATGGCCGAATGGCCAGCCCTCAAAACGTGATCACAGGATCAAAAATACAATCCAGGATGATCCGAAGATGTCTAATACAATAGTAAAAAGTCCTATTTATAATAAACTAGCTACTAGGGTTTACAAAAGTAAGTAATTGATGCATAAATCCACTTCCGGGACCCACTTGGTGTGTGCTTGGGCTGAGCTTGAATGTTACACGTGCAGAGGTCATTCTTGGAGTTGAACGCCAGTTTGTAACGTATTTCTGGCGTTCAACTCTGGCTTGTGACGTGTTTCTGGCGTTTAACTCCAGACAGTAGCGTAGAACTGGCGTTCAACGCCCTTTTACGTCATCTAAACTCGGCCAAAGTATGGACTATTATATATTTCTGGAAAGCCCTGGATGTCTACTTTCCGACGCAATTGGAAGCATACCATTTTGAGTTCTGTAGCTCCAGAAAATCCATTTTGAGTGCAGGGAGGTCAGAATCCAACAGCATCAGTAGTCCTTCTTCAACCTCTGAATCTGATTTTTTGCTCAAGTCCCTCAATTTCAGCCAGAAAATACCTGAAATCACAGAAAAACACACAAACTGATAGTAAAGTCCAGAAATGTGAATTTAACATAAAAACTAATAAAAACATCCCTAAAAGTAACTAGATTCTACTAAAAACATACTAAAAATAATGCCAAAAAGTGTATAAATTATCCGCTCATCAATATGCCCAAGGTTGGAGTTAAACACCACCCTGGGTGCCAAAATGGGCGTTTAACGCCAAGAATTATGCCAGTTCTGGCATTTTACGCCAGAAAGTTTTAGGCTGGCTTTGAACATTAGTTTGGGCCATCAAATATCGGGCAAAGTATGAACTATTATATGTTGCTGGAAAGCCCAAGATGTCTACTTTCTAACGCAATTGAGAGAGCGCCAATTGGGTCTCTGTAGCTCCATAAAATCTACTTCAAGTGCAGGAGGGTCAGAATCCAACAGCATCTGCAGTCCTTTTTCAGCCTCTGAATCAGATTTTTGCTCAGGTCCCTCAATTTCAGCCAGAAAATACCTGAAATCATAGAAAAATACACAAACTCATAGTAAAGTCCAAAAATGTGATTTTTGCATAAAAACTAATAAAAATATAATAAAAAGTAACTAAATCATACTAAAAACTATGTTAAAATAATGCCAAAAGGGTATAAATTATCCGCTCATCAAGGATCATCAAAGATTGAATTGCGTGAGCTTCACCCTCATTCAGATCAATTGACCATTGGCGTGGCGTTTGATGTGGATCATAGGAGATTAATGACCACTGGCCCTGACTTTAATTACTTACAGCCTTGCCATTGAATGGATCACTCATTGTTAAAGTAGTCAGTAAAGAGAATTAATTCGGAAGAACATCTCCGAGGCCTTAACTACGTTCTTATCATTTTTTCTACATCAAGCTGGTATTGCCTTCGTTCTTATTTTGTTTCATGCATTTCTACAACAACCACTCTTTTCTATTCGCCTGACTAAGATCTGTAAGAGAACTATTGCTTGCTCAATCCGGCAATCCTCGTGGGATTCGACCCTCACTCACCTGAGGTATTACTTGGACAACCCGGTGCACTTATCAGTTTTATTGTGCGAGTTCTAAATTCATGCACCAATCATTTTTCCAATTTTGCCATGTTTTATGATTATGCCCACCAAGTGTTTGTGGAAATCTCAATTTTGATCATGAGGTAATTTTCCACTCTTTGGCTTGGGGAAAATGAGCATATGGGATACTAGAGTTGTAATGTCCAACATTTAGTGATAATTCATAGATTGTTAATTGTTCTTGCTTCCACTAACGCTAGATTTTTACTAAGGTAATTAGTAAGTTAGTTAGAATTTGTAGATTAAGAACAACTATGCTCACTTGACTTACTCTTTAATGTTAAGGGTTAACTAAGTGAGATTAATCCATCATAATTGCATAGTTGTGATTATGACAAAGAAAGGATTCCCTAGCTCATCCCAAGCCAAGGTTCTATTTATGTTTTGAACCATACACTCCAATCATTCCACAACTTTACTTATTCATATTACATAGATAGTTCTTAAATTTGTTTTTAGTTCATTTTGCTCATGCTTTATAGAAAAAAATGGTGAAATGTACGAATGGTAAAAATGAGGCAGAAGATCCTAAATATGGGTGATCTTCTTCTTTAAATACTAATCTAATAACTAAGAAGTACAAAAAGTATGACAGACTAGACTAGAGGTGCGAAAATCCATCCTTGGGCCCACTTTGGTTGAGTACTTGAGCTGAGCTTGGCGTCTAACTTGAGGGATGGGTGTTGAGTGCTGACGTTGGGATTTTTGCCAGTAAAGAATGTCATAAAAACAGTCACGTTGTAGATATAGTCTCTAAACCGACAAAAATCCCTTCGTACAAACGTTTTGGGTGTCACAAGTAACAAACCCCTTTAGAAATTGTTAACCGAGTATTCAAACCTCGGGTCGTCTTCTCAAGGAACTGCGAGGAAGTATGTTCTTATTATTGGCTATAAAGGTTGTAATCGGGGTTTAGAAGATGAGAAGCAAGTAATTTAAATGACAAGTAAAGTAAATGGCAATTAAAATAAATAAATACTGTAAAGCAGACTTTTGGCAAGGTAAGGGAAGTTGGAGGTCCAACGTAGTTATCTCTCCCAACTATAATGAAAGTTGAATCTAAACTCCACTTGGTCAACATTTACTAAAGCAAAGGAGATTCAAGGGACTAATTAATCTGGCCTTTGAATCCTATTTATTTTCTAAGAAAAGGTTGGGATTATTTAGGTTTAGCTTAATTAGCAAGATAACGATTATCAATTATGTTGAGTTTAATAACTGTTGAGTTACTAAATTCTTAACCAGAACCAAAAGGAGAAAAAGTAAAATTGCTGGAATGATAAAAATATCCTTTAGATGGGAAGCAATGGTAACTTAAATCAAAGAGAACAATCATAAACTGAAAATACCTCAATTATCATTAATTCAAATAACAGTCTGTAACATGGAAGAATTCATAGATCCAATTATAAAGGTAAATAGCCAACTCAGATATTGAAATAAATAAATAAAGTGAAAGGGAAATTTAAAACAAAGAAATATAAAACCTGGATTGAGAGTCACTCTTAAAATAAGAAGAAATCCTAAATCCTAAGAGAGAGAGAGAGAGAAGATCTCCCTCTCAACTAAATCTAAATCATTGAAAAGTAAAATATGCGAGCTCCCTTTGAATGGGCGCATTCCCACACTTTATAACCTCTGGTCTATGCTGTCTGTACTTGGATCTGGGCCAAAAAGGGCTTCAGAAATTGCTGGGGGGCGCATTCTGTAAATTCTGATACGTGGCCTCTGTCACGCGTCTGCGTGGGTCACGCGGTCGCGTCATTCGGAGCTTTTTCTTGCCACGCGGTCGCGTCAGTCATGCGACCGCGTCATGTGCGTTCTGCTTATGTCGCGTGGTCGGGTCAGTCATACGGCCGCGTCACTGCTGATTCGTGCTTGGCACGCGATCGCGTCATCCATGCGATCGCGTGAATACCAGTTTCCTTCAAAGCTCCGTTTTGCTTTCTCCTTCCATTTTTGTATGTTTCCTTTTCCATCCTTTAAGTCATTCTGCCTTAGAAAATCTGAAACTACTCAACACACTAATCACGGCATCGAATGGAAATAAAGGTAATTAAATTAATTAATTTTAAAGCTTAGGAAACATGTTTTTCATTTACATCACATAATAAGGAAGGGAAAGTAAAACCATGCAATTAATGTGAATAAGCAGGTGAAGGATTGTATAAATCACTCAAATTAAGCACAAAAGAACTCATGAAATATGGGTTTATCAAGTGCCCATTGGGGTGTGATTGGTGCTGCCTTGCTTCTTGATGGGTGTTGAACGCCCCAAAAGGAGTGGTTCTTGGGCATTCAACGCTGGCTTGTCTCCTTGGAGTGTTGAACGCTAGCTAGGGGGTAGCTCTTTGGCGTTCAATGCCCAATATGGGCGGGTTCCTTCGAAAAAAATTATAAACTATTATATATTTCCAGAAAGCTCTAGAAGTTATCTTTCCAACACCGCTGAGAATGTATCATTTGGACCTCTGTAGCTCCAGAAATGCTCGTTTGAGTGCATGGAGGTCAGAATCTGGCAGCATCTGCTACGCTTTCCTTGCTTCTGAATCAGACTTTGCCAAAGCTCCTCAATTTCAGCCAGAAATCACCTGAAATCATCAGAAAATACAACAACTCAATGTAGAATCCAAAAATGTGAATTTAGCACTAAAACCTATGAAAATATAATAAAAATTAAACAAAACATAACTAAAACAATATGAAAATGATGCCAAAAAGCGTATAAAATATCCGCTCATCACCTTGATATGTTTGTTGAGTGATTTCAGGCTTATGAGGCAAGGATTGGATGGAATAAGTGAAGAGAAAAGCATGCAAAGTGGAGAATTCATAAAGAAATGAGGATTTGGTGGATTCATGGCCACGTGCACACGTCATCCACACGTACGCATGAGGGGAAATTTTGCCAAGCGACGCGCACGCATCACCCATATGTACACGTCACAAGCGGCACATGACCAAATTAAAGGCAATATGCTGGGGGCGATTTCTGAGCTAACCAGGCCCAAATCTAACTCATTTCTGGAGCTATTAGAGGCTGAATTCAAGATGGATCAAGGGGAGAGCAATTAGGATAGAATAGTAACATGCTTTAACTCATATTCTAGAGAGAGAAGCTCTCTTTTCTCTCTAGAATTAGGGTAGGTTAAGTTAAATTTTCCTTATATTTAGGTTTAATTCTTCTTTTCATTTACTTTTCCTTGTAATTCCTTGTTCTTACATATTTGCTTTCCTAGTTTTACTTGTTATTTCCTTTATCTTGTTGCCTTTATGATTATGACACTTTGTTGCTTTTAATTTCAATTAATGCAATTTATGTTTGTTTATGTTTAATTGAATTGTTATTGTTATTTTCTTGCTTTGGGTAGTTGTAGATTTATATTTCTTGTCATTTTACCATGCTTTTATTTTGTGCCTTCCAAGCGTTTGATAAAATGCTTGGTTGGTTTTTAGAGTAGATTTTAGTACTCTTGGCTTTTGATTGAGGACTTAGGTCCCTTGAGATTATTGATGTCCAGTTCCATTGGTGATTTAGGGTTGTTAATTGGTTCTAGGACCAATTATGTCCACTTAAATTTCCTTCAATTGTTAGAGGATAACTAAGTGGAATTAATCCTTTGTAATCACCATGTTGTGGTCAATGATCCTAGATAGGATACCTTGACTCTTGATCTTTTCCAAGACCCATTTTAGTGTTAGTTTTACTTTCTTGTCATTTTTATTTTCTTATCAATCAAACCCAAAATCCCTAAAAGATATATCATAACCAATAATATACACACTTCCCTGCAATTTCTTGAGAGACGATCGGAGGTTTAAATACTTCGGTTACTTTTATTGGGTTTGTACTTGTGACATACAAATTAAACTTTGATTGAGGATTATTTGTTGGTTTGGAACTATACTTGCAACGTGATTATTTTTGTGAAATTCTTAACTGACATTTATCCCAAATTAAACAAATTCTTCCATGTATTGATGAATTGTAGTGGGGGGAGAATGTCAAGATTATATACTTTTAGCTGCAAATGCGTCAGGTGATGGGAAGATGTTAGACTAAATTCCCGTAGTCAAAGAATTTTCCAAAGTGTTTCCTAAAGATATTCCTAAATTTTTACCTCAAAGGGAGATTGAATTTGCTATAAACTTGGTGCCTGGGGCTAGTCCAGTTTCAATTGCGCCGTATAGAATGGCTTCGATAAAGTTGGCTGAACTTAAGACTCAGTTGGAAGAGCTTCTAAATAAGAGGTTCATTCGACCGAGTGTGTCTCCGTCGGGAGCGCCAGTTTTATTGGTGAAAAAGAAAGATAGAGGAAGTTAACTTTAGCACCAATTATAATCTTACCCGAACTACACAAACCATTTGAAGTTTATTGCAACGCATCATTGAAAGGCTTAGGTTTTGTGTTGATGCAACACAGAAACATGGTAGCTTATGCTTCGCATCAGCTAAGACCACATGAGGCGAATTATCCATCTCATGACTTGGAATTGACAGCGATTGTATTTGCGTTGAAGAGTTTGGAGGCACTATTTGTACGGAGTGAAGTTTAGAGTCTTTTCTGATCACAAGAGTCTCAAGTATATCTTTGATCAGAAAGAGCTCAATATGTGCCAAAGGATATGGATGGAGTTACTGAAGGATTATAACTTTGAACTGAGTTATCACCTCGAGAAGGCTAACGTTGTAGCAGATGCCTTAAGTAGGAAGTCATTGACAATTTCATGGATGAGGATCAAAGAGGAGGAGTTAGTAAATGAGTTTGTAGAACTTAAGTTGGGTATTAAGGAAGTAAATGGAGAAGCTTGTTTGAATCAATTGCACATCTCAAGTACATTCAAGACTGAAATTCAGAGGGCCTAATAGGATGAGCAAGAGCTTTAGAGAATGTTACAATGATAAGTGGATATCTTATACGCTTTTTCATTGCATTTTCTTAGCATTTTACTTATATTTTATTCATATTTTATTAAGTTTTAGTATGTTTTAGTGCAAAAATTCCTATTTGGATGCTACTTTGAGTTTTTGTGTTTTTCTATGTTTTTTGGTGATTTTTGAGCATTTTTGGCCGAAGTTGGCAAAGTCTTGTTCAGAGATGAAGAAAGGTTAGCAGATGTTGTCAAATCCTGACCTTTGTGCATTTCAACGAGCATATCTGGAGTTATAGAGGTCCAATTGACACGTTCTTAACGGTGTTGGAAAGATAACTTCCAGAGCTTTTAGTCTATACTTCTTTTCCAGATTACTGACCAAAACGGGCATTGAACGTCCATATCTGGAGTTCAACACCCAAAAGGGAGCAAGCCCAGCGTTGAACGCCCAAAGCTGGCGTTCAATGCGACCAAAGGACCAAGCCCAACGTTGAACCCCCAAAAATGGTGTTCAACGCCACTAAGGGTGCAAGGAAGCAGTGCATTTCATCCACTAATGGGCGTTCAATGCCCATTCTCCAAGTTGAACGCCAGGCTTGGACGAAGCACTCAACTAAAGTGGGCCCAAAGTGGATTTTAGCAATCCTTAGCTTATGCAGTCTTATATCTTTGTACTTTTTAATTTAAAATTAACAATTCTTAGGGTTAGTATTTACTATTTAAAGAGGAGATCACTTAGGATTAGAGAGATCAATTGGTACAACATTAGACAGATCTTCTCTATTTTTTTGGTAAATTATGAGCAACTAAATCTCCAGGTTAAGGTTAGGAGCTCTGGTTGTCCTATGGATTAATATGATTACCTCTCTATTTTAATATATGTTTGGTTCCATTCTATGATGTATTTTCATTCTTCAGCTAATGAACCTGGGGTGGAACGAGAGTATGACCCCTTATTCTACATGAGTTCTTGCGAGTTCTGACCCGGATAGTATTGTGCTAAAGCTTGAGAATATATATCCTAAACCAATAATTTATCTAGGCTAATTGGGATATGTGACATATAATCTCATTTGTTATGGGTAATGAGGTTTCTGTGGCACTAAGGCTAGAACACTGAGCTTCATTCTCCGATTCGGAAGATCTGACCTTGTCTGTGGCGTTTTGAGTAGGATCAAAGGGGAGTGAATTGCATGGGCTTCATCCTTGTTCATATTAAATGACCATTGACAACAGCGTTTGATATGGATTAGAGGAGATTAACTTGCTGAGAGGACAGGAGTTAATCACTTACAACTTTGCCACAGAATGAATCATTCATTGTTAAAGTAATCTGTAAGAAGTATTAATCTGGAAAGATATAGCATCTCCAAAGCCTCAACTGATTTCTCATTATTGTTTCTACATTAATTTTGTATTGCTTTCTTTATTTTCTTGTTTATGCGCATTCAGCAACAATAATTATCTTTCTATCCACTTGACTAAGATCAGCAAGATAACCACTGCTTGCTCAATCCAACAATCCTCATGGGATCGACCCTTACTTCCTTGAGGTATTACTTGGAGGACCCGGTGCACTTGCCGGTGAAGTTGTGCAAGTTCAATTTCACGCACCAAGTTTTTGGCGTCGTTACCGGAGATTGTTCAAAATTGACAAACTGCCGGTTGTCTTGCTCCTTAAATCAGGTACTTTTAACTAGTCTTTCTTTTGTTTGTGTTTCTTGTTAAAATTTTCAAACTTTCTTTGTTTCTTTTCGAAAAATTTTTCAAAAATTCATCTTTAGTAATCTTTTTCTTTTGTTTGAGCCTTGTGTCAAATCTTAAGTTTGATATCCTTTTGGTTTTGCTGATTTTTCTTTGCCTGATTTTTCGAAAATTGTTCTTGGTTTCTTTCCTTTTTGTTCGAAATTTTTGTGTTATTTTCTGTTATTTGATTTCAAAATTTTGTCTTTGAGTGTTTTTCCTTTTTTATTTTTTCAAAATTAGTTCTTTGATTTCAAAATTTTAAGTTTGGTGTCTGTCTAGTGTTTGTCTTTTCTTTTTAATTTTTTTGAAAAAAAATTATATATATATATATATATATATATATATATATATTTTTTTTTTTTTCCAAAAATATTTGAATCTTTTTTTTCCTTCTTGATTTAAAAATTTTTGTAAGTTAGTGTCCCGTTAGTCATCTTGTTGTTTAAATTTAATTTTATTGTTATCTTTTTTTATCTTTGATCCTTATCATATCTTTTTCTTTGATTTTCAAAATTTTGTTATCTTATCTTCATTTTAAATTCAATTTTTAAAAGTTTAGTATTTTGTTAGTTCCTCTTTCTTCCAAATTTAAATTTTAAAATCTTTATATTTTAAAACTTATCTTATCTTGTTTCTTTCTTTTTACTTTTTTTTCCAACTTTCGAATTTTAAAATCTCTCTTTGAATTTCTCCTTTTAATTTTCAAAAATTTTCAAAATCAAATTTTCTATTTTTTTTATTTCAAATCTTGTTAGTTAACTGTTTGTTTTATTGGTGTCTCTTTAATTCTTCTTTCTCTTTCTTCTTTTTCAAAAATCTTTAACCTCTTTCTTTCTCTTTATTTTCAAAATTTCTTAAATTAAAGACACCTTTATTTTTGAATTCTTTATTTCTTTACTTCATCTTCTTTGATTTCTTTATTTGAGTTTTTAACAGGGAGTCCTCTATACTCTGACATAGAGACTTCTTTCTTTTTTCTCTTCTTGGTTTCTTTCTTCTTGTTTATGGGTAGGAATATGGATAGAAAAGTCCTTTTTGATCCTGATCTTGAACCTAAAAGAATCTTAAGGAGACATCTGCAACAAGCCCAAGCTAACAGAGCCAGAGGGAATCTCACAGAAGCTCTTGAGCAAGAAGTTGAAGATATAACCATGGCAGCTAATCCAGAAGCTGGAGGAGATGTAAGAAAGGTCCTTGGATCTTACACTACACCCACATCTGACTTCTATGGGTGCAACATTCCCATACCTACCATTGGTACAAACTACTTTGAGCTAAAGCCTCAACTGGTCACTCTAGTACAACAGAATTGCTAGTTTTATGGACTCCCACAAGAGGACCCCAACAAATTCATCTTAGATTTTCTACAGATCTATGACACTGTCAAGAGTAATGGAGTAAATTAAGAGGTTTACAAGCTCGTGCTCTTCCCCTTTTGTTGTAAGGGACAGAGCAAGTCTCTGGCTGGATTCTCAGCCTAAGGAGAGCCTGGACACATGGGAGAAGGTGGTCAATGGATTCTTGACCAAGTTTTTTTCACCTCAGAAGCTGAGTAAACTTAGGGTGGAAGTCCAGACTTTCAGACAAAAAGAAGGAGAATCCCTCTATGAAGCTTGGGAGAGGTACAAGCAGATGATTACAAGATGTCCTCCAGACATGATCTCAGAGTGGACCATGTTAGAGATCTTCTACAATGGCCTCTCTGAGATGTCTAAAATGTCATTAGACAACTTTGTTGGTGGCTCACTCCACATGAAAAAGATGCCTGAGGAGGCACAGGAGCTCATAGACATGGTTGCCAACAACCAATACATGTACACTTCTGAGAGGAACCCTGTGAACAATGGAGCGGCCCAAAAGAGAGGAGTCATAGAAGTGGACACTCTGGACGCCATTTTGGCTCAAAACAAGCTCATGTCCCAGCAGATCAATATGATCTCTCAGCACTTGAGTGGGTCACAGAGTTCAGCTGCTTATTTTCCAGAGGCAGCGTATGAAGTAGACACTCGCGACACTGTATGGACCACCATGGAGGAGGTAAACTACATGGAAAACTCCTCTAGAAATTCCAATAACAATACCTATTTGAATACTTTCAATTAGGGATGGAGGAACCACCCTAATTTCGGGTGGAGAGATCAGTAGAGGCCTCAACAAGGCTTCAGCAACAATCAGGGTAAAACAAATCAAAAGAAGTTCAACAACAGACCTTTTCAACCCTCTCAACAGCAGATGGAGACTCCCACACAGAGCCTCTCTGACCTGGCTATAATAGTCTCTAACCTCTCCAAGACCACTCACAGTTTTATGGCAAAAACTAGGTCTTCCATTCGGAACCTGGAGATACAGGTAGGTTAGCCGAGCAAGAGGATACCAGAGACTCCCTTCAACACTCTTCCAAGCAACACGGAAGTAAATCCAAAGGAAGAGTGTAAGGCCCTCACTATGGAAGTTGAGGCCAAACCTAAGGAGGAGCCTGCTATTGAGGAACTAAAGGAGATCAAGGCTCAAGAGGAGACTAGGAGTGTCCTCATGCACGCCCCTATGAAGACGGAGGAGCCTGAAGAGCATCCCTCTCCAAACGTACAGGAGGAGCCTGATGATGAGCAACTTGCTCAGTTCTTAGCAGTTCTCAGAAAGCTGTAAGTCAACATCTCTTTTGCAGAGGTGTTGGAAAAGAACCCCCCTTTATGGCATGTCTAAAACGTATAATCGCCGACAAGAAGACCTTAAGGGGAGATGCGATTGTGGTACTGACCAAGGAGTGCAGTGCCTTAGTCCAAAAGAGGCTGCCTTAGAAGCTGTCAGACCCCAGAAGCTTCCTTATCCCCTGCACTATAGGGACCATCACATTTGAGAAGGCATTGTGCGACTTAGAATCAAGCATTAATCTTATGCATTTCTCTATGATGAGGAAGCTAGAAATTCAAGAGGAGCCCACTAGAATCTCACTAGAGATGGCAGATAAGTCCCTGAAATGGGCATTTGGTATGGTGGAAAATGTCCTTGTGAAGGTTGAAGACTTTTACCTCCCGGCGGACTTTGTGATACTTGACACTGGGAAGGACAGGGACAACTCCATCATCCTTGGAAGGCCTTTCCTGGCTACTGCAAAGGCCTGAATTGATGTAGAAAAAGGAGAGCTAATCCTGAGGTAACATGAGGATCACATCCTGTTTAAGATCCCCAACCCTCAGTCTCTATCAGATAAAGGAGGTACTACTATGCAACACTTAGTGTTTTAGCCCTCTCTCTCAGTGTAGAGTTTTACAGAGCCCCTGACATCAAACCTAAGTTTGGTGTTGGGCATTCATCACCAGCTACTAAGAAAGGAGGCACCAAGAAAAAGGTACCCAAAGGCTGGAACAAGAAGATTCTGACTGAAGACTTCTCACCTGGTATGAGAGTTGTCTTCACTATAAGTCCAGTAATTCCACACACTGGGAACTGGATTCTGTCTCTGGGGCATGTTGAGCTGATTCATGAGTGTACAAGAAGAAAATTCACCATGAGGGGTGAAGATTTGAGCTCCTATGAACCTCCGTAAAGGAGCTATCCGTTAAGCTAATGACGGTCAAGAAGCGCTTGTTGAGAGGCAACCCAACCATATGTATAGTATCTTTATTTTCTTTCTTTTCATTTATTTTAGTTTGATTTCATATTATTTTCTTTTCTATTAATTTCCATAGTTTTCCCTTGCTTTTTAATGTTTGTGATCATGTGTAGCATCTAGAATAGGAACATGAACGCGTAGGAGTGAAAACAGAACACCCTGGAGGTACCCCTTATTGGCGCCCAACGCCAGAAGGGAAAGGAGAGCTGGGCATTCAACGGCCATACAGGAGCAGCTCTGGACTATTTTCTGGTCCCCTTCGGGCGTTGAACGCCCATTCTTGGCGTTGAACGCCCCACTAACTAATTAAAAAAAAAATTGTCCCTGCTTGGCGTTCAACGCCTAAACCTGGCGTTGAACGCCCAAGAGGAGGGAGCTCAGCATTTGAAGCTTCTTAAAGCCAGTGGGTCCTACCCAACCACCACCTACCCCACCTATCATTCACTCCCTTCCTTCTCTCTCCTTTTACACCTAATATACCATCCACATTCATCCATCACATCCTAATCACATTTCCTTCTTCCCGATACACATTCATAAATCCCATCAATTCCTTTCCTACCAACCCACCCACTTTAAAATTCAAACCTTCCCCCCCATTCTTCCCTCCCATATGACCGAACCACACCCCCACTCCACTCCTATAAATACCTCTTCATTAAAAGTACTAGGTGGGAGACACCCCAGCATGGTAACCTCTTTCCATTCTCTTGTGTATATAGTTGATGAATGAATTAAGTTGCCATTGTTAGGTAATTTCTTGCTTTGATATCACTCTTGTATATATTGCCTTAGGTGTTAGTTGTTTGGGCAGATTTATGCCTTAAGTTATAGTTTACTTGTTTTGAATTACATTTTTTTGGTTTGAATTGCTTAGTTGCATGTTTCAATAGTTTTAGAAGTTAGAAATTTTATTAATTTTGAATTTTGGTTGGTGTTAGACATGTAAATAGTGGGCAGGAGAACTTTGTTTCTATTTTATGCTTCCTTAAAAAAAAGAGTAACTATGTGTACGCATGCTTAATGGCGCATATGCATGGCACTGAATTTTGCCCAAGATGCATATGCATACATTGTTCACGTGCGCAATGGGCCCAGACAGAAGCTACTCTCCACATACACACTGCTTGCATACGCAAACTACTCCCACCCCTCCTCATTATGCATATGCATGAATAATTATGCGTATGCATACCCTTCTCTTTTCTCTTTTTCTCTTCTGCTCTCTTTTTTTCTCTTCTTTTCCTCATTCAACCACCATCCATCATCATCATTTACCATCCAGCATCATTCCCATTAGTTAGTTAGTTAGTTTTACTTTCTATTTCAGTAGATTAGGTTGTTAGTTTATGTTAGATTTTGGTGATAAGTGTTGGATTATTGATTTAATTTGCTGTTTTTGATGCTAAAATTATTATTTGTTGGATTTCTTTGTTGAGGTCATAATTTGTTGCTTGGTGTTGAATTTTGCTTCTTTGATACTTTTACATACCAAGTACTTATGACATTGCCTTCCAAGCTTTCTAAATCTTTTAGATTCAGTGAATTCACTTGCACATTAACCAATGTCCATTCATCATCCATTTCACAAATGCTTGATTCTTGCTTGAATACTTTTTTGCTTGATTCTTAACCTATTAGTTTTCTTTGAAGTATTTCAAGCACACAAGAACGGGTGAAGTGCATGCTACTTTTGTGTAGTTGTGACACACTATTTTCATCAATGTCACAACCTTATTAACTCACTTCATTTTAGTGATTCTTACCTCATTCCAACAATCTATGCTTCCTCGCTTTTGTATTTATTCGTCTTACTATCCTGTTTTCTATCTTTCAGGATGAATTTCCATAAGCAAAAATGGAAGCAGAAGAAAGAACACACATCAGCCGGTTGATCCACCAATTGAAGATGGCAATCCCTAAAGTCGCCGTATCCCCCTTTCTCATATTTGAATGCACTAAGGACGGTGCAAACTTTTAAGTGTGGGGAGATCGTCTGACCAATCGGTCAATTTTTGGGTGACAAATTTCTAATCCTAACACTTTCACATTTCATTTATTTTTTTTTCTATTATTAGGTCTTTTAGAATTCTTAGTTGCATTGTCTTGATTTGCATATATATAATAAGCTTAGTCAAAACAATGAAATTTTCCAAGACCATTCCGATATAGGGCATTGACATCCTAATTTATTTGAGTTAAATATTTTTTTTTCATTGAAACTTGGTTGGATATATATTGTGAAACATGATTTTTGAGCTAAGAACACATAAGTTTATGAGTTTTGAGCCTAATTGTGTGGTTACATCATATAACCACTATTTTTCTTCTTGTGTGTATTATTCTCTTTCTATGATTGTAATCTTTTATTTGTTTGATTTTTTATGTCCATTATTTTGTATATGAATACATTTATATGATTGAGGCCTTGATTTCAATTAGCTCACTTACCCAAATAGCCTTACCCTTTTATCCACCTTTCTTAACCAATTTTGAGCCTATTTTAATCCCCTTTTGTTCTTAATTTTAGTACATCATACTCTTAAGTGAAAAATAATAAATGTCCTTAATTTAGATTTTTAATTAGCTTAGACTAGTGAAAGTGTGCAACATATAAGTGTGGGGAAGTTTGGAGACATAGGTTGAGATAAAAGTGTATTTTGAGTTTTCGTTGAAGATTTTGGGAATTGGGTACATACTCATGCATTAAATGTTTAAACATATGCATTGATACTTTTATATATATTTTATTTTGAAAAAAAAAGAAAAAAAAAATAAAAAGAAGATAAAAAAAAGGAATAAAAAATTCTCCAAAGAAAAGTAATAAGAATAATGCATATAGGATGTAAATTGAAGAGAATGCATGAGTGTATGAAAAAGTGAAGAATGGATAGTTGGATTTGCATTTGAATTATGTAGGTTGTTATGTGTGTTTGGTGAGAGTTTAAGTTAATCAAAGATTTAAATTTCAAACTCACTTGACCATATGCTTCCTTACCTTGACCCTAATCCCATTACAACCTTTGAAAAGTCCTCATGATATTTGTATGCATGTATTGAATAATTGTTGATTATTAGATAAAAAATAAATCTTGAAAATCATGATTAGAGGAGAATTGAGTGAATCAACCCTATACACTTGAGCAACTATAGCGTATACACATCTAGTGAGGGGTTCAAATGCTCAATTATATGTTTTCACCTATGATCATCTCTTATCCTGCAAGTTTATAAATTCTTTTCTAGAACTTAATTCAATTGTGGATTTGATTTGATTGTTATTGCCTTAGCCCTTATGTTCATATATGCTTTTTTGGAAAGTGATTTATTTTGACTAAGTAGTTGCATTTATGTATATCGGTTGCATATAGGTAGTTTACTTTCAATAAAAATTCATACCCCTTAGTCTATCCTTCTTGAGTTTAGCATGAGGGCATGCTATTGTTTAAGTATGGGGAGATTGATAAACCACAATTTTATGGTTTATCTTGTATTGAATTTGGTGAATTTTATCAACTTTCCTACATTTATTCAATGAAATAGCATGGTTTTGTGAATTCTTCCTTAATTGTGCTTAAGAGTAAAAATATACTTTTTTGGCCTTTAATTTGCTAATTTTAATTTCACTTCTATTCGATCCTTGATGTGTTTGTTTAAGTGATTGAAGTTTTAGAAGGCAAGGATGGATTGGAAGGATGAAGGAAAAGCATGCAAAAGTGGAGGATTCATGAAGAAGTGAAGGATTTGCTAAGCCATCAATCTTGACCTCTTTGTACTAAACTGATAATAACTTGAGCTATAAAGCTCCAAATGAGGCGATTTTAATGGCATTAGAAAGCTAACATCTGGAGCTTCAAAATGATATATAATTTGCTATGGTGGACATGTGTTAAGATGTCCGCATACATAGCCAAATTGCCGGATACACCTAATCTGCGTACGCAGCCTGAATACAACGTCTATGCGTACACAGGCATATAGTATCCGTACGCATGCTGAGAAAAATATGCCTCATTAATGAGAACATGTGACCGGCAATTTTTGAAGCATTTTGAGTCCAATACAACCCATTTATGATGCTATTGAACCAGGAATTGAAGGGAAATGAACCAAGTAGTGTAAGTTTAGGTTTTTACCATGTTTTAGGCCAATTCTAGAGAGAGAAGCTCTAACTTCTCTCTAGAATTTAGGGCTTCTTAGTTTAATTTCTCTTTAGATTTAGGATTTAATCTTGTGTTAAGTTAGTTTTCTTTACTTTTTATTGTTCCAGCATCTTAATTCTCTTAGTTCCTCTTGTTAATTTCTCATTTTTGCCTCTTTAGTTTTATGAACACTCTTGTTAATTTCATTTTTTTAATGCAATTTGATATTTTATGTTTCCTTGAAGCATGTTTGAATTATTATTATTATTTTCTTGCAATTGGTAGTTTAGATTTTATTATTCTTGTTATTTTACTATGCTTTCTTTTTATGCCTTCCAAGTGTTTGATAAAATGCTTGGTTGGGTTTTAGAATGGAAGTTTGCATTCTTGGCTTGGGTTGAGTGATTGAAGATTCTTGAGTTGTTAAATTCTTTTGTTGATTGGTGATTGAGGATTGCTAATTGGCTTGAATTTCACTAAAGCTAATCTTTGATTAGGACTTGTGGACAAGAGTTAATTTTGTTCACTTGACTTTCCTTCAATTGTTAGAGGATAACTGAGTGAGAGCAAAAGATAATTACCATCACAATTGAGGATGACAATGAGGATAGGAATTTCAATTCTCACTCCTTGCTAAGACCTTTCTTAGTTGTAAGCTTATTTTCTTGTCATTTACATTTCTTGTCTCTTATTACAAAAATCCAAAAATACCTCATAACTAATAATATACACACTTCCCTGCAATTCCTTGAGAGACGAATCGAGGTTTAAATACTCTTGGTTTATATTAGTTTGACTTAAGTGACAAATAAAATTAAACTTTGATCAAGGGTTGATTGTTGGTTTGGATCTATACTTCGATGGAATTATTCAGTGAAAATTCCTAACCGACATTTATCCTCCATCACTCGTATCCAACTTCGTTATGTTTATCGCTTACGTGAGTGATGCACTTTTCTGTTTAACACTTTGCTTTAAACTTTCTTTCAAAGGATCCTAGATAAACCTTCTTTTCAAATATATTATGTATATTTATATTTTATCCTTAGAGGTCATAGCGTCTCACCATCTCTATTTTACATCCTAGGTGTAAAGCTCTGTATGGTAGGGAGTTACACCTCTTCTCACGCGCGTCAATCTCCCGTCCGTCTCTCTCTCACTCTTCGCAAACTCTCTTTCTTTAGCTTCAATGGAGACGACGGCGAGCTCAGCGGTGGCGGTGGTGGCAAGACGCGACGGTAGTGGTGGCTTCTCCTCCCCTGTGTGCGCTCTCTCTTCTTCGTTCCGTGGTTAAGGTTCGCTGCTTACTCTCCATTGACGGCGACATGACGGCGCGGCAGCAGTGATGCCCGCCAGTGCCGTCCTCCTTCTCTTATCCATTCATTTGCTTCCCGTTTCTCTGTTTCCCTCTACTGTCCCCTATTTATTTCTTTCTTTCATTGCCGTGTGTGTGTGTGTGTGTGTGTGTGTGTGTGTGTGTGTGTGTGTGTGTGTGTGTGTGTGTGTGTGTGTGTGTGTGTGATAGGGGAAAAGAGTTAGTGGCAGCTAGGGTTAGGGGGAAAGGGTTTTGGTGTTTAATTTTTAGGATTAAAGTTTGATTTGGGGCAATTTGAAATTAGAGATATTTTGGTAAATTGAGGTTTGGATAATTTTAATAAAATTTGGGGATATTGTAATTAATTGAAATCTAATTTATTCCCAAGAAATTACTTTAAAAATATTATTTAATTATTAATTTACTACTTAACTCTCTATCAAAAGTATTCTAATTTAAAATATAAGATAATATAATTAATTTTCTCTGTTTATAAAAATTAAAGTATTAAATTCTAAAATCTTAATTATTTAAACTAAATCCTATAAAATTCTTTTTCTTTTACAACTACTAAGTCTTATAATTTAAATATAGAAAATTATTCAATATTTATAAAATTAAGTAAAATTTCTATTTTAATTATCAAAACTTGTTTTAATTACTTTTAATAAAATAATTTTTGAAAATAAAGTTTTTACTGAATAAATAAAGTGAAGTTAGCTCATACTAAGATTTTCCAAAAATTCTGGGTCTTACACACACATCGGTCTTTATCCGTACGCGAGCCACCCCCTCTGTTTGAAAACCCGCATATGCGAAAGGTGCTCTCGCATATACAAAATTGCCAAAATTTGCAGTCATGCGTACCCGGGTGGCATGCGTACGCATGATCATCCTGTTTTGTAAAAGTTACATTTTTGAGTTTTTAACCTATTCTCTAGCTTTCCAAATCTTTATAAAACTTGTTTAGGGTTCGATAGCGAGTTTTCAATCTTTCGAACAAGGGTGAACATGCTGAAGAAGTTAAGTACATATTAAGAAGGATTTGTGAAGTGGTTAACTAAGTTAATGAGGTGTTGGTAACAGTGAATGAGAAATGATTGATAAAGATGATGATAATAATGATGAATTGCGATTGAATGATATATAAATTATTGATGATGATGACATTGATAAATGATGGATTAAAAATCTATTTGGCATGAGCATTTGAATTATCTAAGACACGAGTTTCCCTGGGTAGACGCAGTGGCTTGCCATCACTTGCCTCAGGTTGAGATTTGATACTCTGTTGACTCTCCGTCGCAAGATGTGACCGGACACTTTGACTTCTCGGGTTCCCCCATGGCTAATAAATTAGCTAATAAATTAATTATTAATCAAATAAATTAGAAAATAGAATTTTATTATTAGCTAGTAAGGTAGAACTAATTAAAATAAGAATTTTGACACTAATTTTAAAAAATTTAGCCCAAGATTGGGCCAACGGGCTGAACTAGTTGGACCAGGCCCAAACCGGGCCCATGGCCCATAATATATAAAGGCAAACAGCCACCATTCTCTTTCATTCTTGCCACTTTCATGCTGAACACAAGGAGAGCAAAGAGGGAAGAACAAAACCCTTGTTCTTGAATTCAAACCCTTGTAACTTTTGATCCGGAGCTCCAATTGATGAGCCGTCAGTGGCCACGTGTTCATCTCGGAATTCTATACAAAAACCACTAAACATTTGGTAAGAGAATCACATTTTCTTACCCAGTTCTTCCCTTTTTAGTCCGTGATTTAGGTTTTGGAAATTGAGATATTTTGTGATTTTGATGGTTTAAGGTACTCTAGCAGTGGATAATTGTTAGGTTTCACCCTAATTTCGAGTGGATAAGGTAAAAAATCACTTAACCCTCTATGAATTATTAATTAGAAAATTCTATGTTAATTTTAGTGAATTTGGATTATATTATATTGAATTGGGTGTTTTGGAGTTAAATTAGTGGTCATTGGAAGCTTGAAATTGAATCATGGGAGCTAGAAATTCAGTTGGTGAGGAGTTGGAGCTTTGGAGCTTGAGAAACGGTGGATGATTGAGGCATTTTGAGCTTGGGGAGGAATCGACCAAGGTATGGTCTTGGTTTCTCGTATCTAAAATATAATGTGTCGTGAAAACTTAGGTTAATTGACCGTAAGATAGAAATTGAATTGTTGAAGTTGTTGATGGTTGAGATTGATTAATATGTATGTTGGTTAGTGATTTTGAGGTTGTGATTTGTGCTATTATGAATGATATGTCTAACTTGGTATATGAGATTGATAAATGATAATGATGATATTTTTGAGATGTGGATGTTATTGATGATTTAGGATTGGTTGGTATTTATGAGGTTTAACTAATTAAGATTGTTGTTGGTGAAA
Organism: Arachis hypogaea; assembly: GCF_003086295.3. Lineage (NCBI taxonomy): Eukaryota > Viridiplantae > Streptophyta > Magnoliopsida > Fabales > Fabaceae > Arachis > Arachis hypogaea. The sequence continues at coordinate 99,493,297 of NC_092052.1, read as the reverse complement.
TAATGTAAATTTTATGGAGATTGATGAAGTGTATATGCATGTTGTTGATGATTTTGTTTAGTGTTGATTTGGATATGGTTATGAATGAATGAGTTATAATAAATTTGAAAATGAAATTATTTTGAGCTTGACCTGGCAAGGTTCGTGGTGGTTTACCACTTGCCCAACTTCGAGATGTACGTGGGGTTCATGGTGGTATACCGTCCACAGGTTTTAAAAGTGAATGTTATGTGGGGTTCGTGGTGGTTTACCGCTCAACTGTATGTATTGTTTTTCCAATTGAAAATCTTGTGAGATTCATGGTGGTGTACAGCTCACAATGGTGTGGTTCGTTGTGGTGTACCACCCACCAGGTGGGGTTCGTGGTGGTCTACCACCCACCGGTTTTCGAGAGGACGATATCTGGGTTAGCTACCGGATGTGTTGGGTTCTGGCAAAGTAACTGATACGTGAGCTCACGACCAGTAGGAAAGGCATGCATGATATGTATTTATGTGACTTGTTTAGTTTTGCATTACTTGGGTTTGCTTACTTGAATATCTATGCTTATTTGCTATATTTGCTATATTTGAATATCTACTTGTGCTTGCCTTGTCTGTTTTGTTTATCTGTGCATCGATGTTTCGGAGGATTGGAGAAAGGGATGATGAGCTTAGGGGTTAAGTTAGGATTTGAGATGGAACCAAGAAGCCTTAGATACCTCACCCTATGGTTTAAAATGTTAGTTTTAAGTTTGAATCTATTGTTGAAAGTTCTAGGATTGCCTTCGCCTTTCCAGGGACCTTATATGTTTGTTATGTGGGTACCGTTACCATGCTGAGAACCTCCAGTTCTCATCCCATACACATTTTGTGGTTTTCATATGCAAGTCAAGCGGTACCTCGCTAAGGCATTATGGGAGCATCTGTCAGCAAAGGATTCTTGAGTTTTGGGTTTATGTTTTGGTATATTGTATACATGGATACATTTATCTCTCCACTATGTATATATTATGCTTTGTCCCTCCTAGAGGTTGACTTGGAGAAACAGGTTTTAGAAATAGTATTTTGGGTTATCCTTGTGTGTGTGTGTGTGTGTGTGTGTGTGTGTGTCTATATATATATATATATATATATATATTGCTCTACTTTTATCCTATTTGTTTTACGCTAACGTTCACGTGAGTATTGCACTTTTTGGTTTAATATTTTGTTTTATCTTTCCTTCAAAGGCTCCTCGGTATAAATTCCTTTCAACTATTCTTAATATATATTTTTACTTTTAGAGGTCGTAATACCTTGCCACCTCAGTTATATGACTTAAGCATAAGACTCTATGTGGTAGGGTGTTAAATTATGGTATCAGAGCAGTTCGTTCCCGTAGAGCCTGGAGAATGGACTGACTATGCTTCTGGGCATACTCTAGGTGTGTGTACATGTTATTTAAGATGTCTGCTTGACATACATAGCATGAATGTTCATGAGCATACTTTTGGAGATTCGATGCACCATACTTGAGATATTAAGACTAATCACCTTAATATCGATTGTTCGGTGTGGATAAGATCCAAAAGGTGTCTCGTGGACGCGAGTGAGGTGATACGGTTGATTCTATGGCTGCCGCTGTACGAGCTACTGTTGACAGGGATGGAATGGATAACGTAGGAATAATGACGAAGGCAGTAATAGATTAGGTGGGGGAGACAACCAAGGATTAGAATTCGTGCAGCAGAACAAATGGTCGATGGCATTTAGTTAGAAAGGTACAGAGATTCAAAGAGTTCTGGTGGAAGCAAGTGAAGGATTAAGTTCTTAGTGGTTGATCATCAGAGTGACGCTGCGGACACACAGTGATTTTGATGGCTCTAGAATTGCAGTGACATAAGTAAGGAGTTTTGGGATAGGAGATTATTTCGAAGATTAAAAATAGGATCGAGGAATGGAAAGTGTGAGTGTGTGATTTAGCTTATAACGGGTTGAATTAGACTAAGAGATTGGAGAACTGATTAGTGTTTGAGATAGCTATGAAGGATTTGAGATTAGTTTGACTTAGATGGAACTCTTGAAGGGTAAGGGAGTTTGCAGTCAATGAGAAAAAGTTAGACAAAACTAAGAATGAAATAGACAGATTTAGCTTAGGCTTGAATTGGGAATAGGGTGTTAAATTGATGTTGGAGAATGACAAAATGAATGGTAAAAGGTCGGTTACATATGAGACGGCGTATATGAAGATTCGAGAGTGAATTTTCGAGGACAAAAATTTTTGTTAGAGGAGTAGGTTGTAAATCCTGAGAAATTAGTAAATAATTAGCTAATAAATTATTTATTAATAAAATAAATTAGAAAATATAATTTTATAATTTAGTGAGGTAGAACTAATTAAAATAAGAATTTTGACACTAATTTTAAAGAATTTGGCACAAGATTGTACCAACGGGCTAAACTAGTTGGACCAGGCTCAAGCCGGGCCCATGGCCCATAATATATAAAGCCAAACATCCACCATTCTCCTTCATTCTTGCCACTTTCACGCTGAACACAAGGAGTGCAAAGGGGGAAGAACAAAACCCTTGTTCTTGAATTTAAATCCTTGTAACTTTTGATTCGGAGCTCCGATTGATGAGCCGTCAGTGGCCACACATTTGTCTCGGAATTCTCTACAAAAGCCACTAAACATTTGGTAAGAAAACAATGTTTTCTTACCCAGTTCTTCCCTTTTTAGTTCGTGATTTAGGTTTTGGAAATTGAGAGATTTTGTGATTTTGATGATTTAGGGATGCTCTAACGGTGGATAATTGTTAGGTTTCACCCTAATTTCGAGTGGATAAGGTAAGAAATCACTTAACCTTCTATGAATCATTAATTAGAAAATTCTATGTTAATTTTAGTGAATTTGGATTGTATTAGATTGAATTGGGTGTTTTGGAGTTAAATTGGTGGTCATTGGAAGCTTGAATTTGAATCATGGGATCTGGAAATTCAGTTGGTAAGGAGTTGGAGCTTTAGAGCTTGAGAAACAGTGGATGATTGAGGCGTTTTGAGTTTAGAGAGGAATCGGCCAAAGTATGGTATCGGTTTCTCGTATCTAAAATATAATGTGTCGTGAAAACTTAGGTTAGTTGACAGTAAGATAGGAATTGAATTGTTGAAGTTGTTGATGGTTGATATTGATTAATATGTATGTTGGTTAGTAATTTTGAGGTTGTGATTGGTGCTATTAGGAATGATATGTCTAACTTGATATATGAGATTGATAAATGATGATGATAATATTTTTGAGATGTGGATGTTATTGATGATTTAGGATTGGTTGGTATTTATGAGGTTTGGCTAATTAAGGATGTTGTTGGTGATAATGTAAATTTCATGGAGGTTGATGAAGTGTATATGCATGTTGTTGATGATTTTGTGGAATGTTGCTTTGGATATGGTTATGAATGAATGAGTTATAATAAATTTGAAAATAAAATTGTTTTGAGCTTGACCTGGCAAGGTTCGTGGTGGTTTACCACTTACCCAGCGTCGAGATGTATGTGAAGTTCATGGTGGTGTACCGTCCACCGGTTTTAAAAGTGAATGTTGTGTGGGGTTCGTGGTGGTGTACCACCCACATGTTTTTAAAGAGAATGTTATGTGGGGTTCATGGTGGTTTATCGCTCACATGTGTGTGTTGTTTTTCCAATTGAAAATCTTGCGAGGTTCGTGTTGGTGTACTCGCAATGGTGGGGTTCGTGGTGGTGTACCACCCACTGGTTTTCGAGAGGACGATATTCGGGTTAGCTGCCGGATGTGTTGGGTTTTGGCAAAGTAATCGACACGTGATCTCACGGCCAGTAGGAAAGGCATGCATCATATGCATTTATGTGACTTGTTTGGTTGACTTGTGATTTGCATATTTGCTTATGAATTTCTACTTGTGCTTGCCTTGTCTGTTTTGTTTGTCTGTGCATCGGTGTTTTGGAAGATTGGAGAAAGGGATGATGAGCTTAAGGGTTAAGTTAGGATTTGAGATGGAACCAAGAAGCCTTAGATACCTCACCCTGTTTATGGTTTAAAATGTTAGTTTTAAGTTTGAATCTATTGTCGGAAGTTCTAGAATCGCCTTCGCCTTTCCCGAGACCTTATATGTTAGTTATGTGGGCACTGTTATCATGCTGAGAACCTCCGATTCTCATTCCATACATATTTTGTGGTTTTTAGATGCAAGTCAAGCGGCACCACGCTAAGGCATTCTGGGAGCATCTGTCAGCGAAGGATTATTGAGTTTTGGGTTTATGTTTTGGTATATTGTATATATGGATACATTTATCTCTCCACTATGTATATATTATGCTTTGTCCCTTTTAGAGGTTGACTTGGAGAAACAGGTTTTAGAAACAGTATTTTGGGTTATCCTTGTGTATATATATATATATATATATATATATATATATATATATATATATATATATAAAGATACAAGTGTAATGCGATTTTCTATTATGCTTTGCTTAGTTTCTTCTTCAGGGCTCCTAGTTATAATTTTATTCAACTATATTTGTATATGTCTTTTTCTTTTAGAGGTCGTAATACCTCACCACCTCTGCTTTATGACTGAAGCGTAAGGCTTTGTATGGTAGGTGTTACAGTATGGTATCAGAGCAGTTCATTCCTGTAGAGCCTGAGAGACGGACTAACTATGCTTCTGGACATACTCTGGGTGTGTGTGTATGCTAATTAGGATATCTAACTGATATATGTGGCATACTTGTTCATGAGGATGCATTTGGGACTTTGAAGCACTAAACTTTAGATATTGAGACTAATCACCTTGATATCACTGGTTTGGTGTGAACAACGACCATATGACATCTTGTGGATGCGAACACGGTCGAGGGAGAGGTCGGAGTAGTAATAAGGAACCCGAAACAACTGCGAATAATCCTATGAACTTCATGGCTACCCTGGAGAATATGGTTGTTGCTATGCAGGCTACTATTAAGGTACTTGGTCAGCAGGTTAATAATGGAAACGGTGGTAACGGCGGAAATGGGTTGATGACCTTATCGACCTTCCTGAAGATAAACCCACCGATCTTTAGACGAACCACAAATTCGATGGCGGCTAAAAATTGGTTTCAGGCGAGGGAACGAGCCTTGCAAGCGCAACAAGTGCCAAAAGACCAGTGTGTTGAGTTCGATACATACCAGCTGATGGGTGAAGCTCAGTATTCGTGGCAGAGAACACGATGCCTTCTGCAGTGAGATAATGTTGCGATACGTTAGGATGCCTTTCAATCTGAGTTCTGTAAGAAGTATTTCCCCAACTCAGTCAAGACGGTGAAGGAGCTCAAGTTACTATAGTTCAAACAGGGTTCAATGTCAATGGCAGAGTACACCAGTCAATTTAAGGAATTGTGTTAGTTTTCTAAGATTTGTCAGAGTGCTCTGGGGGGTTTCAAAGAGTAAAAGTGCATAAAGTACGAAGGTGGATGATGAGCAGATATTTTATACGTTTTTTGGCATAATTTTCATATAATTTTTAATATGTTTTGTTAAGTTTTTACAGGTTTTAGTGTTAAATTCACATTTTTGGATTCTATTTAAGTTTGTGTGATTTTGTACAACTTCAGGTAATTTCTGGCTGAAATTGAGGAGCTGGAGCAAAAGTCTGATTCAGAGACAGAGAAAGCACTGCAGATGTTGTCCAGATCAAACCTCCTTGCACTCGGAAGAGCTTTTCTAGAGCTACAGAAGTCCAAATGGAGTGTTCTTAAAGGCCACGAAAATCTGACTTCCAGAGCTTTTCAGCAATATATAATAGCCTATACCTTGCTTCAGATTAGAAGGCCCAAAACTGGCATCTAACGCCAGCTACTTGCCCCCTTCCAAGCGTCCAGTGCCCACAGAGCAGAGTCCAGCATCCAAACGCCCAGAGAGGACCCCCTAGCCAGCGTTCAATGCCCTAGAAGGCTCATAGCACGTGGATCTCATCAAAGCTCAGCGCAAACACTCACCAAGTGGGCCCTATAAATGGATTTTAGCACTAAATAGACTGTTTTACCCTTACTAGTCATTAGTTTAGTATTTAATAGTTATTTTAGATGATCATTCAAACATTACACACTACATTCGAGTTTTACATTGTATTTCCTTTCAGTATTAGTTTCTAAACCTCCTAGGTTGAGGGGAGGAGCCCTGTTGAGTCCTATGAATTAATAAAAGTATGACTGTTTCTTCTTCGATCCGTGTTTGATTTATTTCTAAGATGTATATTCGTTCTTCAACATGGTGAATAGGATGATTAGTGACAATCAACTCTGTTCATCATACTAAGATGAATGTGCATGACAAACACCCGCGTCTATTTGGGTTCGTGTGAATACGTGGCCGGAAAACGCGAACCAACAGCTATGTTTATACATCTCTCAGATGGCTAATCCATGACTTCGTTGGGGACTTCTTGAGACACTACTTCAGCCAATTTCCAGGGAAATTAGGGTCTCTGTGGTATAGGCTAGAATTCACAGAAGCAGCATTCTCTGATCTGGAAGATTCGACCTTGTCTGTGGCGTTTTGAGTAGGATCGCCAAGAGAATGAACTGCTAGAGCTTCACCCTCCATCAGATTGGATGACCACGGGCAATGGCGTTCGATTTGGAGTAGAGGAGATCAATAATGATGGGCAATTGCTTTGATCATATACAGCCTGCCATTGAAGAGATCACTCATAAGCAAAGAAGACAGTAGTACCAGAGTTAATTTAGAAAGGCTAAGCAACTCCAATCCTCAATTATAACCCTTTTACTGATTTCATTGACAAAATAGCTTATACCCTTCTCTCATATTCCTCTTAATGCAATTAAGCCTCAATCCAACAACTTCTTTAATTCACCCGACTAAGATATGCAGGATAACCATAGCTTGCTTCAAACCGCAATCTCCATGGGATCGACCCTGACTCGCTCAGGTATTACTTGGACGACCCAGTGCACTTGCTGGTACAGCTGTACGAAAGTGTGGGGATTCGTGCACCAAGTTTTTGGCGCCGTTGCCGGGGATTGTTCAATTTTCGACAAACTAAAGGATTACCTTGCTCCCTAGATCAGGTAATTTATTTTATTTTGTTGAGTCTTTTATTTTTATTTTCTAATTTTTTTCGAATATTATTAAAAAGCTGTTCAAAAATATTTTTATTTTCTTTGTTTAATTTTTGTTTTTGGTTTGAGTCTTTTTGTTTATGTTCTTGGTTAAAATTTTCGAAAACTTTGAGTCTTTCTTTCTAAAAATTTTTAAAAATAGTTTCTTTGGTTAAATCTTGTGTCAAATCTTTAAGTTTGGTGTCTTGTTATTTTTCTTTTAATTTTTCAAAAATTTGATGTTTGATGTTCAAAATTTTTAAGTTTGGTGTTCTTTGTGTGTTCTTGTGTTCTTTAAATTTTTGTGTCTTGTTCTTGGTGTTCTTGTCAATCTTCAAAGTGTTCTTGCTTTTCCTTTTGTTTTGATCTTAAATTTTTCAAGTTTGGTGTTCCTTGGTGTTTTTCCTCAAATTTTCACACACTAGGAATAATTAGATCTAAAAATTTTAAGTTTGGTGTCTTTTACTTGTTTTTCTCTTTCCTCATTAAATTCAAAAATAAAAAAATATATTTTCTATTTTTATTTTTTATTAATTTTCGAAATTCTAACAAAAAAATTCAGATTTTAATTTTTAAATTTTCATCTTATCTTATCTTAGCTTTAAATTTCAAAAAGCAAAACTTTTCAAAAATCATATCTTCTTCAAAATTTTATCTTATCTTATTTTAAAATTCAAAATTTAAAAATTTAAATTTTAAACTTCAAAATTTAAAATTCAAATTTCAAATTTCAAAATTCAATTTTAAAAAATTCAAATTTTAAATTTTAAAATCAAATCTTTTTCAAAATCAAATTTCAAATCTTATCTTATTGACTTTTTTAAAATTCAAAATTTAAAATTTCGAAATTTATAATTGAATTTTTAAATTTCAAATTTTAAATTCAAATATTTTCTTAATTAGTCACTTGTCTTCTCTCTCCTAATTTTCGAAATCTCCTCTTTTATTCTTCTTTCTTCTTTTTTTGAATTTCATTCTTTTTAATTAATTAATTTTAATTTCGGATTAATCAAATAAATAAAATAAAAAATAAAAATATTTTAATTATTTATCTTCTCTACTTCTATTTCTTCTTCTACCCCTTCTATCTTCATTCTTCCTTCTTCATCTTCTACCTTTCTTCATCGTGAACCCAAATGGGAATGAAGAGTTTAGAAGAACTCTGGGATCTTATACAAATCCCACTGTTGATTTCTATGGAAGAAGTATTACCATACCTCACATAAGAGCAAGTAGCTTTGAACTAAACCCCCAACTCATTACTTTAGTGTAGTAAAACTGTCAGTATTCTGGACTTTTTTAGGAAGAACCTACAGAGTTCCTGGCAGATTTCTTAAAGATTGCTGACACAGTACACAGTGAGGGAGTAGACCAAGATGTCTACAGATTATTGCTCTTTCCTTTTACTATAAAGGATCAAGCAAAAAGGTGGTTGGATAACCAGCCTAAAGCAAGCTTAAAAACTTAGAAATAGTTAGTGGACAAGTTTTTAAACCAATATTTCCTTCCAAGAAAGATGACCCAGCTGGACATCCAAGGCTTCAGACAAGGAGATAGTGAATCTCTTTATGATACCTGGGAGAGATATAGAAGGATGCTAAGAAAATGTCCCACTGAAATGTTCTAAGAATGGGTACAATTAGACATCTTCTACTATGGACTTTCAGACATGGCTAGAATGTCTTTGGACCACTCTGCTGGTGGTTCCATACACATGAGAAAGACCATAGGAGAAGCTCAAGAGCTTATTGAGATAGTTGCTACTAATCAGTATCTGTACTCATTTGCTGAGACTTCTATAAAAGGAGAGGTTAAGGTGGTGCCTGCTGAACTTAACCCTCCAGAACAGGATGGCCCATTGACTCAGCAACTGGACGCCCTTACCCAGCAACTACTGGAACTGCAAGAGGCTTTGCGAGAAACTCAGGCTTCTAACAAGAATGTAGAAGCCCAGCTGAGTCAAATAAGGCAGTAGTTATCTAAGTAGATAACAGAAGAATGCCAGGCTATTCAACTGAGGAGTGGAAAATCCTTAAACACCCAACCTCAGTACAATAAGAGGGAAACCCAAGTCTCTGCACACGATAACTCTGGGCATTCAAATTCCCAGGGAAGTATCACTTCTGACGTTGAACGCCAGGAAAGGAGGTAAGCCCAGCACCCTTGGCGTTGAACGCCCACAAGGGGGCAGTGTCCCTAGCGTTAAACCCCAGGGAGGGGGCAGTAGCATGGGCGTTAAACGCCGAAGCAAAGGAGGTAAGTCACTCACTGATAACAACCCTCCTAAGCAAGCAAGTAACTCCCTTTCCAACACATATGGCATTCGGCCTCTATCAACCAAGATTGATGAGTATAACGCTAAGATGCCATTTCCTCAGAAACTCTATCAAGAGGAAAAAGATAAATAGTTTGCTCGCTTTGTGGACTATCTCAGAACATTAGAGATAAAGATCCCTTTTGCAGAGGCTCTTGAGCAGATACCTTCTTATGCTAAGTTCATGAAGGACATCCTAAGTTATAAGAAGGACTGGAGAGAGACAGAAACAGTCCTCCTTACTGAAGAGTGTAGTGCAATCATTCAAAACAGCTTATCAGAGAAGCTTAAGGATCCTGGAAGCTTTATGATACCATGAACTCTAGGTGATGCTTGTACAAGGACAACTTTATGTGACCTTGGAGCAAGCATCAACCTAATACCTGCTTCGTTAATAAAGAAGCTTTGTTTGACTGATGAAGTCAAACCAACCCGCATATGCCTTCAACTTGCTGATGGTTCTATTAAGATACCATCAGGAGTAATTGAAGACATGATTGTTAGGGTTGGACCCTCTGCTTTCTCCACTGACTTTGTGGTGTTGGACATGGAAGGGCACAAGAGTGCATCCTTTATCCTAGGGAGACCCTTCCTAGTTATAGGACGGACCCTCATTGATGTTGAAAAAGGAGAAGTAACCCTAAGAGTTAATGAGAAAAAGTTTATACTAAATGCTGTCAAAGCTATGTAGCATCCAGACATCCTTGAGGAATGCATGAGCATTGACCTCATTGATTCCCTGGTGGAAGAGGTCAACATAGCCAAAAGCCTCAAGGAAGGGCTGAATGATATCTTTGATGATATCTAGCCTGATTCAGAGGAACCTTTGAAAACCTCTGAGGAAAAGGAGAAGCCTCCAAAGCTTGAGCTTAAGCCATTACCATCCTCCCTGAAATATGCATCTCTAGGAGATGGAGATACTTATCCCATGATCCCAAGCTTTGCCTTAGAGCCACAGGAAGAAGAAGCACTAATTAAAGTGCTCAAAATACATAGGACCGCCCTTGGGTGGACTATAAGTAACCTTAAGGGCATGTATAAAATTCTGCTAGAGGATAATGCCAAACTAGTGGTGCAACTACAGAGGCGGTTGAATCCAGCTATGAAAGAAGTGGTGCAGAAGTAAGTCACTAAGCTCTGGGAGGCTGGGATTATTTATCCTATTTCTGATAGCCCCTAGCTGAGCCCTGTCCAAGTTATTCCCAAGAAGGGAGGCATGACAGTGGTTCATAATGAAAAGAATGAACTGATCCCTAAAAAGACAGTTACAGGGTGGCGTATGTGCATTGATTATAGAAAACTCAATGATGCCACCAGAAAGGATCATTTTCCTTAACCCTTTATTGACCAAATGCTAGAGAGACTAGCAGGTCATGCTTTTTATTATTTCCTGGATGGATATTCTGAATACAATCAAATAGCAGTGGATCCACAGGATCAAGAGAAAATAGCATTCACATGCCCATCTGGTGTGTTTGCCTACAGGCGAATGCCATTTGGCCTGTGCAATGCACCTGCCACCTTTCAGAGATGTATGTTATCCATCTTCTCTGATATGGTAGAGAAGTTCCTTAAAGTGTTCATGGATGACTTCTCTATTTTTGGAGACCCATTTGACTCCTGTCTTGATCATCTGACCCGAGTTCTGAAAAGATGCCAAGAAACAAACCTAGTTCTAAACTGGGAGAAATGCCACTTCATGATAACTGAAGGCATTGTTCTTGGACACCGGATCTCAAATAAGGGGATAGAAGTGGATCTAGCTAAGGTGAAAATGATAGAACACTTGCTTGTACCTACTAATGTCAAGGCAATCAGAAGTTTCCTAGGACATGCAGGATTTTACAGACGGTTCATAGAAGATTTCTCTAAAATCGCAAAACCCCTGTGTAATCTCTTGGCAACTGATGTTCCATTTATCTTTGACCAAGAATGTTTGCATGCCTTTGAAACTCTGAAAGCTAAGCTTTTCACTGCTCTTATCATCTCTGCACCCAACTGGCACTTACCATTTGAGCTAATGTGTGATGCCAGTGATCATGCAATTGGCGCAGTCCTAGGGCAGAGACATGACAAGCTTCTGCATGTCATTTATTATGCTAGTCACGTATTAAATAATGTACAGAAAAACTACACCACTACAGAAAAGGAGCAACTTGCAGTGGTTTATGCCATTGACAAGTTCAGATCCTACCTAGTAGGATCTAAGGTCATTATTTATACTGACCATGCTGCTCTAAAGTATCTACTCACTAAGCAAGATTTTAAATGTAGACTTATAAGATGGGTATTACTCCTGCAAGAGTTTGATATAGAAATTAGAGACAGAAAAGGGACAGAAAATCAGGTGGCTGATCACTTGTCTCGGATTGAGCCAGTAGTAGGGACTTCTTCTCCCTCCACTAACATATCCGAATCCTTTCCAGATGAGTAACTCTATGCCATCTGGACGGTACCTTAGTTTGCAGACATTACAAATTACAAGGCTATAAGGTTCATTCCCAAGGAATTTACCAGGCAGCAAGCCCGGAGACTCATGCATGATGCAAAATATTACTTATGAGATGAACCACATCTCTTTAAGAGATGCTCGGATGGAATAATCCGATGTTGTGTGTCTGAAGAAGAGGCACAGAGAATTCTATGGCATTTCCATGGCTCTGACTATGGAGGACACTTTGGAGGTGAGCGGACAGCTACTAAGGTACTCCAAAGTGGCTTTTACTGGCCTACTCTCTTTAAGGATTCTAGAGAGTTCATCCGTAACTGTGATAGTTGCCAAAGAGCTGAAAATCTCCCTCATGGTCACAGCATGCCTCAGCAAGGAATCCTGGAGATTGAGTTGTTTGATGTATGGGGCATAGATTTCATGGAACCCTTCCCGCCTTTATACTCAAACATCTACATCCTTGTGGCAGTAGATTATGTGTCTAAATGGGTTGAAGCAATAGCAACACCCACTAATGATACCAGAGTAGTAATAAAGTTCCTCCAAAAGAATATCTTCAGTAGATTTGGAGTCCATAGGACACTAATTAGTGATGAAGGTACTCATTTCTGCAACAGACAGCTAGATTCTGTCTTAAGCCGTTACGGAGTTCGCCACAAAATAGCAACACCGTATCATCCCCAAACAAATGGGCAAGCTGAAATTTCAAATAGAGAACTAAAGTGAATCCTAGAGAGAACAGTAAGTGCCTCTAGAAAGGATTGGACTAGAATGCTTGATGATGCTCTGTGGGCATATAGAACAGCTTTCAAAACCCCCATTGGAAGTTCACCATATCAATTAGTATATGGGAAGTCTTATCATTTACCAGTGGAACTAGAACACAACATTTATTGGGCTACTAGATTCCTCAACCTTGATGCTAAGGCAGCAGGAGAAAAATAGCTTCTCCAACTAAATGAGTTGGACGAATTCCGCTTGAATGCATTTGAAAATGCAAAAATCTATAAGGAAAAGGAAAAAAGGTGGCATGACAAGAAGTTATCTTCCAGAGTCTTTGAACCAGGACAAAAAGTCCATCTTTTCAACTTAAGACTCAAACTGTTTCCTGGGAAACTCAAATCCTGTTGGATGGGACCGTTTGTGATTACCAGTGTATCACCTTACGGACACATAGAACTTCAAGGTAAAGAAACTAGGTTCACTGTCAATGGATAGATGGTCAAGCATTACCTTGAGGGAGATATAGAGCTAGGAGGCTCAATACTATTACTAAGTTAAGTACAGTGAAGTCCAGCTAAAGACATTAAAGAAGCGCTTGTTGGGAGGCAACCCAATAATCACTCATACTTTATTAATTTTCGGGTTATTTCTATTTTAAATTAGTTTCCTTTTTAATTTATTTTTCATTATGTTTTAAGTTAATTTTAATGTTAGTGATCATGAACAGTGCTTGAACAGAGACAGAATGATGCAGAACAGCAAACAGAATACCCTGGAGTAAGGATCTCTCTGGCATTAAAACGCCAGAAAGGATAGGCAAATGGGCGTTCAAATGCCCATGGAGGCAGCAATCCTGGCATTAAACCCTAGCCAGGAGGCCCTGGCTGGGCGTTTAACGCCCTAAAGGGAGCCTTGGCTGGGTGTTTAACGCCCAAGAGGGAGGACTACTCTGGCATTAAACGCCAGAATGCTGGCATTTTGGGCATTTAAACACCAGCAAGGCAGCATGGAGGTAACTTCAAAATTCTCATCTTTTCTTGATTCAACTCATCTTTTTCCAATTCAATTTCAAATTTTCTTTGATTTTTAAATTAAATCTTGTTCAAATATTTCAATCTCAATTTAATTTCAAAATTAAAACATTTTTTCAAAACCTTTCAAATCCTTTTCAAAATTTCATATCTTTTTCAACTTATTTTCAAATTCTTTCAAAATCTTTTCTTATCTTTAAAATTTTTGTTCATATCTTTTATTAAACTTTCAAATCTTTTTCATACTTCTTATCTTATCTTCAAATTCTTTTATATCTTTTAAAAATCTTTTCTTATCTTTCAAGTTTAACAACTTATCTTTTTCTATCTTTTTCAAAAATCTTTATCTTTCTTTCATGATTATTTTTGAAAATACCTCCCCCCTCCCTATATATTTGTGACCGTGCCTCTTTCCCTCACTCACCACATCTCATTCGAATTCTATTCTCTTTTCTTCTTCTTCCTTTCTTACTTTTTGCTTGAGGACGAGCAAATTTTTAAGTTTGGTGTGGCAGGAGCTCTGTTCTCTCATCAAGAATTCAATCCCATGGCTCCAAGAAGTGGCAAGACCGCCCCTAAGAACAAGAAAGAAGACAACTCAATAGTTATTTTCAAACCTGTTTGATTCCTTACCAAGCAACATGAAGAATATTATCACAAGATAATGAGTAAAAGGACAGTAATCTCTGAGGTGGGATTTGAATTAGGAGAAAAAGAATACCCAGAGATCCAAGAGTAAATTTGAAGGAGAGGCTGGGAGATTCTGGCTGATCTTCAGTCTAAAGTCAGACACACCATGATCCGAGAATTCTATGCAAATCTGTGGATGATAGATAAGCAAAAGAAAGATGGAAAAACCTTTCATACTTTTTGCACTATGGTCAGAGGGAAGATCATGTACTTTCATCTAGATAGGGTGAGTGGTGCACGAAATTGTGATGTCACATTCATAATTTGTCACAACTTCGATACAACTAACCAGCAAGTGCACTGGGTCGTCCAAGTAATACCTTACGTGAGTAAGGGTCGAATCCCAAGGAGATTGTTGGTATGAAGCAAGCTATGGTCACCTTGTAAATCTCAGTCAGGCGGATATAAAATAATCATGGAGTTTTCGAATAATAAATAATAGAATAGGGATAGAGATACTTATGTAATTCATTGGTAGGAATTTCAGATAAGCGAATGGAGATGCTTTTCGTTCCTCTGAACCTCTGCTTTCCTGCTATCTTCATCCAATCTGTCTCCTTCCTTTCTATGGCTGGCTTTATGTGATACATCACCACTGTCAACGGCTACTTTCGGTCATCTCTCGGGAAAATGATCCAATGCCCTGTCACGGCACGGCTAATCGTCTGGAGGCATCACCCTTGTCAATGGCTTCATCTTATCCTCTCAGTGAATAATATGCTCACGCACCCTGTCACGGCACGGCTATTCATCTGTCGGTTCTCGATCATGCTGGAATAGGATTTACTATCCTTTTTCGTCTGTCACTAACGCCCTGCAATCGCGAGTTCGGAGCTCGTCACAGTCATTCAATCATTGAATCCTACTCGGAATACCACAGACAAGGTTTAGACCTTTCGGATTCTCTTGAATTCCGCCATCATTCTAGCTTACGCCACGAAGATTCTGGTTAGGAGATCTAAGAGATACTCATTCTAGCTTATTTCATGTAGAACAGAAGTGTTTGTCAGGCACGTGTTCATAAAGGAGAAGGATGATGAGCGTCACACATAATCATCACCTTCATCACGTTCTTGGGTGCGAATGGATATCTTAGAAGCGAAATAAGATAAATTGAATAGAAAACAGTAGTACTTGCATTAATCTTTGAGGAACAGCAGAGCTCCACACCTTAATCTATGGAGTGTAGAAACTCTACCATTGAAAATACATAAGTGAAGGTCCAGGCATGGCCGAGATGGCCAGCCCCCTAAAACGTGATCAAAGGATCATAAGGTAATCCAAAGATGCCTAATACAATAGTAAGAGGTCCTATTTATAATAAACTAGCTACTAAGGTTTACATGAGTAAGTATTTGATGTATAAATCCACTTCCGGGGCCCACTTGGTGTGTGTTTGGGCTGAGCTTAAGTGTTGCACGTGCAGAGGCCATTTGTGGAGTTGAACGCCAGTTTTTGTGCCAGTTTGGGCGTTCAACTCTGGTTTTGGATCCTTTTCTGGCGCTAGACGCCAGATTTGGGTAGAAAGCTGGCGTTGAACGCCAGTTTACGTCGTGAATTCTTGGCCAAAGTATGGACTATTATATATTTCTGGAAAGCCCTGGATGTCTACTTTCCAACGCAATTGGAAGTGCGCCATTTCGAGGTCTGTAGCTCCAGAAAGTCCACTTTGAGTGCAGGGAGGTCAGAATCCAACAGCATCAGCAGTCCTTTTTCAACCTCTGAATCTGATTTCTGCTCAAGTCCCTCAATTTCAGCCAGAAAATACCTGAAATCACAGAAAAAAACATAAACTCATAGTAAAGTCCAGAAATGTGAATTTAATACAAAATCTATTAAAAACATCCCTAAAAGTAACTAGATCCTACTAAAAACATACTAAAAACAATGTCAAAAAGCGTATAAATTATCCGCTCATCACAACACCAAACTTAAATTGTTGCTTGTCCCCAAGCAACTGAAAATCAAAATAGGATAAAAAGAATAGAATATACTATAAATTCCAAACTATCAATGAAACAGAGCTTCAATCATATGAGCGGGACTTATAGCATTTTGCCTCTTGAATAGTTTTGGCATCTCACTTTATCCATTGAGGTTCAGAATGATTGGCATCTATAGGAACTTCAGATTTCGAATAGTGTTATTGACTCTCTTAGTTCAGTATGATGATTCTTGAACACAGCTTCTTTATGAGTCTTGGCCGTGGCCCTAAGCATTTTGTTTTCCAGTATTACCACCGGATACATAAATGCCACAAACACATAGTTGGGTGAACCTTTTCAGATTGTGACTCAGCTTTGCTAAAGTCCCCAATTAGAGGTGTCCAGGGTTCTTAAGCACACTCTTCTTTTACTTTGGACCTTGACTTTAACCGCTCAGTCTCAAGTTTTCACTTGACACCTACACGCCACAAGCACATGGTTAGGGACAGCTTGGTTTAGCCGCTTAGGCTAGGATTTTATTCCTGTAGACCCTCCTATCCACTGATGCTCAAAGCCTTGGGATCCTTTTTAATTGCCCTTGCCTTTTGGTTTTAAGAGCTTTGGCTTTTTCTGCTTGCTTTTTCTTTTTCTTTCTATTTTTTTTTGCCTATTTTTTTTTTCTGCAAGCTTTGTTCTTTGCTGCTTTTTCTTGCTTCAAGAATCATTTTTATGATTTTTCAGATTATCAAATAACATGTCTCCTAGTCATCATTCTTTCAAGAGCCAACATATTTAACATTCTTAAACAACAACTTCAAAAGACATATGCACTGTTCAAGCATACATTCAGAAAACAAGAAGCATTGTCACCACATCAATATAATTAAACTAAGTTCAAGGATAAATTCGAAACTCATGTACTTCTTGTTCTTTTGAATTAAAACATTTTTCATTTAAGAGAGGTGATGGATTCATAGGACATTTATAACTTTAAGACAAAGTTACTAACTACTAATGATCATGTAATGAAGACACAAACATAGATAAGCACATAACATAGAAAACGAAAAGCAGAAGAATTAAGAACAAGGAATGAATCCACCTTAGTGATGGTGGCATTTCCTTCTTGAGGAATCAATGATGTCCTTGAGCTCTTCTATGTCTCTTCCTTGCCTTTGTTGCTCCTCCTTCAATGCTTTTAGATCTTCTCTGATTTCATGAAGGATGATGGAGTGCTCTTGATGTTCCACCCTTAGTTGCTTCCAATAATTGTGTGGAAGAAAATGTATCCCTTGAGGTATCTCAGGGATCTCTTGATTTGCAGTCAAATGTTCTACCACTGAGCTATAGACCCTTGATGGAAGCTTTTGTCTTCCCTTTCCTCTTTCTAGAGGTTTCTCTGGCCTTAGGTGCCATCAATGGTTATGGAAAAAACAAAAAAGCTATGCTTTTACCACACCAAACTTAGAATGTTGCTCGCCCTCGAGCAAAAGAAGAAAGAATAGAAGAATAAGAAGAAGATATGGAGGAGATGGATGGGAGTGTGTATTCGGCCATATGGGTGGGATTGGGTGGGAGAGAGATGTTGATTTTTTGAAGGTAGTGGGTGTATGGATGTGAGTGGTAAATGGAAAAAAAGAAGGGATGATCATGAATGGAAAGAGAGATGATGAGGTAGGTGGGGATCCTGTGGGGTCCACAGATCCTGAGATGATCCTGTGGGGTCCACAGATCCTGAGGTGTCAAGGCATTTACATCCCTGCACCAATTTAGGCATGTAAAATGCCCTTGCACACAACTCTGGGCGTTCAGCGCCAGGTTGGTGCCCATTTTGGGCGTTCAACGCCCCTTTACTGCCATTTCTGGCGTTGAACGCCAGAACCATGCTTGTTCTGGGCGTTCAGCGCCAGGGTGCTCCCATTCTGGGCGTTCAGCGCCAGAACTATGCTCTGTTCTGGCGTTTGAACGCCAGACAGATGCTCCTCCAGGGTGTGATTTTTCTTCTGCTGTTTTTGATTCCGTTTTCAATTTTTATATTTATTTTGTGACTCCTCATGATCATGAACCTATAAAGACACATAACTAAGAAAAATATAGTTAGATAAATAAACATTGGGTTGCCTCCCAACAAGTGCTTCTTTAATGTCAATAGCTTGACAGTGGGCTCTCATGGAGCCTCACAGATGTGCAGAGCTTTGTTGAGACTCTCCAACACCAAACTTAGAGTTTGGATATGGGAGTTCAACACCAAACTTAGAGTTTGGTTGTGGCCTCCCAACACCAAACTTAGAGTTTGACTGTGGGGGCTCTGGTTGACTCTGCTTGGAGAGAAGCTTTTTCTGCTTCCTCTCCATGGTTGCAGAGGGAGATCCTTGAGTTTTAAACACAAGGGAGTTCTCATTCCATTGAAGGAATATTTCACCTCTGTCAACATCAATCACAGCTCTTGCTGTGGCCAGGAAAGGTCTTCCTAGGATGATGGATTCATCCTCTTCCTTTCCAGTATCCAGGACTATGAAATCAGCAGGGATGTAAAGGCCTTCAACCTTTACTAACACGTCCTCTACTTGTCCATAAGCCTGTTTTCTTGAGCTGTCTGCCATCTCTAGTGAGATTTTAGCAGCTTGCACCCCATAGATTCCCAGTTTCTCTATTACAGAAAGGGGCATGAGGTTTATCCCTGAACCAAGGTCACACAGAGCCTTAAAGATCATGGTGCCTATGGTACAAGGTAATATGAACTTTCCAGGATCCTGTCTCTTCTGAGGCAATGTCAGTTGATCCAGATCACTTAGTTCATTGATGAACAAGGGAGGTTCAACTTTCCATGTATCAATGCCAAATAATTTGGCATTCAGCTTCATGATTGCACCAAGAAACTTGGCAGTTTGCTCTTCAGTAACATCCTCATTCTCTTCAGAAGAGGAATACTCATCAGAGCTCATGAAGGGCATAAGGAGGTTCAATGGAATCTCTATGGTCTCTAGATGAGCCTCAGAGTCCTTTGGTTCCTCAGAGGGAAGCTCCTTATTGATCACTGGACGTCCCAGGAGGTCTTCCCCCTTGGGATTCACGTCCTCTCCTCTCCTCACAGGTTCGGCCATGGTGCTTATGTCAATGGCCTTGCACTCTCCTTTTGGATTCTCTTCTGTATTGCTTGGGAGAGTACTAGGAGGGATTTCAGTGATCCTTTTACTCAGCTGGCCCACTTGTGCTTCCAAATTTCTAATGGAAGACCTTGTTTCATTCATGAAACTTACAGTGGCCTTGGACAGATCAGAGACTAAGTTTGCTAAATTAGAAGTATTTTGTTCAGAGTTCTCTGTCTGTTGCTGAGTTGATGATGGAAAAGGCTTGCTATTGCTAAATCTGTTTCTTCCACCATTATTAAAGCCTTGTTGGGGCTTTTGATCCTTCCATGAGAAATTTGGATGATTTCTCCATGTTGAGTTATAGGTGTTTCCATAAGGTTCACCTAAGTAATTTACCTCTGCTATTGCAGGGTTCTCAGGATCATAGGCTTCTTCTTCAGAAGAAGCCTCTTGAGTACTGTTGGATGCAGCTTGCATTCCATTCAGACTCTGAGAGATCATATTGACTTGCTGAGTCAATATTTTATTCTGAGCCAATATGGCATTCAGAGTATCAACTTCAAGAACTCCCTTCTTCATAGGCGTCCCATTATTCACAGGATTCCTTTCAGAAGTGTACATGAACTGGTTATTAGCAACCATGTCAATGAGTTCTTGAGCTTCTGCAGGCGTTTTCTTTAGGTGAATGGATCCACCTGCAGAAGTGTCCAGTGACATCTTTGATAGCTCAGATAAACCATCATAGAATATATCCAGGATGGTCCATTCTGAAAGCATGTCAGAAGGACACTTTTTGGTCAACTGTTTGTATCTTTCCCAAGCTTCATAGAGGGATTCACCTTCTTTCTGCCTGAAGGTTTGAACATCAGCTCTAAGCTTGCTCAGCTTTTGAGGAGGAAAGTACTTGGCTAAGAAAGCCGTGACCAGCTTATCCCAAGAGTTCAGGCTGTCTTTGGGTTGAGAATCCAACCATAATCTAGCTCTGTCTCTTACAGCAAAAGGGAAAAGCATGAGCCTGTAGACTTCAGGATTTACTCCATTAGTCTTAACAGTATCACATATCTACAAGAATTCAGTTAAGAACTGAAAAGGATCTTCAGAAGGAAGTCCATGAAACTTGCAGTTCTGCTGCATCAGAGAAACTAACTGAGGTTTCAGCTCAAAGTTGTTTGCTCCAATGGCAGGAATGGAGATGCTTCTTCCATGTAAATTGGAATTAGGTGCAGTAAAGTCACCAAGCATTCTCCTTGCATTGTTGTTGGGTTCGGCTGCCATCTCCTTTACTTGTTCGAAATTTTCAATCAAGTTGTCTCTGGATTGTTGTAATTTAGCTTCTCTTAATTTTCTCTTCAGAGTCCTTTCAGGTTCTGGATCAACTTCAACAAGAATGCCTTTTTCTCTGTCCCTGCTCATAAGAAAGAGGAGAGAAAAAGAAAAGAAGAGGAATCCTCTATGTCACAGTAAAGAGGTTCCTTATTGTTAGTAGAAAAGAAGAAGAAGAAATTCGAACACAGATAGAGGAGGGGGTTCGAATTTGGTGATGATGTGAGGAAGAGATGTTAGTAGATGAATAAATAAATAGAATAAGATGAGAGAAAAGGAGGGAATTTTCGAAAATTATTTTTGAAAAGGAGTTAGTGATTTTTGAAAATGGTTTTTGAAAAATGTTTAGTATTTTTTTCGAAAATTTTTGAAATCAAAAATAAAAATAAAAATAATTAGTTAATTAAAAAGAAGTTTTTGAAAAAGAGGGAAGATATTTTCGAAAATTAGAGAGAGAGAGTTAGTTAGGTAGTTTTGAAAAAAGTTAAGAAACAAATAAAAAGTTAGTTAGTTAGTTGAAACAAATTTTGAAAACCAATTTTGAAAAGATAAGTAGTTAGGAGGTTAGGAAAGATATTTTGAAAAGATATTTTTGAAAAAGATAAGATAAGAAGATATTTTTGAAAAGATATGATTGAAATTAGTTTTGAAAAAGATTTGATTTTTAAAATCACAATTAATGACTTGATTCATAAGAAATCACAAGATATGATTCTAGAACTTAAAGTTTGAATCTTTCTTAACAAGCAAGTAACAAACTTCAAATTTTTGAATCAAAACATTAATTGTTTATGTTATTTTCGAAAATTTGGTATAAAAATAAGAAAAAGATTTTTGAAAAATAATTTTTTTTTGAATTTTCGAAAATAACTAAAAATTTTGAAAAAGATTTGATTTTTGAAAAAGATTTTGAAAAGATAAGATTTTCAAATTGAAAATTTGATTTGACTCATAAGAAACAATTTGATTTTAAAAATTTTTGAAAAAGTCAACTCAAATTTTCGAATTTGATGAGAGAAAAAGGGAAAGATATTTTTTTGATTTTTGAAATTTTTATGAAAACATGAAAATTATGCAATGCATGAAATTTTTAGATCAAAACAATGAATGCATGCAAGAATGCTATGAATGTCAAGATGAACACCAAGAACACCATGAATGTCAAGATGAATATCATAGACACAATTTTGAAAAAATTTTAATGCAAAGAAAACATGCAAGACACCAAACTTAGAATTCTTTAATGCTTACGCACTAAGAATTCAAGAATGCATATGATAAACATGAAAAGACACAAAACAAAAAAAAATCATCAAGATCAAACAAGAAGACTTACCAAGAATAACTTGAAGATCATGAAGAACACCATGAATGCATGAAATTTTCGAAAAATGCAAGATGCACATGCAATTGACACCAAACTTATGATATGACTCAAGACTCAAACAAGAAACATGAAATATTTTTTTTTTTGTGATTTTCTAAATTTTTTTTGGATTTTTATTTTATATTTTTCGAAAAATTATTTTGAAAAAGAAAAATAAGGATTCCAAAATTTTTAATATGAATTCCAGGAATCTTATGCTCTAAAGCTCCAATCAAAGGGTCAGGCATGGCTTAATAGCCAGCCAAGCTTTAGCATATAATTACATGGACTGGAGTGATTAGTTGAATACCAATCCCAAAGCAGTTTGGGTATGGCTTTACAACCAGATAGGATTCAACATGTTTCATGAAACACTAGAATTCATTCTTAAAAATTTTGAAGCCATAGAATAATTTATTTTTGAAAACATTATTTTTATTATTTTTTTTTTCGAAAACAAAGGAGAAAATTTTGAAAGATTTTTGAAAAATTTTTGAAAACAAAACAAAAAGAAAATTACCTAATCTGAGCAACAAGATGAACCGTCAGTTGTCCAAACTCGAACAATCCCCGGCAACGGCGCCAAAAACTTGGTGCACGAAATTGTGATGTCACATTCATAATTTGTCACAACTTCGATACAACTAACCAGCAAGTGCACTGGGTCGTCCAAGTAATACCTTACGTGAGTAAGGGTCGAATCCCAAGGAGATTGTTGGTATGAAGCAAGCTATGGTCACCTTGTAAATCTCAGTCAGGCGGATATAAAATAATCATGGAGTTTTCGAATAATAAATAATAGAATAGGGATAAAGATACTTATGTAATTCATTGGTAGGAATTTCAGATAAGCGAATGGAGATGCTTTTCGTTCCTCTGAACCTCTGCTTTCCTGCTATCTTCATCCAATCTGTCTCCTTCCTTTCCATGGCTGGCTTTATGTGATACATCACCACTGTCAATGGCTACTTTCGGTCATCTCTCGGGAAAATGATCCAATGCCCTGTCACGGCACGGCTAATCGTCTGGAGGCATCACCCTTGTCAATGGCTTCATCTTATCCTCTCAGTGAATAATATGCTCACGCACCCTGTCACGGCACGGCTATTCATCTGTCGGTTCTCGATCATGCTGGAATAGGATTTACTATCCTTTTTCGTCTGTCACTAACGCCCTGCAATCGCGAGTTCGGAGCTCGTCACAGTCATTCAATCATTGAATCCTACTCGGAATACCACAGACAAGGTTTAGACCTTCCGGATTCTCTTGAATGCCGCCATCATTCTAGCTTACGCCACCAAGATTCTGGTTAGGAGATCTAAGAGATACTCATTTTAGCTTATTTCATGTAGAACAGAAGTGTTTGTCAGGCACGTGTTCATAAAGGAGAAGGATGATGAGCGTCACACATAATCATCACCTTCATCACGTTCTTGGGTGCGAATGGATATCTTAGAAGCGAAATAAGATAAATTGAATAGAAAACAGTAGTACTTGCATTAATCTTTGAGGAACAGCAGAGCTCCACACCTTAATCTATGGAGTGTAGAAACTCTACCGTTGAAAATACATAAGTGAAGGTCCAGGCATGGCCGAGATGGCCAGCCCCCTAAAACGTGATCAAAGGATCATAAGGTAATCCAAAGATGCCTAATACAATAGTAAGAGGTCCTATTTATAATAAACTAGCTACTAGGGTTTACATGAGTAAGTATTTGATGTATAAATCCACTTCCGAGGCCCACTTGGTGTGTGTTTGGGCTGAGCTTAAGTGTTGCACGTGCAGAGGCCATTTGTGGAGTTGAACGCCAGTTTTTGTGCTAGTTTGGGCGTTCAACTCTGGTTTTGGATCCTTTTCTGGCGCTGGACGCCAGATTTGGGTAGAAAGCTGGCGTTGAACGCCAGTTTACGTCGTCAATTCTTGGCCAAAGTATAGACTATTATATATTTCTGGAAAGCCCTGGATGTCTACTTTCCAACGCAATTGGAAGCGCGCCATTTCGAGTTCTGTAGCTCCAGAAAATCCACTTTGAGTGCAGGGAGGTCAGAATCTAACAGCATCAGCAGTCCTTTTTCAACCTCTGAATCTGATTTCTGCTCAAGTCCCTCAATTTCAGCCAGAAAATACCTGAAATCACAGAAAAACACACAAACTCATAGTAAAGTCCAGAAATGTGAATTTAACACAAAATCTATTAAAAACATCCCTAAAAGTAACTAGATCCTACTAAAAACATACTAAAAATAATGTCAAAAAGCGTATAAATTATCCGCTCATCAGTGAGAGAGATCTTCAAATTACCTTTGCAAAAGGATGACTCTGAATCATACAACAGAAGGGTTGTGGCCAACCAAAAGCTGGATCAAATCCTAGAGGACATATGCTTGCCTGGAACTCAATGGATTGAGAATACAAAAGGGCAGCCATGCCAGCTAAAAAGGGCGAACCTCAAGCCAGTTGCTAGAGGATGGCTAGACTTTATTGGGTGTTCTATACTCCCCACAAGTAACCGCTCTGAAGTCACTTTTCCAAGAGCTGTGATGATTCATTGCATCATGATAGGGAATGAGGTGGAAGTCCACCAAATAATCCCCCGTGAGATTTACAAGCTGGCAAACAGGGTGTCCACTAATGCAATGCTAGCTTATCCAAATCTTATCTTTCATCTATGTCAAGAGGCTAAGGTTATGATCCCATCAGACAACTTTATTCCAATGGAAAAACCAATCACCAAGCAGGTGATGGAGAGTTCCAAGATATAAGAGGATCAACCCAAAAGAAAAGCACCCGAGCCTTCCCAAGAGATCCCTCCAATGGAGTATTGGGACCAGCTAAAGGCGTATGTAATATACTTATAGAGCACTTTAGATCAGCTCAGAGAGGAGCAGAAAGACCAGACTAGCATGATTTGCAAACTGATCAAGGAGCAGGAGAAGCAAGGGCGTGAGCTGGAGGAGCTGAAGCGCCAAAAGCTCTCCCCTGAAGAGCCCAATGCCCCTTAAGTTGAAGAGCCATGTGTCCTACAACCTGAAGGGCTTAGCATCTCTCAAGCTGAAGGTTGTTGAGTTTCAACTCTGTGGCTATTCTAATTCTTATTTTTCATATTTCTGTTATTTTAATTTCTATGTCTCATATTTAGGTTTACATGATCACTAGTAGTAATTAAGTTATTTTTATTTTATGTCTTTTAATTTTTAGGATTACATAAGCATTAGTAGTAATTAATTAAATTTTATTTTTCAAATTAGATATAAATTATTCCTCTTATCATCATTAAACAATAAATAAAATAGTAGATTTTTTTAGAAGAATTAAAGATGCATAAATTTTTGAGTTTTTCAATAAAGAATAGTTAATTATTTTGATGTGGTGTAATTGTTTTAGTTTCTGAATGCATGAATAAACAGTGCATATTTGAGGTTGGAATTTTATGATGCTAGCTCTTGAAATAATGAAGAAAAAGAAAAAGTATTATTGATGATCTGAAAAATCCAAAATTTGATTCTTGAAGCAAGAAAAAGCAGCAAAAGAAAAAGAAAGAGCATGTTGCAAAAGAAAAAAAAATTATGATGCATGCGAAAGAAAAAAATGGTGAAAATAAAAGAAAAAGAAAGAAAAAACCATTAGCTCTTTAAACCAAAAGGCAAGAGCAAAAAGCCAGTAACCCTTTAAACCAAAAGGCAAGGGTTAAAGGATCTAGGGCTTTGACCATCAGTGGTTAGGAGGGCCTAAAGAAAACAAAATCCTAGCCTAAGCGGCTCAACTAAGCTGTCCCTAACCAAGTGCTTGTGGCGTGAAGGTGTCAAGTGAAAAGCTTGAGACTGAGCGGTTAAAGTCGTGATCCAAAGCAAAAGAAGTGTGCTTAAGAACTCTGGACACCTCTATCTGGGGACTCTAGTAAAACTGAGTCACAATCTGAAAAGGTTCACCTAGTTAAAGTGTCTGTGGCATTATTGTATCCGGTGGTAATACTGGAAAACAAGGTGCTTAGGGTCACGGCCAAGACTCTAAAAAGCTGTGTTCAAGAATAAAAAAGAACTAAACTAGGAGAATCAATAATATCATCTGAATTCTAAGTTCCTAAAGATGCCAGCCATCCTAAGTTTCAATGGATAGTGAGATGCCAAAACTATTCAGAAGCAAAATGCTACTAACTCCCGCTCATCTGATTGTGACTAAGCTTCATTGAGACTCTGAGATTTATTGTATCTTAATCTTCTTTTTATCCTATTTTATTTTTAGTTGCTTGGAGACAAGCAACAGTTTAAGTTTGGTATTGCGATGAGCGGATATTTTATACACTTTTTGGCATAGTTTGCATATAGTTTTTAATATGTTTTGTTTAGTTTTTTAAGTTTTTATAGGTTTTAGTGTTAAGTCCACATTTTTGGATTATACTTTGAGTTTGTATGTTTTTGTACAACTTCAGGTAATTTCTGGCTGAAATTGAGGAGCTGGAGCAAAAGTTTGATTCAGAGACAGAGAAAGCACTGCAGAAGAGCTTATCTGGAGCTACAGAAGTCCAAATGGAGCGTTTCTAATGGCCATGAAAAGCTGACTTCCAGAACTTACCAACAATATATAATAGTCTATACTTTGCTTCAGATTAGAAGGCTCAAAGCTGGTGTCCAACGCCAGCTACCTGCCCACTTCTAGGCGTCCAGCGCCTACAGAGCAGAGTCTAGCGTCCAAACGCCTAGAGAGGACCCCCTAGCCAGCGTTCAATGCCCTAGGAGCCTCATAGCACGTGGATCTCATCAAACCTTAGCCCAAACACTTACCAAGTGGGCCATAGAAGTGGATTTTAGCACTAAATAGACTATTTTAACCTTACTAGTCATTAGTTTAGTATTTAAGAGTTATTTTACATGATTATTTGAACATTACACACTACATTTGAGTTATACATTGTATTTCTTTTTAGTATGAGTTTCTAAACCTCCTAGATTGAGGGGAGGAGCCTTGCTGAGTCCTATGAATTAATAAAAGTATTACTGTTTCTTCTTCGATCCGTGTCTGATTTATTTCTAAGATGTACATTCGTTCTTCAACATGGTGAATAGGATGATCAGTGACAATTAGCTATGTTCATCATACTAAGACGAATGTGCCTGACAAACACCCGCATCTATTTGGGTTCGTGTGAATACGTGGCCGAAAAGCGTGAACCAACAGCTATGTTTATACATCTCTCAGACAAATAATCCACGACTTCATTGGGGACTTCTCGAGATACCAGTTCAGCCGATTTCTAGGGAGATTAGGGTCTCCGTGGTATAGGCTAGAATTCACAGAAGCAGCAGTCTCTGATCTAGAAGATTCGACCTTGTCTGTGGCATTTTGAGTAGGATTGCTAAGAGAATGAACTACTAGAGCTTCACCCTCCGTCAGATTGGATGACCACGGGCAATGGCGTTCGATCTGGAGCAGAGGAGATCAATGACCACGAGCAATGGCTTTGATCACATATAGCCTGCCATCGAAGGGATCACTCACAAGCAAAGAAGACAATAATACCAGAGTTAATTCAGAAAGGCTAAGCAACTCCAATCCTCAATTATAACCCTTTTACTGATTTCATTGACAAAATACCTTATACCCTTCTCTCATATGCCTCTTAATGCAATTAAGCCTCAATCCAATAACTTCTTGATTTCACCTGACTGAGATCTGCAAGATAACCGTAGCTTGCTTTAAACCACAATCCTCGTGAGATTGACCCTGACTCGCTCAGGTATTACTTGGATGACCTAGTGTACTTGCTGGTACAATTGTACGAAAATGTGGGGATTCGTGCACCAGTGGACTTCAGAGCGACATTCTAAGTACAGTGGGCCCAATGGAGATCAAATATTTTTCTAAACTAGTAAACAAAAGTCAAGTTGCTGAGGATTGTGCGAAAAAGGCCATGTTGGACAAGGGTGATCACTGAGCTTTTGTTAGGAGAGATCAAGGGAGGAACCTTGCGCCTAGAGATCGGAATTTTAAGCGTGGAGAGTATGTTCCACAACCACGTTAGGGTCAGAATAATTTTGGAGGTTCAATAATAATAACAACAACCAAGTTCGAGGCAAGGGAAAGCAGACTCCGAATCTTCCCAACAACTTGACATGTAGGAAATGTAGGGCGTATCATCTCAACACTCCGTGCAGAGCCGATTTGGGTGTATGCTATTAATGTGGTGGAGCTGGGCATCTGTCCTAAAATTTTCCGGAGAGGAAGAGTCAGGAAGCTAGGAGAGCTCGACAGCAGGGACATGTGTTCACTATGATAGCAGATGATCTCAGACACTCTGATAAGAGGTAATTATGAAATCGGTGGCAAAATCTTAATTGCTTTGTTTGATACTGTGGCATCACATTCATTCATATCATTTTAGAATTCTAGTGAGTTAGGATTGAAGATATCTATGTTAGCCTATGACTACAAGTACATACTCCTGCCTCTAAGGCTGTGATGACTAGGTTAGGCTGTCAACAAGTTTTGTTTCAAATTAAGCACTAAACGTTTGTCCATGATTTGATTTGCTTGCCGATGATTGGACTCGACCTAATTTTGGGCTTGGGTTGGCCATCAAAGCATCATGTACTGCTAGAGTAGTTTGAATGATCAGTACAATTTATGTCTAAAGGGTCAAAAGGACCGATGGTAGCAAAAGGATATTATCTAAATTCTGTTATGGTGAACTATCGTGGGAGTAAGTGTTAGGATTTCATGCAATTAGCTGTGTGTCGAGTGATGAACAGAATTTGAATCAGATTCTGGTTGTAAGTAAATTTCCCAAGGTATTCCCTGAAGACATACTTGAATTTCCTCTTTCTCGAGAAATCGAGTTTGCGATTGAGCTAGTGCCTAGAGCAGGACCAATTTCAATTGCGCCCTTGATGCGTGAGTATCATTATTGTCTTTTCTATGTAAATTATATGGCATTCTATTGATTTATTAGAGGATTTTAGTGGATTATACCCCGTTGGATGCTACTTTGGGTTGTTGTTGTATTTCATTGATTACATGTAGCATTCAGCTGAAATTTGGCAGAGTTCAGTAAAAAGAAAACAAAGGAAATTGGTTGCTACCACCTGAGCGCTAAACACCCAGCCACTAGCGTTTAGCGCCAGCACCTTAAAGTCACCATTGGATTTGGGCATAGCGGTACTAAACGCCCACTCACTGGCCTTTAGTGCCAAGGACATTGAAAAGCGCACGAGCATTCTGCAAGGGTGGTGCTAAACGCCTAGTCACCGGCATTTAGCGCCAATAGCATGAAACCAAGTGGGGACCATGCATGCAAACAAATCAACAAGGCTTTGGAGATTTGATTTTTTAAATCAAATAGCAATTAGAAAAGATATATTTTGGTTTGAATTTAAGTTTTAAATCAGTTTCAATTAGGACTATAAAAAGGATAGATATTTGCCCTTGCAGGGACTTCTCTTCTCATAATTTTTTCATTTCACAATTTTACACTTCTCTCTGCTATGGTTTTCTCTGCACCATGAGCCACGAAACCTCCATTGTTAAGGTTAGGAGCTCTATTTACTTTGATGGATTAATAATTTTTTGTTCTTCTACTCTTGATTAATGCATTGATTCATGTTTAGAAATTGGTTTTGTTCTTCATCCTACGGATCAGTGTGTATTCGAAAATAACTCTAATCTACTTAAATTCTCTTGAATACTGGAAAAGTTATATCATTAGAATTATGACGAATGGATTTTTGCTAGTAAAGAATTTAACAAATAAATTCTCGTTGCTAGTATAGTTTCTAAACCAACAAATAATCCTTTCATGCAAAAAATTGTTTGCCACAAGTAACAAACCCCTAAAAATTAATAACCGAAGTATTCAAACCTCGGGTTGTCTCTCAAGGAATTGCAGGGAGGTATAGTTATTATTGGTTATGGAAAAAGTATCTTTTTGGGGTTTTGAATAAGGAGCAAGAAAAATAAATTGCAAGAAAGTAAATTGATAACTAGAAAAGCCCTTGGCAAGGTATGAGAACTAGACGTCCTATCCTAGTTATCCTTATCAATTGTGATGAGAATTGTCCATTACTCCCACTTAGTTAACCCTTACCGAATAAAAGAAAGTCAAGTAGACAAATCAATTTGATTTCTGAAGTCCTAGTCAACTCCTAAGGAAAGACTAGCTTTAGAGGTATCCAAATCAATCAGCAACTTTCAATTATCAATCAACAAAGGAGTTTGATAACTCAAGAGTCTCCAATTACTCAACCAAAGCCAAGAATATAAAAATCTAATCTAAAATCCAACCAAGCATTTTATCAGACACTTGGAAGGCACAACATAAAGACATAGAAAAGTAATAGGGAATGTAAAATCTAAATCCAACAATTGCAAGCATCAATGATAACAATTAAAGCAAGAAGCAATAAATGTGAAATACCTCAAATTGCATTAAATGAAAAATCAAATCTAACATGAAGAGTTCATAAATCAAATTGGGAAAATAAATAAACCAACAAGAGAAATAGATAAACTAAAGTGCTAGAACGAATAAGAGTAGAAGAGAAACTAATTAAACTAAGATAGAAATCTAAAATTGAAAATAGCTAAACCTAAGAATCCTAAAACCTAGAGAGAGGAGAGAACCTCTCTCTAGAAAACTACATCTAAAACCTCAAATTATGTGAATGAAATTTATGTGAATGATAACGTTTGTGTTTCCCCTATTCTACAGCTTCTATTATGTGTTTTTCGGGCTTGGAACTGGGCCAAAAGGAGCCCAGAAATCGCCCCTAGCGCTTTCTGCAACTTTCTGCACGTGGCGCACGTCACGCGTACGCGTAGGTCACGTGTGCGCATCATTTGGAAAAATTCCTTGTCACGCATACGCGTCAGCCACCCATACGCGTCTCTCGTCTTCTGCGCTAGGCACGCGTACGCGTCGCCCATGCGTGCGCGTCACTGCCAACTTCTCAAATCTTTATTTTCTCGCGTTCCTTCCACTTTTGCATGTTTTCTTTCCATCCTCTAAGCCATTCCTGCCCTATAAAGCCTGAAAACACTTAACACACAGATCACGACATCGAATGGTAATAAAGAGTAATTAAAATTGACAGTTTAAGGGCCTAGGAAACATGTTTTCAACTATATCACAAAATTAGGAAGGAATTGTAAAACCATGCAAATTATATGAATAACTGAGCAAAAAATTGATAAAAACCACTCAAATTAGCACAAGATAAACCATAAAATAGTGGTTTATCAATCTTCCCACACTTAAACATTAGCATGTCCTCATGCTAAACTCAAGAGAAACTATAAAAGAGTAAAGGCAGAATGGTGGAACTTATGCAATGCAACCTATTTAAATGTGAGCTACCGACATGCATCATGCTATTCTAATTACCATCCATCTACACACACACACACACACACACACACACACACACACACAGATATATATATATATATAACGGTCAAATTGAGTCAAATGTTCAAGAAATCATATACGCACAATTAAGGGCTAAATCAATCATATCAAAACACATTCACAATTGAGTTGAGTCAATCAGAAGAGTTCACAAACTTGCAAGACAAGCAATGATCAAATATGAACATATTAAAATTGAGCAATTGAACCCTCACTGGATCTATATATGCTCTCTAATCACTCGAGTGTTTGGGGTTAAACAACTCTACTCTTCTCTAGTCATGCTTTCTAAAACTTTGTTCTTCATCTAACCAATCAATAAATATTAAGTGCACAAATGCAAATATCATGAGGTCTTTTCAAGGTTGTAATAGGGCTAAGGTGAAGGTGAGGATATATGTATGGCTAAGTGAGCTGTAAATTGAATCTTTGACGAGCCTAAGTCCTCATCTAACATATGCACATACTCTATAAATTTTTTTAAAATTAAGCTTAGCTACCCAAAATTTCCACTTTTGTATATTTTACATACTCATATACCATATATTTCTTAATTTTACCACATATGCACTGATCTAGTATTAAACTTAGCAATTGGGGTAATGTTTGTCCCCTTATTTATTTATTTATTTATATTGTAATAAAATATTTTTTTGAACATAAAAATAAACATAACATATCAATGCACATGGTCTTTCTGGTCTCCCATGAGTATGCACCCAAATTTCCAATATCTTGTCAATAAAATTCAACACCCAAATTCCATATCACAACTAATAAGCTAAAGGTGAAATTCAAGCTAAATATCTAAGATATATATAGCCCAAAGTGCAAAATGTAACAAGGTAAAAATGAACAAAAGTACAGTAAAATAAAAATGTGCAAGTATTCAAAGGAAAATAAAATAAGATAAAGCAAAATACAAAATAAAGCAAAATAGGATAAAAAGTCTGAAATAGTTCACCAAAATAAAATCTGCCGGAGATGGTGACCTCCCCACACTTATATCACAGCATTGTCCTCGATGCTCTAGTCAAGCCGGGTGTGAAGGGTCATCGCCTACTGAAGGGTCTGCTGCTGGCTCTGTGGGCTCTGGCTGTGTAGGTGCCTGAGGCTCTGCAGGCTGCTCAAGCTGTGGCTCCTCATACTGTGCCTGCTGCTGGTCCTCCTCTTGTGCATCCTCCTCATGCTCATCCTCCTCCTCCTCAGAGGGCTCTGATGGTATGTCAGGCTCGGAGGGGATGTCAATATGCCCCCGACCTGATCATCAGCTTTAGATGCTCATAGCGTCACTTATTGCGATGCTCAGACTACTCATAATGCTGCGGGTTACAGCGCTCCATCTGATCCAGGTGCTCAAAGAGGCAGTGCACCAGAAGGTAGACTGGCTGGGAAGTGGAGGATGGTGTTGTGGATGCGGGTGGTACTGCAGGCGCAGAAGGTGTTGCGGAGGATGTGGCCGCGTCGGTAGAGGCAGTAAGAGAAGGTGGTCTATGGCCTAGAGGGCCGAATCGCTTGCCGTGTGGGGTAATCTTCTTGCAGTCGGCAACCGGTGGCTTCTCATCCTCTAGCTCCCAAGGCACCTCAGCTCGGCGTGCCATCTGGGTAATCAAGTATGAAAATGGCAGGGTGCCTCTGACATGAACCCGAGACATGTACTTCCTGATGAACGGTGGAAGGTATAGGTCCTTTCCTTCCATAACGCACCAGATGAGAATGATCATAGCAGCTGGCACCTCAGACTCATGAGTGCTAGGCATAACATAGTTACTCAGTATTTGTTGCCATAGCCTAGCCTCATCATTAAGAGAGATAATCTTGATGCCCTTTGGAGTTACCTTCGACTTACCCATAGCCCAGGGAATAGCAGGATCAATGGCTATGGTGCGCCTCACAGCATCCCAATCAAATCTCATAAACCTAATGGACTCCTCAGCCTTCTGATAACCATCTGCTTCGTCTGATTTTGGCTGGAAGTGCAGGATATCCTCTATGGCCTCTTCTGTGACCAAAATCTGTGTCCCTCTAAGCTGCACAACATCAAGGGTCGTCCTGTAATAGTTGCAGTAGAATTCACGGACCCAAGATGCATTAACCTCTGTTAGATTCCTCTCTAAAAATACGCAACCTCTCTGTTTAATCTGTTCCGTAGTGTATTTCTGTAACACGGTTGGTATTTTGAGGGTCCGTTCTAGGTAGAGGTGCCTCTTTTCCACAAAGACCGAAAATTTTAGTTCACAGCAAAGGTTTGCAAATTTAACTAGGTCAGAAGCAGGCACTAGTTGATCTTCTTTTTCCTGTGGAGTGAAGTTTTTCTCATGCCAGGATTCATCCCCTAGAATATCTGACAGAGCGACAGATGACTGTCCTTTTTTCCTCTTACCAGTGCTGGCCTTAGCCTTGCCCTTTTCTTTTGGATCAGACATCCTGAAAAATAGAAATTCTAGGATACAATTTATCAACTAAAGCAGAGAAAAGAAAAACAGGTAAGAAGCAAGCAGACAGGAAGCCAGAAACAAAAGGAGATGGAGACACAGTCATGAGTTGACTTAAAGAAACGAATTCTTGGAATGTAAGAAAACAGAATGCAAACAACAATAAAAAATAAAACCAAGAATTCCTGCAATAATAGTGAGAAGCTTGTTTGTGAAGTAACAACAGTTATCATGCCTTAAAAAGTGGTTAAAAGAGTTAGTTTAAACTTAAAAGAAAATTCAGAAGGTTAATTAAGTTAAGAGTTAGAAAAGTGTGAAGAAGTTAGTGGCATGGAAATGTTGTTCTTAATCAAAAGAAATTCAAAAGGTTTTAGAACAAGCAAGCTCACAGTCAAGCATACAATGCAAGTTATAGATGATAAATCATGTAAATGACAGAAGCATGAAAAGAGTTAAGATCATCAATAATGCATTGT
This sequence comes from Arachis hypogaea, assembly GCF_003086295.3. NCBI lineage: Eukaryota > Viridiplantae > Streptophyta > Magnoliopsida > Fabales > Fabaceae > Arachis > Arachis hypogaea. The sequence goes on along the minus strand of NC_092052.1, from coordinate 99,458,980 downwards.
AAATAGAAAAGGAACCAAAAAGGAATGGGAATGCTAACCCATCATCTCATGAATTGGCTTTGGATTAAACCAAATAAATCACAATGCAAAAGTACCAAAGTCAATTCATGAATGGAAGTTAAGTAAAACAGTTTTCAGGAAAATCGGACAGCATTCCGGCAGTAAAAGGAACGTTCCCGGGAAAACAAACAGCAGAATCAACAATGCAAGTAGTAGCAATGTCAAGCAGAATCAGCAGCCTATACGAATCTCAGCACAAGTTGTGCAAAACCAGCAAGTAATCATAAAGTAAAACAAAATAGCCGGCTATTTCCCAAAGTCAAGCAATCAGTTTGGTTTTCCTATGAATTCAGTAATGAGTAAAAGCACCAAAACCATATGTAAATGCATAAGAATTAAGCATAGGATCCAACAACAATAAGCTTGTATTCCATAATCAATCAAGCATAAGTTATCATTAATGGCAATGTCAAAGACCCTCATCAGAAAGAAACAAGATTAGGCCGATTAGAAAATTTATGAAACACCTCAATGGTCAAGGAAAAGTTAGAATTGAGATAGGACCATGAAGAGGGAAAATTTGTAACCTAACTTGAACAATTAAACATAGAAGAGGTTCCGAATTCCTTGGTCAACATGATTATGTCTTTGATTTTGGCAATGACAAATGCACATGGGAGGGAACCAAAATAAAGATGGAGATGCTTACCGAATGAATTATGGATTGAACTCAGCTAAAAGAAAGTTTACTGGTACGCCGGAATCGTGATTGTTCATTCCCTGACTATAGTGCCAAAAACTCGGTGTGGGAGAATGTGATCTCAAGACTTCTTAACAATTCTGTGTAACTGACCAGCAAGTGCACTGGGTCATCCAAGTAATAAAGCTTACCTGAGTAAGGGTCGATCCCACGGAGATTGTCAGCTTGAAGCAAGCTATGGTCATCCTTGCAAATCTCAGTCAGGCTGATTCAAATGGTTGAGTTTTGGTAATTAAAATATAAATAAAACAGAAAATAAGATAGAGATACTTATGTAATTCATTGGTGGGAATTTCAGATAAGCGTCTGGAGATGCTTTGTTGCTTTTGAACTTCTGCTTTCCTACTGCCTTCTTCCAACCATCCGTTACCTCCTTCCATGGCAACTTGTATGATCCTCTCGGATGAAAACAAATCCATATGTGCTGTCACTGCACGGCTAATCATCTATCAGTTCCCGCTAGCGTCGGAATAGGACCATTGTCCTTTTGCACACTGTCACTGCGCCCAACATTCGCAAGTTTGAAGCTCGTCACAGTCATCCCTTCCCAGATCCTACTCGGAATACCTCAGACAAGGTTTAGACTTTCTGGATCTCAGGAATGCTGCCAATGATTCTAGCCTATACCACGAAGACTCTAATCTCACGGAATGGAATGCTCTGTTGTCAGGAGAGGCAATCATGCATCATGAACCAGGAGGCCAAGAGATACACACTCAAGCTATTGCAGATAGAACGGAAGTGGTTGTCAGGCACGCGTTCATAAGTGAGAATGATGATGAGTGTCACAGGTCATCACATTCATCAGGTTGAAGTGCGAGTGAATATCTTAGAATAAGAATAAGCTTCAAATGAATAGAAGAACAATAGTACTTTGCATTAATTCATGAGGAACAGCAGAGCTCCACACCTTAATCTATGAGGTGTAGAAACTCCACCGTTGAAAATACATAAGTGATGAAGGTCTAGGCATGGCCGTGAGGCCAGCCTCCAAACATGTACAATAGCATAAGATTAACAAAAAAGGACCTAAAATAAATCTCTAAAAGTAGTTTTTATACTAAACTAGTAATCTAGGATTATAGAAAATGAGTAACTAAGTGCAGATAGTGCAGAAATCCACTTCAGGGGCCCACTTGGTGTGTGCTTGAGCTGAGCATTGAAGCCTTCACGTGCATTCGCTGTTTCTGGAGTTAAACGCCAGCTTTGTACCAGTTTTGGGCGTTTAACTCCAATTCTGGTGCCAGTTTGGGCATTTTACGCCAAGATGTTGTAGGCTGACTTTAAACGCCAGTTTGGGCCATCAAATCTCGGGAAAATATGGACTATTATATATTTCTGGAAAGTCCAGGATGTCTACTTTCCAAAGCAATTGATAGCGCCACAATTAGGCTTCTGTAGCTCCAGAAAATCCACTTCGATTGTAGGGAGGTCAGAATCCAACAGCATCTGCAGTCCTTTTTCAGCCTCTGAATCAGATTTTTGCTCAGGTCCCTCAATTTCAGCCAGAAAATACCTGAAATTATAGAAAAACACACAAACTCATAGTAAAGTCCAGAAATATAATTTTTGAATAAAAAATAATAAAAATATAATAAAAAGTAATTAAATCATACTAAAAACTATGTAAAAACAATGCCAAAAAGGGTATAAATTATCCGCTCATCACAACACCAAACTTAAATTATTGCTTGTCCCCAAGCAACTGAAAACAAAATAGGATAAAAAGAAGAGATTATACAATTAATTCCAAACTTATCAATGAAGATTAGCTTCAATTAGATGAGCGGGACTTGTAGCCTTTTTGCTTCTGCGCAGTTTTGGCATCTCACTTCATCCTTTGAAGTTCAGAAAGATTGGCATCTATAAGAACTCAGAATTCAGATAGTGTTATTGATTCTCTTAGTTCAATATGTTGATTCTTGAACACAACTACTTTTTGAGTCTTGGCCGTGACCCTAAGCATTTTGTTTTCCAGTATTACCACCGGATACATAAATGCCACAAACACATAACTAGGTGAACCTTTTCAGATTGTGACTCAACTTTGCTAGAGTCCCCAGTTAGAGGTGCCCAGAGCTCTTAAGCACACTCTTTTTGCTTTGGACCACGACTTTAACCGCTTAGTCTCAAGCTTTTCACTTGACACCTTCACGCCACAAGCACATGGTTAGGGACAGCTTGGTTCAGCCGCTTAGGCCAGGATTTTATTCCGTGGGCCCTCCTATCCATTAATGCTCAAAGCCTTGGATCCTTTTTACCCTTGCCTTTTGGTTTAAAGGGCTATTGGCTTTTTCTGCTTGCTTTTTTTTGCCCCTTTTTGTTCTTCTGCAAGCTTTTGTGTTCACTGCTTTTTCTTGCTTCAAGAATCAATTTTATGATTTTTCAGATTATCAAATAACATTTCTCCTTTTTCTTTATTCTTTCAAGAGCCAACAATTTTAACATTCATAAACAAAAAATTCAAAAATATGCACTTTTCAAGCATTCATTCAGAAAACAAGAGGTATTGCCACCATATCAAAATAATTAAACTAATTTCAAGATAGAATTTGAAACCATGTACTTCTTGTTCTTTTGCAATTAAAAACATTTTTCATTTAAGAAAGGTGATGGATTCATAGGACATTCATAGCTTTAAGGCATAAACACTAGACACTAATGATCATGTAATAAAGACACAAACATAAATAAAACATAGGTCATATAATTCGAAAAACAGAAAAAATAAGAACAAGGAAATTAAAGAACGGGTGCACCTTAGTGATGCAGGCTAGTTCTTCCTCTTGAAGATCTTATGAAGTGCTTGAGCTCCTCTATGTCTCTTCCTTGCCTTTGTTGCTCCTCCCTCATGGCTCTTTGGTCTTCTCTAATTTCGTGGAGGAGAATGGAATGCTCTTGGTGCTCCACCCTTAGCTGTCCCATGTTGGAACTTAATTCTCCTAGGGAGGTATTGATTTGCTCCTAATAGTTTTGTGGAGGAAAGTACATCCCTTGAGGCATCTCAAGGATTTCATGATGAGAAACTTCCTCATGCTCTTGTTGAGGTCCATGAGTGGGCTCTCTTGTTTGCTCCATTCTTTTCTTAGTGATGGGCTTGTCCTCTTCAATAAGGGTGTCTTCCTCTATGACAACTCCAGCTGAATTGCATAAGTGACAAATGAGATGAGGGAAGGCTAACCTTGCCAAAGTAGAGGGCTTATCTGCCACCTTGTAGAGTTCTAGGGATATGATCTCATGAACTTCTACTTCCTCTCCATTCATGATACTATGGATCATGATAGCCCGGTCTATTGTAACTTCAGACCGGTTGCTAGTAGGAATGATAGAGCGTTGGATGAACTCCAACCATCCCCTAGCCATGGGTTTGAGGTCAAGCCTTCTTAGTTGAACCGGCTTGCCTCTTGAATCTCTCTTCCATTGAGCGCCTTCCATACAAATGTCTCTAAGGACTTGGTCCAACTTTTGATCAAAGTTGACCCTTCTAGTGAAAGGGAGAGGATCTCCTTGCATCATTGGCAAGTTGAATGCTAGCCTCACATTTTCCGGACTAAAATCCAAGTATTTCCCCCGAACCATTGTGAGCCAATTCTTTGGGTTCGGGTTCATACTTTGGTTATGGTTCTTAGTGATCCATGCATTGGCATAGAACTTTTGAACCATTAAGATTCCGACTTGTTGAATGGGGTTGGTGAGGATTTCCCAACCTCTTCTTCGAACTTCATGTCGGATCTCCGGATATTCACTCTTTTTGAGCTTAAAGGAGACCTTGGGGATCACCTTTTTCTTGGCCACAACTTCATAGAAGTGGTCTTGAAGGACCTTTGAGATGAATCTCTCCATCTTCCATGACTCGGAGGTGGAAGAAATTGTCTTTCCTTTCCTCTTTCTAGAGGTTTTCCCGGCCTTAGGTGCCATTAGTGGTTATGGAAAACAAAAAACTTTAGCTTTTGTCACACTAAACTTAGAATGGTTGCTCGTCCTCGAGCAAAAGAAGAAAGAAAGGAGTAGAAGAAGGAGAAATGAAGGAGATGGAGGTGAGGAGAGGGTTCGACCAAGGGGGTGTATTGCGTATGATGTGTTAAATTGAAGGTGGTAAGGAGGGGGTATTTATAGGGTAAAGGAGAGAGGGAATTCGGCCATGTGTGGGTGGGTTTGGAGGGAAATGGTGTGAATTTTGAATGGTGAGGTAGGTGGGGTTTAATGATGGATGGATGTGAGTGGTGAAGAGGTTGTGGGGAAGAGGGTAGGATTTGATTGGTGAGGGGTTGTTCATATCCTGGGTCAAGCTGTCCGACCCGGGATGTTTAGCGACATGGCGACTGACCTCTTCAGGTCCGACTAGCCGACCTCTTCTCAAAGAGATCGGCCAAACCGACAGGAGAGCCCAATAGAGGGCCCAAATAGAGGAACACGACCCAAATCCAAAGACAATCTAAGCCTATAGAGATAAAGGCGGTTCCTTGAAGATAAGCTAATGATGGGAAGCAGAAGCTAGTGAATTAAAAATTTATTAAAATGGTTACATTGCAAGTATAGTTCTTAACTCACCGAAAATCTGCCTATCAATTTAGAAATATGTCACAGAGAGTTTAAATTAAAATTACTGGGAGTTTTAAGTCCCAGGTCGTCTCCCAACGAGTTGCAGAAAAGTGTGCTGTTTTATTAATCAGATGTTCCAAGAAGTTGAGCTAAGTAAATTGGAATTTAAATTGAGGAATTTTAAATAATATAAATAAAAGCCTTGACTGGGAATTGATTAGTTAGAATCTCTATCATTGATGGAGTGATTTTTAAGATTGATTTATAGTTAACGGTTACTCTGTTTGGTTATCCTTTACTAGGTAAGGGAAAGTTAAACAAGTTGGACTGCCAGATCTATTCACGAGTTACAACCCACTTAGTTCAAAGGGATTGGCGTTGGTGACAGGATAGCAATCCAACATTTAACCCAACTATAAAATTCTCCTTCAATCCTTCCAACTCAAGAATTCCTTTTAATCAACTCCCTATCAAGTAATGAAACTACTCACGCATTGTAAATAAAGAATCCATGGCACATAAAAGGGAATTAAAAGAAGACATAATTATTGGAATTAAAATTGAATTAAAGAGAAATAATCCTTGCATTAATTAATCATAAAAGTATCTGAATGACAAAATTGAACATAACAAAGAACATGGAAGAATAAAACCAAGTTAAGAGAACAAACTAGAATGATGAAGTCTTGATGAGGAAATAACTCTTCTCACTGTTCCAATGCTAAGACCAATTGAAAATTAAAATCCTAAACTAGAGAGAAAAAAAACCTAAGAGAGAGAAAAACTAGATCTAAAACTACTGCATGACTATCTCTGTGTTGTTTCTGCATATTCTCTTACTTTAGTCTGCTGTTCCGGGCCGAAAACTGGGCCGAAATAAGGTCCAAAATCACCCCCATCGAATTCTACAGATTATGCAGATCGCACATGTCACGCGATCGCGTCGTCCATGCGGACGCGTCGCTTGCGCTTTTTCCTCTCCACGCGTTCGCGTCATCCACGCTACCGCGTCACTTGCGCTTTCCAATCCGCGCGGCCGCGCAAGCCATGCAGCCGCGCCACTGCGATTTGTGCTCCTTCGCGCGGTCGCGCGACCGCGTCACTTCTCGCTGGTTATCTCCTCAAATTCTTGTGTTCCTTCCATTTTTCCTAGCTTCCTCTCCAATCTCCATCTCGTTCATGCCCTATAAGGCCTAAAACACTTGACACACAGATCACGGCATCGAATGGAATAAAGGAGAATTAAAAGTAAATAATTAAAGTCTATAGGAAGCAATTTTCAAACATGTACTGAATTTAGGAAGGAAATCTAAATGCATGCTAAATTGATGAATAAGTGGGTAAGGATCATGACAAAACCACACAATTAAACACAATATAAACTATAAAATAGTGGTTTATCAACCTCTCCACACTTAAACATTAGCATGTCCTCATGCTAAATTGAAGGAGACAAGGAAATAAGTATGAACATGAAGAAACTCATGAAATGCAATGCAATCCTACGTATATAAATAAATGCAACTATATGATTATTGTCCACTTGATCAAAAGTAAATAAGCTCTTCAAAATAGTTACAAATCAAATTCCACTAATTTTATCATTATACAATAAAACCGATAAAAGTGCAAGAAGATAGCTTATGAAAGCAAGAAACATGAAAATTCAAGCATTGAACCCTCACTGATAATGTATGTACGCTCTAATCTCTAGTGTATAGGGTAATCACTCAATTCTTTTCTAGTCATATTTTCTAACTTTTGTTTTTCTCTTAACCAATCAACAACAGTTAATATACCAATGCAAACATCATGAGGTCTTTTCAGGGTTGTAATGGGACCAAGGTGCAGGTAAGGATATACATATCGCTAAGTGAGCTTTATAAATTGAATCTTTAATTAACCCAAGCTCTCACCTAATATACATATATTCTATATACTTTTAAATTCATGCTTAGCTACCCATAATTCCCTTTTTCAACCCATACTCATGTTTCAACTTTGTATTTTAATTCTATCATATGTGCATTGATCTTTGAATTCTGAATTTAACATTGGGGTAATTTTGTCCCCTTATTTATTGATTTAATTTTTTTTGAATAAATAAAGCTTATCAATGCACATAGATTTTTCATTCTTATATTTTCACATGAGTAGGTATCCAAATTCCCTTTAAATTTTCATGACATATTCCCTGAACAACTTTTGTTCCCGTAATTTCCCATACTTAACTAGCACACACAATTCTATCTTAAGCTAACCAAAGATTCAATTTGGGATATATAATTGTTTTTTTCGGCTTAAGGTTAGTAATGTGGTAAAATATCGAACAAATGGGAATTAAAGGCTCAAAGTGAGTTTAAACAAATGATGGCCTCAATCATGTGCAAGCATGTAAATATAATAAATACTAGACATATAAGATAAAACAAAATATAGATTACAATCATAGAGAAGTAAACACACAAGAATAAAATGATTATGGTTAAATAGTGTAACCATACATAAAGGCTCAAATCTTTCACAGGTTGTGTGTTCTTTAGCTCAAACATCATGTTCCAAATACAACTCAAGCAGATTTATCATAAAAATTTTGAAAAATTAGTGAAATTTTGTTTCAAAGATAGATTTTTAAAAGAAACTTATTGTCTTTTCAATCAAGTAGAACATGTATGCAACTATTCTAACCTATGCAATTTATTCTATTTCATAAAAGAAAGAAAGTCTAACTAAAATATCCTAATTATTAGTGCCAGAGAAGAGAATTTACCTCCGGAAGTCAGGTACTGACCGACCTCCCCACACTTAAGGCTTTGCACCGTCCTCGGTGCCATCTGTCAAAAACAGGGGTGGGCTGGTAGCAGTATCTCCACAGTCGGGACCATCATGGCTCCCGGTGCTGGTAAAAAAAGTGGAGTCCGGAGTGTCTGAGTCCTTGAATTTGCCCATGATCAGCTCCTTGAGGTATGTGAATCGGTGCTTGTTACGGCGCTCTCTCATCTTAGCTTTCTGTTCATGCCGATCCAACTTTTCAAGTAACTGTTGGAGCAATTTCTCAGTGGTAGATGCTTGTGGTGTTGAAGAAGGAATATCTTCAACTGGCTCAGTAGGCTGGCTTGTAGTGGCTGCTGAAAGTCTGAGGTATTTCCCGTTAGGGACATATTGATCATCTCGTGGAACCATGGCTTTGGTGTCCCCAGCTCTGTAGGAGACTCCGGCTGCTGAGACAAGATCTGAGACCAGGGTGGAAAAAGGTAGGTTGCCCGCGATTTGTACGTGTTCCATAGCATTCCAGATATGTCTTGAGAGATTCAGAGGTTGGTCTGTAAGGATGCACCATAGTAGAACAGCCATGTTTGCAGTGAAGGAGGACTCATGAGTACTCGGAAAGACGTAATGGGACATGATCTGTGCCCATACGTGAGCCTCCAAGGTAAGTGCAGAAGCCAAGATTCCCTTAGGGTGGGTACGGTGGTATCCATAGATCCAACGGCAGCTAGGTAAAGCGATGACTCCGAGAACGGAGTCCCAGTCAAATTGGTATCTCTGGCGCTGAAGGGTGGCTTCTTGAAAAGCGTCCATTCCTGCTGGAATAGGGGGAAGACTCAGAGCTTGCTGAATGGCCTCTTCTGTGATGGGGACTTGCTTTTGCCGGACATAAACAGACTGCAGGGTCAGTATGTAGAAGTTGGAGTAGAACTCAACTACCCAAGAGAGATTGACCTGCCTCGGCTGTCTCCGTAAGAAACCCCATTGTCTTCGCTCAATTTGCGGCTCAACAAAGGTGGCAATATTGGACGGAAGGGTAAGAAGGTATTCATTGTTATAGTTCCTTTCTGCCAGGATGGGGAACATCTGCTCACAGTAGCGATTGGAAAATCGCGCAGCGTCCTTTGCTGGAAAGGCTTTTTCCTTTTTGTCAACCTTTATTATCCTCTTGACTCATTTTGTTGAGGGCTTGACTGCGATTGAAGAAGGCTTTGCCACTAATGCTCTTTTAGTTCCTCTTCTTGCTAGTGGTCTGGAAGTTGCTTTCTCCTTTCCTTTCTTGGTGGCCATCCTGAAAGAAGGGAAGAGAAAGAAAATTAAATGCAAAGAGAGATATAGCAAGGAAGGAAACGGAAAAGAGGGTGAATGATGCACAGTAAAATGTAGATGACATTAACACATGCTCTCGAGTACATATGAAAAGCCATCAATGGGAAATAGCTAGTGCATAAAAAGACAAGTGAATGCAAGGTGTTTATTGGCATGCTGGCAAAGGGCATGAGTAGCATAGACCAAGCATTACTTTGTAACAAACCATCACGTTTGTATTGACAATTGAATTTAATTAATAAAATAATAGGGGGAAAGTTGTGAAAAGCAAGCATTGAATAGTATAGGAACATAGAGAAGTGCATAATGCCACATGGGCTTTTTCACAAACATATAGCATGCATGTTAAACAAGATGTAAAAAGTATGAAATTGAACATGCAAGTAATCCCCAAAAATAATAATAATAATAATAATAATTGTCAAATAAATTGTAACAAGTCACAAGCATATAGTGAGGGATAATGACTCAAAAAATTTCTAACACCATGTAAAAAGGGAAAAGAAGAATAAAGAAAATAAAAGTTCGAAAAGAAAAAGAAAAGAAAAAGAAAATAATAATATATACATAATATAATAAGAATGATAGAAAAGAGAAGAAGGAAGAAGAAGGTAAAACCTTGTTAATGGAGGAGAGAGAGAGAGAGTGAGATACAAAGGAGAAGGGGGGAAAGAAGAAAGAAGGAAGAAGGAGGGAAAAGAAAAATTAGGATTTGGAGGAAAGAAAGATAAGATAATTTGGCAATTGAGGGTTAGCTGTGCAGCGGATGCGACGCGGCCGCCTGGGGCATGCGTTCGCATGGGGGCACGTCAGGGGAGGGGGGCGCGATCGCGTCGGTCCCGTGGTCGCGTGACCTATGTTGCGCTGCTGGCGCGAGTGCAGCCTCGCTCCAGCACAACTCTCTGTTCGATTCATTTTAATTGCCAAAATTGGGTGACGCGATCGCGTGGGTCATGCGATCGCGTGAGTGTGCGTCAGAAAATAATTGACGCGGCCGCGTCGGCGACGCGGTCGCGTGACAAGGATTGTACTTCCAGCACCAATCCAGCACCACTCTCGCACAATATAGCATTGTGCACTGTTTTACGTCGGAAATGCAGGGCACGCGGCCGCGTGAGGCACGCGGTCGCGTGGGAGGCCATGATTTCCATGCGACGCGGTCGCGTGGAGTAATTTGTGCCATTGGCACGACTCCAGCGCTCCTCCTGCGTAACTTTCTGTTCATTTTTATTTTTCTTTACTCCTCCTGCCACGCGGACGCGTCGCTGGTGCGATCGCGTCGCGCGGCGAAATTTTTTTTTTTTAAGGAAAGATAAAGACATGTAATTGAAAGAGCACGGAAGCACTAATAAAGAGAAGGGTTATTAAAGAAGAAAAAATAAAAGTGAAGAAAGGAACGATCATACCGCGGTGGGTTGTCTCCCACCAAGCACTTTGCTTTTACGTCCGTAAGTTGGACGCTCCACTAGCTCAATCTGCTGCTATGTGGGGATCTTCCAAGTGGAAGATCTCAAACTCCTTATTTTTCTGCACCTTTTCACCATGGTACAGCTTTAGGCGGTGTCCATTAACCTTAATAAGTTCAAAACTTAAAGGATGGCTTAGGTGATAGGCTCCGTACGGTTCAGTTTTCTCTATTCTGTATGGACCTTCCCATTTTGATCTCAACTTACCGGGCATGAGCCTCAGTCGAGATTTGTAAAGGAGAACAAAATCTTCAGGTTGGAACTCTCTCTTCTTGATGTTTTGATCATGCACAGCTTTCATCTTTTCCTTCTATATTCTGGAGTTCTCATAAGCTTCTAGGCGAAAGTTCTCCAGTTCCTGTAGTTGTAGCTTTCTTTCAGTTCTGGCTTTCTCAATTTCCATGTTGCACTCTTTAACTGCCCAGAAGGCTTTGTGTTCGATTTCAACTGGAAGATGGCAAGCTTTTCCATAAACTAAGCGAAAGGGACTCATCCCAATGGGTGTCTTGTATGCTGTTCTGTATGCCCACAGTGCATCTTGTAGTCTGGTGCTCCAGTCTTTTCTATGAGGTTTTACTATCTTCTGCAGGATACGCTTAATTTCTCTGTTCGACACCTCGGCTTGTCCATTAGTTTGGGGATGGTAAGCTGTTGCAACTTTATGGATTATCCCATGCTTCTTCATCAATCCTGTTAGTCTCCTGTTACAAAAATGGGTGCCTTGATCGCTCACGATCGCTCGTGGTGATCCAAAGCGGCATATAATATGGTTTCTCACAAAGGAAACAACAGTGTTAGCATCATCAGTGCGGGTAGGAATTGCTTCCACCCATTTGGAAACATAATCCACAGCTAACAATATATAAAAATATCCACTAGAATTTGGAAATGGACCCATGAAGTCAATGCCCCATACATCAAAAATTTCACAGAAAAGCATATATTGTTGAGGCATCTCATCCCTCTTGGATATGTTACCAAATTTCTGGCATGGGTGACAAGATTTACAAAACTCAGCGGCATCTCTAAAAAGAGTAGGCCACCAGAATCCGCAGTCTAAGATCTTTCTAGCTGTTCTTTGAGGGCCAAAGTGTCCTCTACTCTCAGATGAGTGACAGGCCTCTAAAATGGACTGGAATTCTGATTGAGGTACACAACGTCTAATTATCTGGTCAACGCCATATCTCCATAAATATGGGTCATCCCATATATAATATTTAGACTCGCTTTTCAGCTTGTCTTTTTGATGTTTAGAAAAATGTGGAGGAAATGTGCGGCTAACTAAATAATTAGCAACAGGTGCATACCAAGGGACTACCTCAGATACTGCTTGCAGGTTGTCAAAAGGAAAATTATCATCTATAGGAGTAGAGTCATCCTTAATATGTTCAAGGCGACTCAAGTGGTCCGCTACTAAATTTTGATTACCACTCCTATCCTTTATTTCTAAATCAAATTCTTGTAACAGCAGTATCCAACGTATAAGTCTTGGTTTGGATTCCTTTTTAGCTAATAAATACTTTAGAGCTGCATGGTCCGAATACACTACTACTCTAGTACCAAGTAAATAAGCTCGAAATTTATCCAGAGCGAAAACAATAGCAAGTAGCTCTTTCTCAGTAGTAGTATAATTGGACTGGGCAGTGTCTAAAGTCTTAGACGCATAGGCAATAACAAAAGGATCCTTACCTTCACGCTGAGCCAGCGCTGCTCCTACTGCATGGTTGGAAGCATCGCACATGATCTCAAACGGCTGGCTCCAGTCGGGTCTTCTCACAATTGGGGCTTGAGTTAGAGCAGTCTTCAGCTTATCAAATGCTTGTTTGTAATCTTCACTGAACTCGAACTCAATGTCCTTCTGCAGTAATCTGGATAAGGGAAGTGCCACCTTACTAAAGTCTTTAATAAATCTCCTGTAGAAACCTGCATGGCCAAGGAACGAACGGACTTCCCTCACAGAAGAGGGGTAAGGTAAACTAGAAATAACATGCACCTTTGCTGGGTCTACAGAAATGCCATTATTAGATACCACATGTCCTAATACAATCCCTTGCTTTACCATAAAGTGGCATTTTTCGAAGTTCAATACAAGGTTTGTATCAACACATCTATCTAATACTCTAGATAATCCATCTAAGCAAAGGTTAAAAGAATCACCATAAACGCTAAAATCGTCCATAAAAACTTCCATACAGTCCTCAATAAGATCAGAGAAAAGGCTCATCATGCACTTTTGGAAGGTGGCTGGTGCATTGCACAAGCCAAAGGGCATTCTCTTATAAGCATAAGTCCCAAAAGGACATGTAAAAGCAATAATGGAAATAACCTGTATAACCATCTAAAAAGCAATAATGTGATTTACCTGACAGGCGATCCAGCATTTGATCAATGAATGGAAGTGGGTAGTGATCCTTACGGGTAGCTTGGTTGAGACGCCTGTAATCAATGCAGACTCTCCAAGCATTCTGAACTCTAGTTGCTATGAGCTCTCCATGCTCATTCTTTACGGTAGTGACTCCGGACTTCTTGGGCACCACTTGCACTGGGCTTACCCATTCACTGTCTGAAATGGGATATATGATACCGACCTCCAATAGTCTGGTCACTTCTTTTTTGACAACTTCCAAGATGGTGGGATTCAATCGTCTTTGTGGTTGACGGACAGGTCTTGCTCCATCTTCCAAAAATATTCTGTGCTCGCATACTTGAGGGTTGATTCCCACTATGTCTGCCAAACTCCACCCAATTGCCTTCTTATGCTTCCTCAGTACATCAAGTAACTGCTCTTCTTGTTGAGAAGTCAGTTCTCTTGCAATAATAACCGGAAGCTTCTGCTCATCCTCAAGATAAGCATATTTGAGATGTGGAGGGAGAGGTTTCAATTCTAACTTTTGATCATGGGCAGGCTCTGGATTATCTGGGGCTTGCGAAAATGGCGAAGTGTCCTCATTGTCAGTTAAGAGGGTCCCCACACTTGGATCTTGTCCAGTGTGCCTCTCTTCAAACTCTTCTTTTTGAACTTCAGCCACACTCTCGTCTATGACATCACATTGGAAGATAGAACGATCTTCTGGGGGGTTGTCAATGACTCCATTCAGATTGAAGATTACTATGCGGCCATCTATTTCAAAGGAGTATGTTCCTGAAAAAGCATCTAATTTGAATTTTGATGTCTTCAGGAATGGTCTTCCAAGTAGGATTGATGATGGCTTATCTGAATCATTATGGGGCATCTCCAAGATATAAAAATCAGTGGAAAATGTGAGCCCTTTAATGTTCACCAAAACATCTTCAGCAACTCCAGCCACTGTAATAATGCTTTTATCTGCTAACACAAAATGAGCTGCCGACCTTTTTAAGGGAGGGAGCCTTAAAACATCATATATAGACAAAGGCATTATACTGACACATGCTCCTAAATCACACATGCAATCATAAATTACTACACCACCAATATTACAACTAACTATGCAAGGACCTGGATCACTACATTTTTCAGGTAATCCTCCCATTAAAGCAGATATAGAACTACCTAAAGGAATAGTTTCTAATTCATTAATTTTGTCTTTATGGATACATAAGTCCTTTAGAAACTTTGCATATTTAGGTACCTACTGAATAACATCAAAAAGGGAACAGTTACCTCAACCTTTTTGAATATTTCTACCATTTTAGGATCAGGTTCCAACTGCTTCCTGGGCTTCCTTGCAAGTTGTGGAAATGGAATGGGAGTAGTGTTTTCTGTGGGGCCTGCGTCTTTTTGTGCTTCTTCCTGTGGTTGAGCTATCTCTCCTTCAGCTATGTCCTGTATGTCCTCTTCCTCTTCAACATCTTCGATTTCTACCACCTCTTCAGCTGAGGCGTATTCTGGTGAGCTTGGTTCCTCCTTATTCCTCTCCTGCAGTGTGGTTCCGGACCTCAGGGTGATGGTTGAGAGGGGATTCCAGTGGTGCTTGAAGGTTGGTTACCGAAATTGTGTGCTGAACCAAGTTGTGTCATAAGAGCTTGCAGAGTAGAGGTGAAACCATTTAGACTGGCGTTAATACTGTTCACGATGGTATTTTCCATGGCCAGTTGTCTTTTCTCAAAAGCTTGTAATAAATATTCATTAGAAGATACAGAAGAATGAGTAAATTGAGAGGTTTGCTGCTGATTGTTCGGTGGTCCTTGGTTTTGCCTCAGGTGAGGTACTCGGTATGGTTGATTTTGCTGCCTGTTGTTGTTATTATTCCACTTCTGATTTTCCTGATTATCTCTGCCTCCCCTATTATTGTTGTCTCTCCAATTCTGGGTTGAATTGTCCTGCCATCCATGGTTATTATTTCCACTTTGATTGTACCCTTGGTTGGGGCGGTCATAGAAGTTGTGAGTGGATGCCACCATGTTGTCTTCTTGTTGGAGCTGCGGGCATTCATCAGTGTAATGGCTGTAATCAGCACAAATTCCATAAATTCTTTGTGGAACTAGTTGTTGGTTTTGCTGCGGTTGAGTTTGCTGAGCTTGTTGAGTCAACTGCATTTGCTTCAGCAGGTTGGTCATCTCACAGATGCTTCGATTTAGAGCAGCAGTCTCTATGCCAGAAGATACTTCTGCAATGGCCCTTGAACGGCCTTGCTTTTGTCTGTGGTTCCGAGTAGATTCAGCTAGATCACTGATCAATTGCCAAGCTTCATCAGTGGTCTTGTACTTCTTCATAGACCCATTGCTGGCACTTTCCAATGTGGTCTTATCTTGGGTCTCATACCTTGTGTGATATAGCTGAGTAGCACGATCTTGTCAATCATGTGGTGGGGGCATGCTTCCAGAAGATTATTGAAGCGCTCCCAGTATTCAAAGAGAGTCTCATTGTCGTCCTGAACAATTGTAGAGATATCCTTCCTCAGTTTATCAGTAACTTCAGATGGAAAGAATTTCTCCAGAAACTCCTTTCTGAGTGTATCCCAGTTAGATACATTTGCTAGAGGTTGAGTGTAGTACCACTCTCTTGCTTTTCCCTCAAGAGAGAACGAAAAAGCTTTCAGCAAAATTGAAGTTTCATTAGTGCCATCACGCCTGACAGTAGAACAGGCTGCCTGAAAATCTCTCAAGTGCTTGATAGGCTCTTGAGCAGGTATGCCATGAAACTTGGGCATCAAATTTAGCAGTGCGGTCTTTATTTCAAAATCCGTAGCTACTGCTGGATGATGTGCTTGAAACGGTTGCATTGTAAAATCAGGAGCTCCTTCCTCCTGAATGGTAACTCTTCTAGCTGCCATATTTTCTGCACGTAAAACAACCGAATCAGTAGAACGGGGGCTGGTTTCTTCCTCAAATTCACTTTCAGATCCGTCCTCAGAGCGGGCTAACCTACGCTGTTCTCGCCTTATTCGTGAAATTGTTCTTTCAATTTCAGGATCGAATATTAGCAAGCGCGGATCAGGAAGTGAACGTGTCATTTGACGGAAGAAACATGCAGCTCATAGTAGCAAAATTAAATAAAATGCAAATAAATAAATTCTAATTAATGAAATTAGCACTCTATTGCAACTCCTCGGCAACGGTGCCAAAAATTGATGGGAAGCAGAAGCTGGTGAATTAAAAATTTATTAAAATGGTTACGTTGAAAGTATAGTTCTTAACTCACCGAAAATCTGCCTATCAATTTAGAAATATGTCACAGAGAGTTTAAATTAAAATTACTGGGAGTTTTAAGTCCCAAGTCGTCTCCCAATGAGTTGCAGAAAAGTGTGATGTTTTATTAATCAGATGTTCCAAGAAGTTGAGCTAAGTAAATTGGAATTTAAATTGAGGAATTTTAAATAATATAAATAAAAGCCTTGACTGGGAATTGATTAGTTAGAATCTCTATCATTGATGGAGTGATTTTTAAGATTGATTTATAGTTAACGGTTACTCTGTTTGGTTATCCTTTACTAGGTAAGGGAAAGTTAAACAAGTTGTACTGCCAGATCTAATCATGAGTTACAACCTACTTAGTTCAAAGGGATTGGCGTTGGTGACAGGATAGCAATCCAACATTTAACCCAACTATAAAATTCTCCTTCAATCCTTCCAACTCAAGAATTCCTTTTAATCAACTCCCTATCAAGTAATGAAACTACTCACGCATTGTAAATAAAGAATCCATGGCACATAAAAGGGAATTAAAAGAAGACATGATTATTGGAATTGAAATTGAATTAAAGAGAAATAATCCTTGCATTAATTAATCATAAAAGTATCTGAATGACAAAATTGAACATAACAAAGAACATGGAAGAATAAAACCAAGTTAAGAGAACAAACTAGAATGATGAAGTCTTGATGAGGAAATAACTCTTCTCACTGTTCCAATGCTAAGACCAATTGAAAATTAAAATCCTAAACTAGAGAGAAAAAAAAACCTAAGAGAGAGAAAAACTAGATCTAAAACTACTGCATGACTGTCTCTGTGTTGTTTCTGCATATTCTCTGACTCTACTCTGTTGTTTCGGGCCGAAAACTGGGCCGAAATAAGGTCCAAAATCACCCCCATCGAATTTTGCAGATTATGCAGATCGCACATGTCACGTGATCACGTCGTCCATGCGGCCGCGCAAGCCATGCGGCCGCGCCACTGCGATTTGTGCTCCTTCGCGCGGTCGCGTGAGCCATGCGACCACGTCACTTCTCGCTGGTTATCTCCTCAAATTCTTGTGTTCCTTCCATTTTTGCTAGCTTCCTCTCCAATCTCCATCTCGTTCATGCCCTATCAGGCCTGAAACACTTGACACACAGATCACGGCATCGAATGGAATAAAGGAGAATTAAAAGTAAACAATTAAAGTCTCTAGGAAGCAATTTTCAAACATGTACTAAATTTAGGAAGGAAATCTAAATGCATGCTAAATTGATGAATAAGTGGGTAAGGATCATGACAAAACCACACAATTAAACACAATATAAACTATAAAATAATAGTTTATCAGCTGACTTCACCCAACATAAGATAAAGATAAGATAAGATAACTAACTTATCTTATCAGAAAGGTCAGCCCCATCTACTATAAATACACTGGAGCACCCAGGTATAACTCATATTCTGATTCTACATAAAACCTGTTTAATACCCATGCTAACTTAAGCATCGGAGTCTCTTGCAGGTACCCCCCACCCTCCGGTGACCAAGGAATAGAAGTGTAGCCAGTCCAACAAGTCGGACACAACAGCTCCGGCTGCCACCAGCCAGCTGGACACGTCATCTCCGACCAGTACTGAAGATCTCATCCGAGATCGACCTACAGTTTCAGGTAACCCTCGGAACATTGGCGCCGTTGTTGAGGAACCTGGAAGTCATCCCAACACCATGGCGGACGGCCATGACAACGACCACAATTCAGATCTAGAAAATAGAACGCCGCACAAGAACGCGGACACTACGCCAAAGGATACTCCAGAATCCAACGGGGATAAAAACTCATCAAATCTCGGGGTAATAGAAGCACTTCAAGATCGCTTAAAGCAACTTGAAAAAAAAAACCCAACAACAACGAGAGGTTCGGATGGATCTTCAAAGAGAGGTACGGCGACGTCGAGAACTGGAAGACAAACTACTACAATTAGAAGCCGATCTCAAAGCAAAAGCTCCTCGGGCCACTCCTGAGGAAAATTCACGCAAAGAATAAGATCCATTCACCAGGAAAATCATGAAAACCAAAATTCCAAAAGACTTCAAACTCCTGGATATGATTTTGTATGATGGTACCACAGATTTCAGCCATCATCTTAGCAATTTCAGAAGTAGAATGTACCTCACCAACGCCTCAGATGCCGTTCGCTGCAAAGCTTTTCCAACAACTCTCACGAAGACAGCAATCAGATGGTTCGACAACTTACCTCCAAAGTCCATTTCAAACTTTGATGACCTGGCCAAAAAATTCCTAGCCAGATTCTCCATCCAGAAAGATAAGGTCAAACACGCCCCCAGTTTACTGGGGATCAAGCAAGGCGATTGGGAGAGCCTCCGCAACTACATGGAAAGATTCAACAAAATATGCATGGACATACAAAGCTTGCCAACAGAGGCCGCCATCATGGGACTCATCAACGGTCTACGAGAAGGACCTTTTAGCCAATCTATATCAAAGAAGTACCCTACCTCCTTAGACGAAGGGCAGGAGCGAGCAGAAAAATACATTAACATGGAAGAAAATGCTCGGTTGGGAGAAACCTCCAAATCCGGGGTCCCCAACCGAGATAAAGATAAGGAGTCCAAAAGGAAAGAAGATCGACAAGGGGAGAAAATCAAAAAATACCACAATTACACCCTCTCAGGGTATCCTTAGTCGACGTATACAAAGAAGTCTGCCATACGGAGAGAATACCCCCAGCTCGGCCACTCAAAGGCAAAAGAGGGGGAGGAAATCGGAATGAGTATTGTGAGTATCATCGAGTGCGAGGGCACTCCACCAACGAGTGCCTCGATTTAAAGAACATCATAGAAAAATTGGTGAGGGAAGAAAAACTAGATCGGTTTCTGGCCACCCGAGAGGATGATCAAAGAAAGAGACGAAGGGACGAAGATATCAGACGAACCGCGCGATCGCCTCGTACACCAGAAAGACACGTCCACATGATACACGGCGGATTCGCAGGGGGAGGAATCTCCAAATCATCTCGCAAAAGATATATCAAAGAAGTATATCATGTCGAGGGAAAGGAGGAAGCACCCGACATCCCTGCAATCACATTCACTAAAGAGGACGTATCCGGTATCATCTCGGGACACGACGACCCCATGGTCATCACCATCATACTGGCAAACGCCAATCTGCACCGCACATTAATAGACCAAGGGAGCTCCGCCGATATCTTATTCAAAGCTGCCTTCGACAAGCTCGGCCTAGAAGACAAAGAGCTTAAGGCATATCCGAACAATCTGTTCGGACTCGGAGATACCCCGGTACAACCACTGGGATACATATCACTACATACAACCTTCAGAAAGGGGAACCAATCCCGGACACTCAAAATAGACTACATTGTGGTCGACGTGAGTTCAGCCTACAATGCTCTAATAGGTCGGACAACACTAAACCAACTCGGCGCAATAGTCTCGACTCCACATCTATGCATGAAATTCCCAACTACAGAGGGGATAGCCACAATAAAAGCAGATCAAAAGATGGCACGTCGCTGTTATAACGAAAGTCTAAACCTCAGAGGCAGAGGAGAAGAGTTTCATGCAATTGAGCTTGGCGGAGTTCAGAGACGAGAAGAACTCCGTTCGCAGCCAGAAGGGGAGATAGAGAAGGTTTAGATCGGAAACACCTCGGACAAAACAACTAATATCGGCATGATCTAGAAAGGAGACTCAAAAGAATTACTGGTACAATTCTTACGAGACAATGTCGATCTCTTCGCATGGAAAGCCGCAGACATGCCAGGCATAGACCCAAACTAATGTGCCATAAGTTGGCAGTCTATCCAGGATCTCGGCCGGTACAGCAGAGCAAAGAAAACTTGGGCCAGAGCGATCCCAAGCTGTGGAAGAACAGGTACAAGCATTATTGGAGGCAGGATTCATAAGAGAAGTCAAGTACCCATTATGGCTAGCCAACGTCGTCTTGGTGAGAAAATCAAATGGGAAGTGGCGAATGTGCACCGATTACACCGATCTCAACAAAGCCTGCCCAAAAGATCCTTACCCACTCCCAAGTATCGATGCTCTGGTAGACGCTTCCTCCGGATATAGATACCTCTCGTTTATGGACGCATACTCGGGATACAACCAAATCCCCATGTATCCACCAGATCAAGAAAAGACTTCGTTTTTAACGCCGAAAGCGAATTACTGCTACATTGTGATGCCTTTCAGTCTCAAGAATGCGGGAGCTACTTATCAAAGGCTAATGAATAAAGTCTTCTCAGATCACATCGGAAAAATCATGGAAGTCTATGTAGACGACACGTTAATAAAGACACAAAGCGAAGAGACATTATTGTCCGACCTGGCTCAAGTGTTCGACACTATAAGGAAGCATGACATGCGACTCAATCCTGTGAAATGCAACTTTGCAGTAGAAGCAGGCAAATTCTTCGGTTTCATGCTCACACAAAGAGGAATTGAAGCAAATCCGGATAAATGTCAAGCCATACTCAACATGAAGAGCCCAACCTGTGTCAAAGAAGTACAGCAACTCAACGGGAGACTGGCCGCCCTATCCAGGTTCTTAGCAGGATCAGCGATAAGATCTCTCCCCTTTTATGCTACTTTGAGGAAGGGAAAGCAGTTCGAATGGACAACATAATGTGAACAAGCCTTCCAAAACTTCAAGGAATTCTTAGGACGGACACCTATCCTATCTCGACCACGAGAAGGAGAACCGCTCATATTATATTTCGCAGTAGGAAGCCAGGCAATAGCCTCAACACTAGTCAGAGAAGACAAAAGTGGGCAACAACCCGTCTACTTCTTTAGTAAAGCGCTACAGGGATCCGAGTTGAACTACCAGAAAATAGAAAAGTTTGCCTACACCCTCATTCTAACGTCTCGACGACTTCGCCTGTACTTCCAGGCTCACACCATTAGGGTTCGAACTAACCAGCCCATAAAAGGAATATTGCAGAAAACCAATCTGGCAGACAGAATTTTACAATGGGCAGTTGAGCTATCCGAGTTTGACTTCCGATATGAAGCTCGGACGGTCATCAAATCACAATATCTGGCCGACTTCATCGCAGAATTCACAGATGCCCCGAAAATTCCCACAGAATGGAATCTCTATGTGGACGGTTCTTCAAATAAGACTAGAAGCGGCGCAGGTGTGATAATAGAAAGCAACCAAGGAACCCAAGTTGAGCTCTCCCTCAAGTTCGGGTTCCCGGCTTCAAACAACCAGACGGAATATGAAGCATTATTAGTTGGTTTGAAGCTGGCTAAAGAGGTTGGAGCTCAAAAACTCAACATCTACAGTGATTCACAAGTAGTCACCTCACAGATAACGAGGAGCTACCAAGCCAAAGATCCCATCATGAAAAGGTATTTGGATAAAACCAAAGAACAGCTCGGACTCCTCGGGGAATATAAGATCTGCCACATACCCCGCGAACAGCTGACGCACTCTCAAAACTAGCCAGCACCAAACCAGGGGGCAACAATAGAAGCCTCATTCAGGAAATGCTACAGAACCCGTCAATCTCAGAAGAGCGGGGTCAAGGATGGATGACTCCCATAATTAACTACCTCAAAGCAGAAACACTCCCCACGGACGAAAAAGAGGCTAAGCGGTTAAAACGGGAGGCTCAGTACTACACCATCATAAACAACACCCTATATAAAAGAGAGATCTCAATACCACTACTAAAATGTGTGCCGACCTCCAACACAAGGGAAGTTTTAGAAGAAGTACACAGTAGTATTGTGGCAATCATCTCAGGGCACAAGCTCTCACCAAAAAGGTATTACGGGCGGGATTCTACTGGCCAACCTTACAGAAAGAAGCTATAGAATTTGTAAAGACATGTCCACCATGTCAGAAACATGCCAACTTCTACATCGCCCCGCCAGAAGAGCTCATCAGTGTAACCTCGCCCTGGCCATTTGCAAAATGGGGACTTGATCTTCTCGGACACTTTCCCCAGGGATCAGGACAAGTAAAATTCCTCATAGTCGGAATAGACTATTTTACAAAATGGATTGAGGCAGAGTCCCTAGCCAACGCCACCGCTCAAAGAAGCCGGAAATTCCTATACAAGAACATTGTCACGAGGTTCGGGGTTCCATACTCCATCACCACAGACAATGGCACTCAATTCACAGACGCAGGCTTCAGGAGACTAGTAGCCGACTTGAATATAAAGCACCAGTTCACCTCCGTCGAACACCCTCAAGCCAATGGACAGGCCGAAGCCGCCAACAAAGTCATATTGGCTGGGTTGAAACGGAGACTACAAGATGCAAAGGGAGCTTGGGCCGAAGAACTTCCACAAGTCCTATGGGCATATCGAACAACGCAACACTCCACGATAAATGAAGCACCCTTTCGACTATCATATGGAGTGGAGGCAATGATCCTAGTAGAGATCGAGGAAGGGTCATCCAGAGTAGTCCACTACAATGAAGAGGCCAACTCTCAACTTCAGAGGGAAGAACTCGACCTACTACCTGAAATCCAAGAAAAAGCTCAGATCAGGGAAGAAGCACTAAATCGTCGGATGGCTTCCAGATATAATCAAAAGGTAGTGTCGAGAAGTTTCACAGAGAATGATCTCATCTTAATCCGAAATGATATTGGGACGACTCGACCAGGAGAAGGAAAGTTGGCAGCAAACTGGAAAGGACCCTACCGAGTTGTAGAAGTACTCGGGAAGGGCTACTACAGACTGTCCGAACTCGACGGACGAGAGCTTCCCAGATCATGGCACGCCTGCAACCTAAGAAGGTACTATAGTTAGAAAAAGTAAAAGATCTCATTATTGGATGCACTCTTTTTCCTGAAAAGGTTTTTTAATGAGGCACCAAGTGAGACTCAGACACTATCCAACTTATAGGGATGAAAAATTCCCGCATGTATATATTTGCACTTTTTTTTGAATAAAATATATTTTTAAATATTCTACAAATGTCCAAGATGCATTAATCTGAAGCATTCATCGTCCGATTATAAAGCAACAGATCGGCATAAAGTGAAAAACAATTTCACTACACGATCACGATAAAGACAATCGTCTGATAATGGTGAAAACACGATTCACCTAAAAGACGATCTAAAGATAGCAACCACCTTCTAAAAATTGGCAAAGATGAACACAGAATAATGTAAGAAGTTATCGAAAGTGATCCGAAAAAGAACCTGACGAGGTCTCATGGATTGCTAAATAATAACTTAAAGACTGGCCGACGTTGAGAAGTCGGACCAAGTCAACCCAAGTTATAAGTAAACCCTGGAAAGAGGTCTGGCCAACCCTATTAAAGAGGATTACTTTAACTTAGAAGGGCCCGACATAACAAAGTCGGCCCAAAATGAAAAAGTTATAAAAGTAATCCCTGAAAGAGACCTGACAAAGGTCCAAGAAAGAGGATTACAAAAATAACTTAGAAGAGGACGACGTGAAGAAGTCGGCCTCCTACAAAACAAGTTATAAAAGTAATCCCTGAAAGAGACCTGACAAAGGTCCAAGAAAGAGGATTACAAAAATAACTTAGAAGAGGACGACGTAAAGAAGTCGGCCTCCTACAAAACAAGTTATAAAAGTAATCCCTGAAAGAGACCTGACAAAGGTCCAAGAAAGAGGATTACAAAAATAACTTAGAAGAGGACGACGTGAAGAAGTCGGCCTCCTACAAAACAAATTATAAAAGTAATCCCTAAAAGAGACCTGACAAAGGTCCAAGAAAGAGGATTACAAAAATAACTTAGAAGAGGACGACGTGAAGAAATCGGCCTCCTACAAAACAAGAGTAATCCCTGAAAGAGACCTGACAAAAGTCCAAGAAAGAGGATTACAAAGATAACATGGTAGAAGACAACATAAAGAAATCGGTTATGAAACGCTGAAAATACAAGCAAGAGCGAGAAAATCGAAAAACAAGTCGGACCCACATAGCCACAACCTCAAAGGATCCAAGCTACAAACTGTAAAGTATAAAGCAATCCAAAGAGGCCGAGCCGTAAGGTTCCAACACTCTCAAAAACTAGAAGAGATACCAAGTCAAGCGCAAAAAAGCATGATATAACCCACAAAGTTATAAAGCTTCAGAGGCCACCAAAATTTACCTCAAAAAAGCTAGCAAGCTACTTTTGTTCTTTAAAAGTAAAAGTTGCTAGACAAGCAACTAGAAAATGTCGGCAATTAACAAAACAATAAAAGTTTAAGAGCCCACAAGCCGGGCCAGCTACACAAATATCCAGAGAAAAATCAGCAAACATTGGGAGCCTTCTTCAGTATCAGGACAAGGAGAAGGAGGGCAAGTCTGAATAGGCACAGCATCCACAGTTCCATCCTCCCAGTTCAGAATCTGGCAACCCAGATCAGACACAGCCGGAGGAGCGGAAGAGGTCGACACTTTGGCAAGAGGACACAGGGGGAGGTTCAACATCATCATCCTCGTCATCAGGGACAATCTTGCCATCCCTGACAATGTTCTCTAGGCTGAAGAGGGTAAGGTCGGAATCGGGAGCAATAACCCGAACTTGTTCTTTCAGGTTCTCATAAGCAGCAGTCACACTGCCAACGAGATGACCCTGAAGCTCAGAGTAATCTTCCCGGGCACTCTCCAGCTCCTCCCTCAGGCGCACCACCTCCCGATAAGACGTCACATAACTGTCCTTATGCCTCATAGCCGTATCCTCGGCCAGCCTCACAGAAGCCGCCAGAGAAAGGGAACTGTTCATACCCTGGGTCGAGCTATCCGACTCGGGATGATCGGTGACAAAGCGACCAACCTCTTCAGGTCAGGCTATCCGACCTTTTCTCAAAGAGGTTGGCCAAATCGACAGGAAAGCCCAATAAAGGGCCCAAATAGAGGAACACGACCCAAATCCAAAGGCCGTCCAAGCCTATAGAGATAAGGGCGGTTCCCTTAAAGATAAGCTGACCTCAAAGATAAAGATAAGATAAGATAACTAACTTATCTTATCTAAAAAGGTCACTCTACAACCACTATAAATACACTGGAGCACCCAGGTATAACTCATACTCTGATTCTACATAAAACCTGTTTAATACCCATGCTAACTTAAGCATAAGAGTCTCTTGCAGGTACCCCCACCCTCCGGTGACCAAGGATCAGAAGTGTAGCCAAGTCCAACAAGTCGGACACAACAGCTCCGGCTGCCACCAGCCAGCAGGACACGTCATCTCCGACCAGTACTGAAGATCTCATCCGAGATTGACCTACAGTTTCAGGTAACCCTCGGAACATTGGCGCCGTTGCCGGGGAACCTGGAAGTCATTCCAACACCATGGCGGACGGCCATGACAATGACCACGATTCAGATCTAGAAAATAGAACACCGCACAAGAATGCAGACACTACGCTGAAGGATACTCCGGAATCCAACGGGGACAAAAACTCATCAAATTCAGGGGTAATAGAAGCGCTTCAAGAACGCTTAAAGTAACTTGAAAAAGAAACCCAACAACAACGAGAGGTTGGGAAGGATCTTCAAAGAGAGGTACGGCGACGTCGAGAACTGGAAGACAAACTACTGCAGTTAGAAGCCGATCTCAAAGCAAAAGCTCCTCGGGCCACTCCTGAGGAAAATTCACGTAAAGAACAAGATCCATTCACCAGGGAAATCATGAAAACCAAAATTCCAAAAGACTTCAAACTCCCGGATATGATTTTGTATGATGGTACCACAGATCCCAACCATCATCTCAGCAATTTCAGAAGCAGAATGTACCTCACTGACGCTTCAGATGCCGTTCGCTGCAAAGCTTTTCCAACAACTCTCACGAAGACAGCAATCAGATGGTTCGACAACGTACCTCCAAAGTCCATCTCAAACTTTGACAACCTGGCCAAAAAATTCCTAGCCAGATTCTCCATCCAGAAAGATAAGGCCAAACACGTCCCCAGTTTACTGGGGATCAAGCAAGGCGATCGGGAGAGCCTCCGCAACTACATGGAAAGATTCAACAAAACATGCATGGACATACAAAGCTTGCCAACTGAGGCCGCCATCATGGGACTCATCAACGACCTACGAGAAGGACCTTTTAGCCAATCTATATCAAAGAAGTATCCTACCTCCTTAGACGAAGTGCAGGAGCGAGCAGAAAAATACATTAACATGGAAAAAAAATGCTCGGTTGGGAGAAACCTCCAAATCCGGGGTCCCCAACCGAGATAAATATAAGGAGTCCAAAAGGAAAGAAGATCGACAAGGGGAGAAAATAAAAAAATACCACAATTACACCCCTCTCAGGGTATCCTTAGTTGACGTATATAAAGAAGTCTGCCATACGGAAAAAATACCCCCAGCTCGGCCTCTCAAAGGCAAAAGAGGGGGAGAAAACCGGAATGAGTATTGTGAATATCATCGAGGGCGAGGGCGCTCCACCAACGAGTGCTTCGATTTAAAGAACATCATAGAAAAATTGGTGAGGGAAGGAAAACTAGATCGGTTCATGGCCACCCGAGATGATGATCAAAGAAAGAGACGAAGGGACGAAGATACCGGACGAACTGCGCGATCGCCTCGTAAACCAGAAAGACACGTCCATATGATACACGGCAGATTCGCGGGGGGAGGAATCTCCAAATCATCTCGCAAAAGATATCTCAAAGAAGTATATCATGTCGAGGGAAAGGAGGAAGCACCCGACATCCCTGCAATCACATTCACTAAAGAGGACGCATCCGGTATCATCACGGGACACGACGACCCCATGGTCATCACTATCATACTGGCAAACGCCAATCTGCACCGCACATTAATAGAACAAGAGAGCTCCGCCAATATCTTATTCAAAGCTGCCTTCGACAAGCTCGGCCTAGAAGACAAAGAGCTTAAGGCATACCCGAACAATCTGTTCGGACTCGGAGATACCCCGGTACAACCACTGGGATACATATCACTACATACAACCTTCGAAAAGGGGAACCAATCCAGGACACTCAAAATAGACTACATTGTGGTCAACGTGAGTTCAGCCTACAATGCTCTAATAGGTCGGACAACACTAAATCAACTCTGCGCAATAGTCTCGACTCCACACCTATGCATGAAATTCCCAACTACAGAAGGGATATCCACAATAAAAGCAGATCAAAAGATGGCACGTCGCTGTTATAATGAAAGTCTAAACGTCAGAGGCAGAGGAGAAGAGTTTCATGCAATTGAGCTTGGCGGAGTTCAGAGACGAGAAGAACTCCGTCCGCAGCCAGAAGGTGAGATAGAGAAGGTTCAGATCGGAGATACCTCGGACAAAACAACTAATATCGGCACAATCCTGAAAGGAGACTCAAAAGAATTACTGGTACAATTCTTACGAGACAATGTCGATCTCTTCGCATGGAAAGCCGCAGACATGCCAGGCATAGACCCCAAACTAATGTGCCACAAGTTGGCAGTCTATCCAAGATCTCGGCCGGTACAGCAGAGACGAAGAAAACTTGGGCCAAAGCGATCCCAAGCTGTGGAAGAACAGGTACAAGCATTACTGGAGGCAGGATTCATAAGAGAAGTCAAGTACCCAATATGGCTAGCCAACGTCGTCTTGGTGAGAAAATCAAACGGGAAGTGGCGAATGTGCACCGATTACATCGATCTCAACAAAGCCTGCCCAAAAGATTCTTACCCACTCCCAAGTATCGACGCTCTGGTAGACGCTTCCTCTGGATATAGATACCTCTCGTTTATGGATGCATACTCGGGATACAACCAAATCCCCATGTATCCACCAGATCAAGAAAAGACTTCGTTTTTAACGCCGAAAGTGAATTACTGCTACATTGTGATGCCTTTCGGTCTCAAGAATGCGGGAGCTACTTATCAAAGGCTAATGAATAAAGTCTTCTCAGATCACATCGGAAAAATCATGGAAGTCTATGTAGACGACATGTTAATAAAGACACAAAGCGAAGAAACGTTATTGTCCGACCTGGCTCAAGTGTTCAACACTATAAGGAAGCATGACATGCGACTCAATCCTGCGAAATGCACCTTTGCAGTAGAAGCAGGCAAATTCTTAGGTTTTATGCTCACACAAAGAGGAATTGAAGGAGATCCGGATAAATGTCAAGCCATACTCAACATGAAGAGCCCAACCTGTGTCAAAGAAGTACAGCAACTCAACGGGAGATTGGCCGCCCTATCCAGGTTCTTAGCAGGATCAGCGATAAGATCTCTCCCCTTTTATGCTACTTTGAGGAAGGGAAAGCAGTTCGAATGGACAACAGAATGTGAAGAAGCCTTCCAAAACTTCAAGAAATTCTTAGGACGGCCACCTGTCCTATCTCGACCACGAGAAGGAGAACCGCTCATATTTTATCTCGCAGTAGGAAGCCAGGCAATAGCCTCAGCACTAGTCAGAGAAGACGAAAGTGGGCAACAACCCGTCAACTTCATTAGTAAAGCGCTACAGGGATCCAAGTTGAACTACCAGAAAATAGAAAAGTTTGCCTACACCCTCATTCTAACGTCTCGACGACTTTGCCCGTACTTCCAGTCTCACACCATTAGGGTTCGAACCAACCAGCCCATAAAAGGAATATTGCAGAAAACAGATCTGGCAGGCAGAATTTTACAATGGGCAGTCGAGCTATCCGAGTTCGACCTCCAATATGAAGCTCGGACGGCCATCAAATCACAATATCTGGCCGACTTCATCGTAGAATTCACAGATGCCCGGGAAATTCCCACAGAATGGAATCTCTACGTGGACGGTTCTTCAAATAAGACTAGAAGCGATGCAGGTGTGATAATAGAAAGCAACCAAGGAACCCAAGTTGAGCTCTCCCTCAAGTTCGGGTTCCCGGCTTCAAACAGCCAGGTGGAATATGAAGCGTTATTAGTTGGTTTGAAGCTGGCTAAAGAGGTTGGAGCTCAAAAACTCAACATCTACAGTGATTCACAAGTAGTCACCTCACAGATAACGGGGAGCTACCAAGCCAAAGATCCCACCATGAAAAAGTATTTGGATAAAACCAAAGAACAGCTCGGACTCCTCAGGGAATATAAGATCTGCCACATACCCCGCGAACAAAATGCCCGAGCTGACGCACTCTCGAAACTAGCTAGCACCAAACCAGGGGGCAACAATAGAAGCCTCATCCAGGAAATGCTACAGAACCCGTCAATCTCGGAAGAAGAAAAGATCCTAGCCATAACAGATCGGGATCAAGGATGGATGACTCCCATAATTAACTACCTCAAAGCAAAACACTCCCCACGGACGAAAAAGAGGCGAAGAGGTTAAAACGGGAGGCTCAGTACTACACCATCATAAACAACACCCTATATAAAAGAGGGATCTTAATGCCACTACTAAAATGTGTGCCGACCTCCAACACAAGGGAAGTTTTAGAAGAAGTATACAGTGGTATTTGTGGCAATCATCTCGGGGCACAAGCTCTCACCAAAAAGGTACTGCGGGCGGGATTATACTGGCCAACCCTACTGAAAGAGGCTATAGAATTTGTAAAGACATGTCCACCATGTCAGAAACATGCCAACTTCCACATCGCCCCTCCAGAAGAGCTCATCAGTGTAACCTCGCCCTGGTCATTTGCAAAATGGAGACTTGATCTTCTCAGACCCTTTCCCCAGGGATCAGGACAAGTAAAATTCCTCATAGTCAGAGTAGACTATTTTACAATATGGATTAAGGCAGAGCCCCTAGCCAACGCCACCGCTCAAAGAAGCCGGAAATTCCTATACACGAACATTGTCACGAGGTTCGAGGTTCAATACTCCATCACCACAGACAATGGCACTCAATTCACAGATGCAGGCTTCAGGAGACTAGTAGCCGACTTGAATATAAAGCACCAGTTCACCTCCGTCGAACACCCTCAAGCCAATGGATAGGCCAAAGCCGCCAACAAAGTCATATTGGCTGGGTTAAAACAGAGACTACAAGATGAAAAGGGAGCTTGGGCCGAAGAACTTCCATAAGTCCTATGGGCATATCGAACAACGCCACACTCCACCACAAGTGAATCACCCTTTCGACTAGCATATGGAGTGGAGGCAATGATCCCAGTAGAGATCGAGGAAGGGTCATCTAGAGTAGTCCACTACAATGAAGAAGCCAACTCTCAACTTCAGAGGGAAGAACTCGACCTACTACCTGAAATCCAAGAAAAAGCTCGGATCAGGGAAGAAGCACTAAAACGTCGGATGGCTTCCAGATATAATCAAAAGGTAGTGCCAAGAAGTTTCGCAGAGAATGATCTCATCTTAATCCGAAATGATATTGGAACAACTCGACCAGGAGAAGGAAAGTTGGCAGCAAACTGGAAAGGACCCTATTGAATCATAGAAGTACTTGGGAAGGGCTACTACAGACTGTCCGAACTCGATGGACGAGAGCTTCCCAGATCATGGCACGCCTGCAACCTAAGAAGGTACTACAGCTAGAAAAAGTAAAGATCTCACTACTGGATGCACTCTTTTTCTTGAAAAGGTTTTTTAATGAGGCACCAAGTTGAGACTCAGACACTATCCGACTTAAAGGGATGAAAAATTCCCACATGTATATATTTGCACTTTCCTTTAAATAAAATATATTTTAGATATTCTACAAGTTTTCATGACGCATTAATCTGAAGCATTCATCGTCCGATTATAAAGCAACAGATTGGCATAAAGTGAAAAGCAACTTCACTGCACGATCACGATAAAGACAATCATCCGATAAAGGTGAAAACGCGATTCACCTAAAAGACGATCTAAAGATAGCAACCACCTTCTACAAATCGGCAAAGATGAACACAGAATAATGTAAGAAGTTATCGAAAGTGATCCGAAAAAGAACCTGACGAGGTCTTATGGATTGCTAAATAATAACTTAAAGACTGGCTGACGTAAAGAAGTCGGACCAAGTCAACCCAAGTTACAAGTAAACCCTGGAAAGAGGTCTGGCCAATCCTATTAAAGAGGATTACTTTAACTTAGAAGGGCCCAACATAACAAAGTCAGCCCAAAATGAAAAAGTTATAAAAGTAATCCCTGAAAGAGACCTGACAAAGGTCCAAGAAAGAGGATTACAAAAATAACTTAGAAGAGGACGACGTAAAGAAGTCGGCCTCCTACAAAACAAGTTATAGAAGTAATCCCTAAAAGAGATCTGATAAAGATCCAAGAAAGAGGATTACAAAATAACTTAGAAGAGATCGACATAACGAAGTCGGTTTCCTACAATGAACAAGTTATAAAAGTAATCCCTGAAAGAGACCTGACAAAGGTCCAAGAAAGAGGATTACAAAAATAACTTAGAAGAGGACGACATAAAGAAGTCGGCCTCCTACAAAACAATTTATAGAAGTAATCCCTGAAAGAGACCTGACAAAGGTCCAAGAAAGAGGATTACAAAAATAACTTAGAAGAGAACGACGTAAAGAAGTCGGCCTCCTGCAAAAACTAAGTTATAAAATTAGTCCTTAATAAGAGATCTGGCAAAGATTCAAAAAAAGAGAGGACTACAAAAATAACTGAAAAGAGGACTATCGTAAAGAAATCGGTTATAAAAGTGCTAAAGATACAAGCAAAAGCGAGAAAATCGAAAAACAAGTTGGACCCACACAGTCACAACCTCAAAGGATCCAAACTACAAACAATAAGTAGAAAGCAATCCAAAGAGGCCGAGCCTAAATTTAAATACAAAAAAGCGTGATATAATCTACAAAAAGTTAGAAAGCTTCAGAAGCCACCAAAATCTACCTAAAAAAGCTAGAAAGCTACCTTTGTTTTTCAAAATAAAAGTCGCTAGGCAAGCGACTAAAAAGTGTCAGCAGTTAACAAAACAATAAAGAGTTTAAAAGACCACAAGCCGGGCCAGCTACACAAATGTTTAGAGAGAAATCAGCAAACATCGGGAGCCTTCTCGGCAGCATCATTAGGGGGAGAAGGAGGGCGAGTCTGAATAGGCACAGCATCCACAGTTCCATCCTCCCGGTTCAGAATCTGGCAATCCGGATCGGCTACAACCGGAGGAGCTGAAGAAGTCGACACTTTGGCAGAGGACACAGGGGGAGGTTCAACATCATCATCCTCGTCATCAGGGACAATCTTGCCATCCCTGATAATGTTATCCAGGCTGAAGTGGGTAAGGTCGGCCTCAGGAGTAATAACCCGAACTTGTTCCTTCAGGTTCTCGTAAGCAACAGTCACACTGCCAACGAGATGACCCTGAAGCTCAGAGTAATCCTCCCGGGAACTCTCCAGCTCCCCCCTCAGACGCATCACCTGCCGATAAGACGTAACGTAGCTATCCTTATGCATCAGTGCCGTGTCCTCGGCCAGCCGCACAGAAGCTGCCAAAGCAAGAGAATTCGCCTTCTCGTTCTCCAAATCCTTCTCCAACTTGGCAACCTTTACCTCAAGCTCCTGTTTAAGGCCCTTCATCCGGTCGAACTCCTGCTTCGCCTTCTCCATAAACTCTTTGGTGGCATGAAGAGGAATATTCTGAGCAGTTCGGTACAAAGCAGCCCCCATATATGCCATTTTTACACTATTTCGGGCCATAAATTCCAGATGGCGAAGGATAGACACATCGTCCATAGGAAGAGCACCGTAGGGACCGATTTGCTGATCCACGAATTCGATCGCATTGAAGTCAGGAGCATCAAAGTTGAAAGGCTCAGCCGTTTTTTATTTCTTTTTGGGAGGAGCGCCAGAAGGAGCGCCAGAAGTTGGTGGAGGGTCAGCCAGACGAACTCGGGGAGTGGGGATCACCTTCCTCGCCCCAGGAGAACTCGGCATGGACGGCTTCACACGCACTTGGGAAGATCCCTCCCCGGCCGCCTTGGCCGAGATGTTTTTAGCAGCAGTCGCCTTCTGTGCTCTTTTAAAAGCCTTCATGGATTCATTATTCTTCATTGCCTTTGCAAATAAAACATAACAGTAAGAAATTAAGCTGCAAGTCGGAAAGGCATTTACAAGCAATATAAACAAATAATAAAGGGAAAATCAGGAACGCAAAATACCTAGCTCGGTTTGAAGAAGAGAAGGATTGGTTAAAAATTTCTTTGTATCAAGATGGGGAGGTTGACCCCAGTGTTCTTCCAAGACGGTCACAAAAGCTCACTCAGTTTCATCCAACATCTCCCACGTGTATCTGGACACTCTCACATCTTTTTGCCATTCCAAGGGAAAGGCGGGCTCAACATTTTCATCCATAAAAAAGGGGCGAGCTCCTTCAACAGCTCGGACCTTGAAAAAGTAATTTTTAAAATCACGAAACGATTCGTCAAACATGGAGAAGACCTTCTTCCCCTGGGAAGATCGAAAGGAGACCCAAGCTGCCTTCTTTTTTACTACTCCAGGCTTCGTCAAAACAAATAGATAGAAGAAGAGAGATTGCGAGGCAGGAATACCGAAACCATCACACAACAATTGAAAATTTTTCATGAAACCCCAAGAATTAGGGTGAAGTTGAGAGGGAGCAACATTACAGGACCATAACAGGTTAGTCTCAAATTCACTAAAAGGGAGGGTGATACCCAGCTGACCAAAGAAGAAGTCATAAGCATAGAAATAAGGGCGATCCCTAACAACCCGAGTAGAGAAACAAACTCTCTCTTCAGAAGAGGGAGGGACAAGTTCGTAATTCTTTTCATCACCTGCACTACTACAGACCCTATGAAACTGTCTAAGCTGCGCACAAAACTCGGAACCAATCAAAGAGACACACATAAGAACCATTGAGTCCACCCAATCGGCCATGCCCTCAGAAACCTGGGAAGACATCTCTATAACGTTATTGTGAGAAGACATGAGACCAACTAATCCTATAATAAGAAAAGAAGAATGGATTACTAAAAAGCATCTCAGACAAAGGGTGAAACAACTCGACTAAATATGATACAGAAGAACAAAAAGGAAAAGAAAACCCCAAGACTCAAACCAAAGTCCTGGGGCATCCTTTGGAGGCAGTAACAAAGCACCGTTTCAGGAAAAAACTACCTCTTACATTCCAGTATCTCTCAAACAAGAATAGAAGACCTCAAACAGCGAGCATTTTCATAGGAGAAAGACAAAATGCAAAAAGCACAGAAAGTCATCAAAACCACTATCTTCCTACAGTCTATCAGTAAAGAACAAGCATGCATCCCCAAACATCGAAGCACGACAAGTAGAAAGCGTCAAAGATACTTCCTTTTTTAGGATCTAACAAAATTATCACTCAAAGCTTCCCTACCAAAAGCACTAGCCACAGGAAAAGCGAAAAATCATGCAAAGAGGCAAAGAAACTACAGAACACAACACGATCAAGCATTAGCAAAGGCAGAAAGATCCAAACTTTCTCCAGCCAAAATCAAAACTTTCTCAAAATAAATGGCGTAAAGGAAGGAAGGAAGAAGAACCAAACCTGGAAAATAGGAGAAAAGCTGCAAAAGGAAGCAGAAAAACGGAAGGCGAAGTCCAGAATCACCCGTCTTCCACGAAAACAGCAACAAAGCAAGCGTTGTAGGAAGGAGCTATGGACTCAAAGCCAGAAACAGAAAGCGAGAGAGTAAAGGGAGAAGTTACGAAGAAAGAGTGAAGAAGAGAAACCGTTTCCTGAGTGTAAAGTTCAAAAATAAAGAAGTTAAGGGAAACGGGGCAATTAATCCCAAATTAATTGGGGCATTAAACCCTCGCACGTTCCCCATAACAAGGCGCTTATACAAAAGCGCGCACTTTTAGAGGAAAACGTTCTACATTCAAAAAGATTCTATAAAAGAGAAAGTCGACAAAATGCTCGAGTTCGGCTTCACCCGAGAAGGATCGAAGTCCTAAAACCAAGACTCGACCTCCAAAAGAAAGACCGAGCTCGAGCAGGGGCACTGTTCATACCCTGGGTCGAGCTATCCGACCCGGGATGATCGGCGACAAAGCGACCGACCTCTTTAGGTCAGGCTATCCGACCTCTTCTCAAAGAGGTCGGCCAAATCGACAGGAAAGCCCAATAAAGGGCCCAAATAGAGGAACACGACCCAAATCCAAAGGCCGTCTAAGCCTATAGAGAAAAGGGCGGTTCTCTTAAAGATAAGCTGACCTCAAAGATAAAGATAAGATAAGATAACTAACTTATCTTATCTAAAAAGGTTACTCTACAACCTCTATAAATACACTGGAGCACCCAGGTATAACTGGTGCACGAAATTGTGATCCCTGGTAATGGCTCCAAAAAACTTGGTGCTCTAATCTTAATTCATAATTTGTCACAACTTCGATACAACTAACCAGCAAGTGCACTGGGTCATCCAAGTAATAAAACCTTACGTGAGTAAGGGTCGATCCCACGGAGATTGTTAGTATGAAGCAAGCTATGGTCATCTTGTAAATCTCAGTCAGGCGGATATCAAATGGTTATGGAGTTTTCGAATAATAATAATAAATAAACAGAAAATAAAGATAGAAATACTTATGTAATTCATTGGTGAGAATTTCAGATAAGTGTATAGAGATGCTTTCGTTCCTCTGAACCTCTGCTTTCCTGCTGTCTTCATCCAACCAGTCCTACTCCTTTCCATGGCAAGCTTTATATAGGGCATCACCGTTGTCAATGGCTACATCCCATCCTCTCTGTGAAAAAGGTCCAAATACTCTGTCACGGCACAGCTAATCATCTGGAGGTTCTCGATCATATTGGAATAGGATTCACCCTCCTTTTGCGTCTGTCACTACGCCCAGCACTCGCGAGTTTGAAGTTCGTCACAGCCATCCCTTCCCAGATCCTACTCGGAATACTACAGACAAGGTTTAGACTTTCTGGATCTCAGGAATGGCCATCCATGGGTTCTAACTTATACCACGAAGATTCTAATATCTCTGACTCGGTCCTCTGTATTAGATATCTAAGAGATACTCATTCTAGCTTGTTTGCATGTAGAACGGAAGTATTTGTCAGGCACACGTTCATAAGTGAGAATGATGATGAGCGTCACATAATCATCACATTCATCATGTTCTTGGGTGCGAATGGATATCTTAGAAGCGGAATAAGTTGAATTGAATATAAAACAGTAGTACTTTGCATTAAATCATGAGGAACAGCAGAGCTCCACACCTTAATCTATGGAGTGTAGAAACTCTACCATTGAAAAATACATAAGTGAAAGGTTCAGGCATTGCCAAATGGCCAGCCCCCATGATCTAAAAACTAGATGTCCCAAGATGAAAATACAATAGTAAAAAGTCTTATTTATACTAAACTAGTTACTAGGGTTTACAGAAGTAAGTAATTGATGCATAAATCCACTTCCGGGGCCCACTTGGTGTGTACTTGGGCTGAGCTTGAAGTTTACACGTGCAGAGGCTTCTTTTGGAGTTGAACGCCAAGTTGTAACGTGTTTTTGGCGTTCAACTATGGTTCGTGACGTGTTTCTGGCGTTTAACTCCAGACTGCAGCATAGAACTGGCATTCAACGCCCTTTTGCGTTGTCTAAAATCGGGCAAAGTATGGACTATTATATATTGCTGGAAAGCCCTGGATGTCTACTTTCCAACGCCGTTGAGAGCACGCCATTTGGAGTTTTGTAGCTCCAGAAAATCTACTTTGAGTGCAGGGAGGTCAGAATCCAACAGCATCAGCAGTGCTTCTTCAACCTCTGAATCTGATTTTTGCTCAGGTCCCTCAATTTCAGCCAGAAAATACCTGAAATCACAGAAAAACACACAAACTCAGTAAAGTCCAGAAATGTGAATTTAACATAAAAACTAATGAAAACATCCCTAAAAGTAACTAGATCCTGCTAAAAACATACTAAAAACAATGCCAAAAAGCGTATAAATTATCTGCTCATCACAACACCAAACTTAAATTGTTGCTTGTCCCCAAGCAACTGAAAATTAAATAGGATAAAAAGAAGAGAATATACTATAAATTCCAAAATATCAATGAAACATAGCTCCAATTAGATGAGCGGGACTTGAAGCTTTTTGCCTCTTGAATAGTTTTGGCATCTCACTTTTATCCATTGAAGTTCAGAATGATTGGCATCTATAGGAACTCAGAGTTCAGATAGTGTTATTGATTCTCCTAGTTCAGTATGTTGATTCTTGAACACAGCTACTTTATGAGTCTTGGCCGTGGCCCTAAGCACTTTGTTTTCCAGTATTACCACCGGATACATAAATGCCACAGACACATAACTGGGTGAACCTTTTCAGATTGTGACTCAGCGTTGCTAAAGTCCCCAATTAGAGGTGTCCAGGGTTCTTAAGCACACTCTTCTTTTGCTTTGGACCTTGACTTTAACCGCTCAGTCTCAAGTTTTCCCTTGACACCTTCACGCCACAAGCACATGGTTAGGGACAGCTTGGTTTAGCCGCTTAGGCCAGGATTTTATTCCTTTAGGCCCTCCTATCCACTGATGCTCAAAGCCTTGGGATCCTTTTTATTTACCCTTGCCTTTTGGTTTTAAGGGTTATTGGCTTTTTTCTCTTGCCTCTTGGTTTTAAGAGCTTTTGGCTTTTTCTGCTTGCTTTTTTTTTTCGCCATTTTTTTTTCTGCAAGATTTTTGTATTCACTGCTTTTTCTTACTTCAAGAATCATTTTTATGATTTTTCAGATTATCAAATAACATTTCTCCTTATCATCATTCTTTCAAGAGCCAACATATTTAACATTCTTAAACAACAACTTCAAAAGACATATGCACTGTTCAAGCATTCATTCAGAAAACAAAAAGTATTGTCACCACATCAAAATAATTAAACTAGTTTCAAAGATGAATTCGAAACCATGTACTT
Organism: Arachis hypogaea; assembly: GCF_003086295.3. Lineage (NCBI taxonomy): Eukaryota > Viridiplantae > Streptophyta > Magnoliopsida > Fabales > Fabaceae > Arachis > Arachis hypogaea. The sequence continues at coordinate 99,420,743 of NC_092052.1, read as the reverse complement.
CTTGTTCTTTTGTAATTAAAACATTTTTCATTTAAGAGAGGTGATGGATTCATATTCACTACTTTAAGGCATAGTTACCAAATACTAATGATCATGTAATAAGACAATAACATAGATAAGCACTTAACATAAAAAAAAACAAAAAACAGAAAATTTGAGAACAAGGAATGAGTCCACCTTAGTGATGGTTGCATTTTCTTCTTGAGGAACCAATGATGTCCTTGAGCTCTTCTATGTCTCTTCCTTGTCTTTGTTGCTCCTCCCTCATTGCTCTTTGATCTTCTCTAATTTCATGAAGGATGATGGAGTACTCTTGATGTTCCACCCTTAGTTGCTCCCAATAATTGTGTGGAGGAAAATGTATTCCCTGAGCTATCTCAGGGATCTCTTGATTTGCAGTCAAATGTTCTACCACTGAGCTATAGACCCTTGAGATGAATCTCTCCATCTCCTATGACTCAGAGGTGGAAGCTTTTGTCTTCCCTTTCCACTTTCTAGAGGTTTCTCTGGCCTTAGGTGCCATCAATGGTTATGGAAAAACAAAAAAGCTATGCTTTTATCACACCAAACTTAGAATGTTGCTCGCCCTCAAGCAAAAGAAGAAAGAATAGTAGAAGACGAAGAAGATATGGAGAAGATGGAGGGATGTGTGTATTCGGCTATATGGGTAGGCTTGGGTGGGAAAGAGATTTTGAATTTTGAAGGTAGGTGGGGTGTATGGATGTGAGTCGTGAATGGAAAACAGAAGGGATGACTGTGAATGGAGAGAGAGGGTGATATAGGATTATGAGGAGGGAAGGTGAGTGGAGGTATGTGGGGATCCTATGGGGTCCACAGATCCTGAGGTGATCCTGTGGGATCCACAGATCCTGAGGTGTCAAAGATTTACATCCCTGCACCATTGAGGCATGTAAAATGCCTTTGCATGCAATTCTGGCGTTTAAACGCCGAATTGATGCTTGTTTTGGGCGTTCAACGCCCAGATGCAGCATGTTTCTGGCGTTGAACGCCAGCTTCATGCTTGTTTCTAGCATTCAGCGCCAGCTCCATGCTCTGTTTTGGTGTTGAACGCCAGCCAGATACTCCTTACTGGCGTTTAAACGCCAGTAAGTCCTTCTTCCAGGGTGTGATTTTTCTTCTGCTATTTTTGATTCTGTTTTTGATTTTTCTATTTATTTTGTGACTCCACATGATCATAAACCTAATAAAACATGAAAGAACAATAAAAATAAAAATAAAATTAGATAAATAAAAAATTAGGTTGCCTCCCAACAAGCGCTTCTTTAATGTCAATAGCTTGACAGTGGGCTCTCATGGAGCCTCACAGATGTTCAGAGCATTGTTGAGACTTCCCAACACCAAACTTAGAGTTTGGATATGGGAGTTCAACACCAAACTTAGAGTTTGGTTGTGGCCTCCCAACACCAAACTTAGAGTTTGACTGTGGGGGCTCTGGTTGACTCTGCAGTGAGAGAAGCTTTTCATGCTTCTTCTCCATGGTTACAGAGATAGATCCTTGAGTCTTAAACACAAGGTTGTCCTCATTTAGTTGAAGGATCAATTTTTCTCTGTCCACATCAATCACAGCTCTTGCTGTGGCTAGGAAGGGTCTTCCAAGGATGATGGATTCATCCTCAACCTTTCCAGTATCTAGGATTATGAAATCAGCAAGGATGTAAAGGCCTTCAACCTTTACTAACATGTCCTCTACCTGTCCATAAGCCTCTTTTCTTGAGTTGTATGCCATCTCTAATGAGATTCTGGCAACTTGTACCTTAAAGATTCCCATTTTCCCCATTACAGAGAGGGGCATGAGGTTTATCCCTGACCCAAGGTCACATAGAGCCTTCTCAAAGGTCATGGTGCCTATGGTACAAGGTATTAAGAACTTTCTAGGATCCTGTTTCTTCTGAGGCAATGTCAGTTGATCCAGATCACTTAGTTCATTGATGAGCAAGGGAGGTTCATCTTCCCAAGTCTCATTATCAAATAATTTGGCATTCAGCTTCATGATTGCACCAAGGTACTTGGTTACTTGCTCTTCAGTAACATCCTCATTCTCTTCAGAAGAAGAATACTCATCAGAGCTCATGAAGGGCATAAGGAGGTTCAATGAAATCTCTATGGTCTCTAGGTGAGTCTCAGATTCCTTTGGTTCCTCAGAGGGAAACTCCTTGTTGATCACTGGATGTCCCAGGAGGTCTTCCTTACTGGGATTCACGTCCTCTCCCTCCCTTGTAGGTTCGGCCATGATGGTCAATTCAATGGCCTTGCACTCTCCTTTTGGATTTTCTTCTGTGTTGTTTGGGAGAGTACTAGGAGGGGTTTCAGTGATCTTCTTACTCAGCTGGCCCACTTGTGCCTCCAAATTTCTAATGGAGGACCTTGTTTCATTCATGAAACTCAGAGTGGCCTTAGATAGATCAGAGACTAAATTTGCTAAGCAGGATGGATTCTGCTCAGAATTCTCTGTCTGTTGCTGAGTGGATGATGGAAAAGGTTTACTATTATTATACCTATTTCTTCCATCATTATTAAAGCCTTGTTGAGGCTTTTGTTGATCCTTCCATGAGAGATTTGGGTGATTTCTCCATGAGGGATTATAAGTGTTTCCATAGGGTTCACCTATGTAATTCACCTCTGCTATTGCAGGGTTCTCAGGATCATAAGCTTCTTCCTCAGAAGATGCCTCTTGAGTACTGTTGGATGCGGCTTGTATTCCATTCAGACTCTGAGAAATCATATTGACTTGCTGAGTCAATATTTTATTCTGAGCCAATATGGCATTCAGAGTATCAATTTTAAGAACTCTCTTCTCCTGAGGCGTCCCATTACTCACAGGATTCCTCTCAGAAGTGTACATAAACTGGTTGTTGGCAACCATGTCAATAAGTTCTTGAGCTTCTGCAGGCGTTTTCTTTAGGTGAATGGATCCACCTGCAGAAGTATCCAATGACATCTTTGATAGCTCAGACAGAGCATCATAGAATATATCCAGGATGGTCCATTCTGAAAGCATGTCAGAAGAACACTTTTTGTTGAGTTGCTTATATCTCTCCCAAGCTTCATAGAGGGATTCACCTTCTTTCTATCTGAAGGTTTGAACATCCACTCTAAGTTTGCTAAGCTTTTAAGGAGGAAAGAACTTAGCTAAGAAAGCTGTGACCAGCTTATCCCAAGAGTTCAGGCTATCTTTGGGTTGAGAGTCCAACCACACTCTAGCTCTGTCTCTTACAGCAAAAGGGAAAAGCATGAGCCTACAGACTTCAGGATCTACTCCATTAGTCTTAACAGTAACACATATCTGCAAGAATTCAGTTAAGAACTGAAAAGGATCTTCAGATGGAAGTCCATGAAACTTGCAGTTCTACTGCATCAAAGAAACTAATTGAGGTTTCAGCTCAAAATTGTTTGCTCCAATGGCAGGAATGGAGATCCTTCTTGATGAGCCGATAATTTATACGCTTTTTGGCATTGTTTTTAGTATGTTTTTAGTAGGATCTAGTTACTTTTAGGGAAGTTTTCCTTAGTTTTTATGTTAAATTCACATTTCTGGACTTTACTATGAGTTTGTGTGTTTTTCTGTGATTTCAGGTATTTTCTGGCTGAAATTGAGGGACTTGAGCAAAAATCAGATTCAGAGGTTGAAGAAGGACTGCTGATGCTGTTGGATTCTGACCACCCTGCACTCAAAATGAATTTTCTGGAGCTACAGAACTCAAAATGGCGTGATTCCAATTGCGTTGGAAAGTAGCCATCCAGGGCTTTCCAGCAATATATAATAGTCCATACTTTTCCCAAGTTTAGACGATGCAAACTGGCGTTCAACGCCAGCTATCTGCCCAATTCTGGAGTTCAGCGCCAGAAATGGATCAAAAACCAGAGTTGAACGCCAGAAATGGATCAAAACCTGGCGTTCAACTCCACAAATGGCCTCTGCACGTGGAAAGTTAAAGCTCAGCCCAAGCACACACCAAGTGGGCCCCGGAAGTGGATTTATGCATCAATTACTTACTTCTGTAAACCCTAGTAGCTAGTTTATTATAAATAGGACATTTTACTATTGTATTTGATATCTTTGGATGCCTAGTTCTTAGATCAGAGGGGCTGGCCATCTCGGCCATGCCTGGACCTTTCACTTATGTAATTTTAACGGTAGAGTTTCTACACTCCATAGATTAAGGTGTAGAGCTCTGCTGTTCCTCAAAGATTAATGCAAAGTACTACTGTTTTCTATTCAATTCATCTTATTTCGCTTCTAAGATATTCATTCACACTTCAACCTGAATGTGATGAATGTGACAATCATCATCATTCCCTCTGAACGCGTGCCTGACAACCACTTTTGTTCTACATTAGAATTGAATGAGTATCTCTTAGATCTCTTAATCGAAATCATCGTGGTGTAAGCTAGAATGATGGCGGCATTCAAGAGAATCCGGAAGGTCTAAACCTTGTCTGTGGTATTCCGAGTAGGATTCAATGATTGAATGACTGTGACGAGCTTCAAACTCGCGATTGCTGGGCGTAGTGACAGACGCAAAAGGATAGTAAATCCTATTCCAGCAGGATCGAGAACCGACAGATGAATAGCCGTGCCGTGACAGGGTGCGTTGATCATTTTCACTGAGAGGATAAGATGAAACCATTGACAAGGGTGATGCCTCCAGACGATTAGCCGTGCCGTGACAGGGCATTTGGATCATTTTCTCGAGAGAAGACCGAAAGTAGCCGTTGACAATGGTGATGTATCACATAAAGCCAGCCATGGAAAGGAGTAAGACTGATTGGATGAAGATAGCAGGAAAGCAGAGGTTCAGAGGAACGAAAGCATCTCTATTCACTTATTTGAAATTCTCACCAATGAATTACATAAGTATTTCTATCCTTTATTATTTATCTTTTAATTATCTAATCCAATCACATTTAACCCTACCTGACTGAGATTTACAAGGTGACCATAGCTTGCTTCATACCAACAATCTCCGTGGGATTCGACCCTTACTCACGTAAGGTATTACTTGGACGACCCAGTGCACTTGCTGGTTAGTTGTGTGAAGTTGTGAACCATGGTATTGGCATCATATTTTTGGCGCCATTACCAGGGAAAGAAAGAGCGATGAATTTTACATAATCAAAGTGTAATCACAATTTCTGCGCACCAAGTTTTTGGCGCCGTTGCCGGGGATTGTTCGAGTTCGGACAACTGACGGTTCATCTTGTTGCTCAGATTAGGTAATTTTCTTTTTGTTTTCTTTTCAAAAATTTTTCAAAAATATTTCAAAATTTTCTCACCTGTTTTCGAAAAAAAAAATTATTTCTTAGATTCAAAATTTTTAAGAATGAATTCTAGTGTTTCATGAAGCATGTGAAGCCTGGCTGGCTGTAAAGCCATGTCTAAATTCATTTGGACTGAGGCTTGCAATTTGTTATCAAGAGCAAGCTAGTTGTTGCTAATCCACCTGCTGTTGTTCCTGATTTACATGCTGAAGCTTGGCTGGCCATTGGCCATGTCTAGTGTTTTGGACCGGAGCTTTCATTGAAAGCTTGGCTGGCTAGTGAGCCATGTCTAATTCCTGGACTGAAGCTTTAGACTAAGAATGCAAGATTCCTGGAATTCATATTAAAAATTTTGGAATCCTTATTCTCGTTTTTCAATTAATTTTCGAAAAATCCAAAAAAAATTAGAAAATCATAAAAATCAAAAATATTTTTGTGTTTCTTGTTTGAGTCATGTGTCATGTTATAAGTTTGGTGTCAGTTGCATATTCATCTTGCATTTTTCAAAAATTTCATGCATTCATAGTGTTCTTCATGATCTTCAAGTTGTTCTTGGTAAGTCTTCTTGTTTGATCTTGATGATTTTTTGTTTTGTGTTGTATGGTGTTTTTCATATGCATTCTTGAATTCTTAGTGCCTAAGCATTAAAGATTTCTAAGTTTGGTGTCTTGCATGTTTTCTTTGCATTAAAAATTTTTCAAAAATATGTTCTTGGTGTTCATCTTAACATTCATAAGTGTTCTTGGTGTTCATCTTGACATTCATAGCATTCTTGCATGCATCACATGTTTTGATCTAAAATTCTCATGCATTGCATTATTTTTCTTGTTTTTCTCTCTCATCATAAAAATTTCAAAAATCAAAAAAATTATCTTTCCCTTTTTCTCTCTCATAAATTCGTAAATGAGATTTGACTTTTTAAAAAATTTTTAAAATCTAGTTGTTTTCATGAGTCAAATCAAAATTTTCAATTTAAAAATCTCACCTTTTTCAAAAATCAAATCTTTTTCAAATTTCTTAGTTATTTTCGAAAATTCCAAAAATATTTTTCAAAAATCTTTTTCTTATTTTTATACCAAATTTTCGAAAATAACAATAACAATTAATGTTTTGATTCAAAAATTTCAAGTTTGTTACTTACTTGTTAAGAAAGATTCAAACTTTAAGTTCTAGAATCATATCTTGTGATTTCTTGTGAATCAAGTCATTAATTGTGATTTTAAAAATTCAAATCTTTTTCAATAACTAATTTCTATCATATATTTTCAAAAATATCTTCTTATCTTATCTTTTTCAAAAACATTTGATTTCAAAAATATCTTTTCTAACTTCCTAACCTCTTATCTTTTCAAAATTTATTTCAACTAACTAACTAACTTTTTGTTTGCTTCTTACCATTTTCAAAACTACCTAACTAACTCTCTCTCTCTAATTTTTGAAAATATCTTCCCTCTTTTTTCAAAATTTCTTTTTAATTAACTAATTATTTTAAATTTTTATTTTAATTTTCGAAAATTTCTAACCTTTTTCAAAAACTATTTTCGAAAATCACTAACTCTTTTTTCAAAAATAATTTTTGAAAATTCTCTTCTCTCTCATCTCTTTCTATTTGTTTATTCATCTACTAACATCTCTCCCTCACTCACAAAAAAAAAAAAGAGGATCTCTATTATTATTATTTTTCTGTGCCCTCTTCTTTGTCATATGAGCAGGAGCAAGGACAAGAATATTCTTGTTGAAGCAGATCCAGAACCTGAAAGGACTCTGAAGAGGAAACTAAGAGAAGCTGAATTACAACAAACCAGCAAGCACCTGTCAGAAATTATCAAACAGGAAAAGAAGATGGCAGCTGAAAATAATAATAATGCAAGGAGAATGCTTGGTGACTTTACTGCACCTAATTCCAATTTACATGGAAGAAGCATCTCCATTCCTGCCATTGGAGCAAACAATTTTGAGCTTAAACCTCAATTAGTTTCTCTGATGCAGCAGAACTGCAAGTTTCATGGACTTCCATCTGAAGATCCTTTTCAGTTTTTAACTGAATTTTTGCAGATATGTGATACTGTTAAGACTAATGGAGTAGATCCTGAAGTCTACAGGCTCATGCTTTTCCCTTTTACTGTAAGAGACAGAGCTAGAGTATGGTTGGACTCTCAACCTAAGGATAGCCTGCACTCTTGGGATAAGCTGGTCAAAGCTTTCCTAGCCAAGTTCTTTCCTCCTCAAAAGCTGAGCAAGCTTAGAGTGGATGTTCAAACCTTCAGACAGAAAGAAGGTGAATCCCTCTATGAAGCTTGGGAGAGATACAAAGGACTGACCAAAAAGTATCCTTCTGACATGCTTTCAGAATGGACCGTCCTGGATATATTCTATGATGGTCTGTCTGAGTTATCTAAGATGTCATTGGATACCTCTGCAAGTGGATCCATTCACTTAAAGAAAACACCTGCAGAAGCTCAAGAACTCATTGACATGGTTGCTAATAACCAGTTCATGTACACTTCTGAGAGGAATCCTGTGAGTAATGGGACGCCTATGAAGAAGGGAGTTCTTGAAATTGATACTCTGAATGCCATATTGGCTCAGAACAAAATATTGACTCAGCAAGTCAATATGATTTCTCAGAGTCTGAATGGAATGCAAGCTGCATCCAACAGTACTCAAGAGGCATCTTCTGAAGAAGAAGCTTATGATCCTGAAAACCCTGCAATAGCAGAGGTAAATTACATGGGTGAACCTTATGGAAACACCTATAACTCATCATGGAGAAATCATCCAAATTTCTCATGGAAGGATCAAAAGCCTCAACAAGGCTTTAATAATGGTGGAAGAAAAAGGTTTAGCAATAGCAAGCCTTTTCCACCATCTACTCAGCAACAGACAGAGAATTCTTAGCAGAATCCATCTCGCTTAGAAAACTTAGTCTCTAATCTATCCAAGGCCACTGTAAGTTTTATGAATGAAACAAGGTCTTCCATTAGAAATCTGGAAGCACAAGTGGGCCAGCTGAGTAAAAGGATCACTGAAATCCCTCCTAGCACTCTCCCAAGCAATACAGAAGAAAATCCAAAAGGAGAGTGCAAGGCCATTGACATAACCAAAATGGCCGAACCCAATGAGGGAGAGGAGGACGTGAATCCCAAGGAGGAAGACCTCCTGGGACGTCCAGTGATCAATAAGGAGCTTCCCTCTGAGGAACCAAAGGAATCCGAGGCTCATCTAGAGACTATAGAGATTCCATTGAACCTCCTTATGCCATTCATGAGCTCTGATGAGTATTCCTCTTCTGAAGAGAATGAGGATGTTACTGAAGAGCAAACAGCCAAGTTTCTTGGTGCAATCATGAAGCTGAATGCCAAATTATTTGGCATTGATACTTGGGAAGTTGAACCTCCCTTGTTCATCAATGAACTAAGTGATCTGGATCAACTGACATTGCCTCAGAAGAGACAGGATCCTGAAAAGTTCATAATACCTTGTACTATAGGCACCATGATCTTTAAGGCTCTGTGTGACCTTGGTTCAGGGATAAACCTCATGCCCCTCTCTGTAATAGAGAAACTAGGAATCTATGGGGTGCAAGCTGCTAAAATCTCATTAGAGATGGTAGATAATTCTAGAAAACAGGCTTATGGACAAGTAGAGGACGTGTTAGTAAAGGTTGAAGGCCTTTACATCCCTGCTGATTTCATAGTCTTGGATACTGGGAAGGAAGAGGATGAATCCATCATCCTAGGAAGACCTTTCCTAGCCACAGTAAGAGCTATGATTGATGTGGACAGAGGAGAATTAATCCTTCAATTGAATAAGGACAACCTTGTGTTTACAATTCAAGGATCTCTCTCTGCATCCATGGAGAGGAAGCATAAAAAACTTCTCTCAAAGCAGAATCAAACAAAACCCCCACAGCCAAACTCTAAGTTTGGTGTTGAGAGGCCACAACCAAACTCTAAGTTTGGTGTTGGAGAGTCTCAACAAAGCTCTGAACATCTGTGAGGCTCCATGAGAGCCCACTGTCAAGCTATTGACATTAAAGAAGCGCTTATTGGGAGGCAACCCAATTTTTATTTATCTAACTATATTTTTCTTAGTTATATGTCTTTATAGGTTCATGATCATGTGGAGTCACAAAATAAATAAAAAAATCAAAAACGGAATCAAAAACAGCAGAAGAAAAATCACACCCTGGAGGAGCATCTGTCTGGCGTTCAACGCCAGAACAGAGCATGGTTCTGGCGCTGAACGCCCAAAATGGGCAGCTTCCTGGCGCTGAATGCCCAGAACAAGCATGGTTCTGGCGTTCAACGCCAGAAATGGCAGCAAATGGGCGTTGAACGCCCAAAATGGGCACCAACCTGGTGCTGAACGCCCAGAGTTGTGTGCAAGGGCATTTTACATGCCTAAATTGGTGCAGGGATGTAAATGCCTTGACACCTCAGGATCTGTGGACCCCACAGGATCATCTCAGGATCTGTAGACCCCACAGGATCATCTCAGGATCTGTGGACCCCACAGGATCCCCACCTACCTCATCATCTCTCTTTCCATTCATGATCATCCCTTCTGTTTTCCATTTACCACTCACATCCATACACCCACTACCTTCAAAATTTAACATCTCTCTCTCACCCAATCCCACCCATATGGCCGAATACAAACATCCATCCATCTCCTCCATATCTTCTTCTTCTTCTTCTATTCTTTCTTCTTTTGCTCGAGGGCGAGCAACATTCTAAGTTTGGTGTGGTAAAAGCATAGCTTTTTTGTTTTCTCCATAACCATTGATGGCACCTAAGGCCAGAGAAACCTCTAGAAAGAGGAAAGGGAAGACAAAAGCTTCCATCAAGGGTCTATAGCTCAGTGGTAGAACATTTGACTACAAATCAAGAGATCCCTGAGATACCTCAGAGGATATATTTTCTTCCACACAATTATTGGAAGCAACTAAAGGTGGAACATCAAGAGCACTCCATCATCCTTCAAGGACATTATTTGTTCCTCAAGAAGGAAACGCCACCATCACTAAGGTGGATTCATTCCTTGTTCTTATTTTTTCTGTTTTTTCGTTTTCTATGTTATGTGCTTATCTATGTGTCTTCATTAAATGATCATTAGTAGTTAGTAACTTTGTCTTAAGGTTATGAATGTCCTATGAATCCATCACCTCTCTTAAATGAAAAATGTTTTAATTCAAAAGAACAAGAAGTACTTGAGTTTCGAATTTATCCTTAAACTTAGTTTAATTATATTGATGTGGTGACAATGCTTCTTGTTTTCTGAATGAATGCTTGAACAGTGCATATGTCTTTTGAAGTTGTTGTTTAAGAATGTTAAATATGTTGGCTCTTGAAAGAATGATGACTAGGAGACATGTTATTTGATAATCTGAAAAATCATAAAAATGATTCTTGAAGCAAGAAAAAGCAGCAAAGAACAAAGCTTGCAGAATAAAAAAATAGGCGAAAAAAACAAAAATTAGAAAGAAAAAGAAAAAGCAAGCAAAAAAAGCCAATAACCCTTAAAACCAAAAGGCAAGGGAAATAAAAAGGATCCCAAGGCTTTGAGCATCAGTGGATAGGAGGGCCTAAAGGAATAAAATCCTAGTCTAAGCGGCTAAACCAAGCTGTCCCTAACCATGTGCTTGTGGCGTGAAGGTGTCAAGTGAAAACTTGAGACTGAGCGGTTAAAGTCAAGGTCCAAAGCAAAAGAAGAGTGTGCTTAAGAACCCTGGACACCTCTAATTGGGGACTTTAGCAAAGCTGAGTCACAATCTGAAAAGGTTCACCCAATTATGTGTCTGTGGCATTTATGTATCCGGTGGTAATACTGGAAAACAAAGTGCTTAGGGCCACGGCCAAGACTCATAAAATAGCTGTGTTCAAGAATCATCATACTGAACTAGGAGAATCAATAACACTATCTGAACTCTGAGTTCCTATAGATGCCAATCATTCTGAACCTCAATGGATAAAGTGAGATGCCAAAACTATTCAAGAGGCAAAAAGCTATAAGTCCCGCTCATTTAATTGGAGCTATGTTTCATTGATAGTTTGGAATTTATAGTATATTCTCTTCTTTTTATCCTATTTGATTTTCATTTGCTTGGGGACAAGCAACAATTTAAGTTTGGTGTTGTGATGAGCGGATAATTTATACGCTTTTTGGCATTGTTTTTAGTATGTTTTTAGTAGGATCTAGTTACTTTTAGGGAAGTTTTCCTTATTTTTTATGTTAAATTCACATTTTTGGACTTTACTATGAGTTTGTGTGTTTTTCTGTGATTTCAGGTATTTTCTGGCTGAAATTGAGGGACTTGAGCAAAAATCAGATTCAGAGGTTGAAGAAGGACTGCTGATGCTGTTGGATTCTGACCTCTCTGCACTCAAAATGAATTTTCTGGAGCTACAGAACTCAAAATGGCGTGCTTCCAATTGCGTTGGAAAGTAGACAGCTAGGGCTTTCCATCAATATATAATAGTCCATACTTTGCCCAAGTTTAGACGACGCAAACTGGCGTTCAACGCCAGCTATCTGCCCAATTCTGGAGTTCAGCGCCAAAAATGGATCAAAAACCAGAGTTGAACGCCAGAAATGGATCAAAACCTGGCGTTCAACTCCACAAATGGCCTCTGCACGTGGAAAGTTAAAGCTCAGCCCAAGAACACACCAGGTGGGCCCCGGAAGTGGATTTATGCATCAATTACTTTCTTCTGTAAACCCTAGTAGCTAGTTTATTATAAATAGGACATTTTACTATTGTATTTGATATCTTTGGACGCCTAGTTCTTAGATCAGAGGGGCTGGCCATCTCGGCCATGCCTGGACCTTTCACTTATGTAATTTTAACGGTAGAGTTTCTACACTCCATAGATTAAGGTGTAGAGCTCTGCTGTTCCTCAAAGATTAATGCAAAGTACTACTGTTTTCTATTCAATTCATCTTATTTCGCTTCTAAGATATTCATTCGCACTTCAACCTGAATGTGATGAACATGACAATCATCATCATTCCCTATGAACGCGTGCCTGACAACCACTTCTGTTCTACATTAGAATTGAATGAGTATCTCTTAGATCTCTTAATCGGAATCTTCGTGGGGTAAGCTAGAATGATGGCGGCATTCAAGAGAATCCGGAAGGTCTAAACCTTGTCTGTGGTATTCCGAGTAGGATTCAATGATTGAATGACTGTGACGAGCTTCAAACTCGCGATTGCTGGGCGTAGTGACAGACGCAAAAGGATAGTAAATCCTATTCCAGCAGGATCGAGAACCGACAGATGAATAGCCGTGCCGTGATAGTGTGCGTTGATCATTTTCACTGAGAGGATAAGATGAAACCATTGACAAGGGTGATGCCTCCAGACGATTAGCCGTGCCGTGACAGGGCATTTGGATCATTTTCTCGAGAGAAGACCGAAAGTAGCCGTTGACAATGGTGATGTATCACATAAAGCCAGCCATGGAAAGGAGTAAGACTGATTGGATGAAGATAGCAGGAAAGCAGAGGTTCAGAGGAACGAAAGCATCTCTATTCGCTTATTTGAAATTCTCACCAATGAATTACATAAGTATTTCTATCCTTTATTATTTATCTTTTAATTATCTAATCCAATCACATTTAACCCTACCTGACTGAGATTTACAAGGTGGCCATAGCTTGCTTCATACCAACAATCTCCGTGGGATTCGACCCTTACTCACGTAAGGTATTACTTGGACGACCCAGTGCACTTGCTGGTTAGTTGTGTGAAGTTTTGAACCATGGTATTGGCATCATGTTTTTGGCGCCATTACCAGGGAAAGAAAGAGCGATGAATTTTACATAATCAAAGTGTAATCACAATTTCTGCGCACCAAGTTTTTGGCGCCGTTGCCGGGGATTGTTCGAGTTCGGACAACTGACGGTTCATCTTGTTGCTCAGATTAGGTAATTTTCTTTTTGTTTTCTTTTCAAAAATTTTTCAAAAATATTTCAAAATTTTCTCACCTGTTTTCGAAAAAAAAAATTATTTCTTAGATTCAAAATTTTTAAGAATGAATTCTAGTGTTTCATGAAGCATGTGAAGCCTGGCTGGCTGTAAAGCCATGTCTAAATTCATTTGGACTGAGGCTTGCAATTTGTTATCAAGAGCAAGCTAGTTGTTGCTAATCCACCTGCTGTTGTTCCTGATTTACATGCTGAAGCTTGGCTGGCCATTGGCCATGTCTAGTGTTTTGGACCGGAGCTTTCATTGAAAGCTTGGCTGGCTAGTGAGCCATGTCTAATTCCTGGACTGAAGCTTTAGACTAAGAATGCAAGATTCCTGGAATTCATATTAAAAATTTTGGAATCCTTATTCTCGTTTTTCAATTAATTTTCGAAAAATCCAAAAAAAATTAGAAAATCATAAAAATCAAAAATATTTTTGTGTTTCTTGTTTGAGTCATGTGTCATGTTATAAGTTTGGTGTCAGTTGCATATTCATCTTGCATTTTTCAAAAATTTCATGCATTCATAGTGTTCTTCATGATCTTCAAGTTGTTCTTGGTAAGTCTTCTTGTTTGATCTTGATGATTTTTTGTTTTGTGTTGTATGGTGTTTTTCATATGCATTCTTGAATTCTTAGTGCCTAAGCATTAAAGATTTCTAAGTTTGGTGTCTTGCATGTTTTCTTTGCATTAAAAATTTTTCAAAAATATGTTCTTGGTGTTCATCTTAACATTCATAAGTGTTCTTGGTGTTCATCTTGACATTCATAGCATTCTTGCATGCATCACATGTTTTGATCTAAAATTCTCATGCATTGCATTATTTTTCTTGTTTTTCTCTCTCATCATAAAAATTTCAAAAATCAAAAAAATTATCTTTCCCTTTTTCTCTCTCATAAATTCGTAAATGAGATTTGACTTTTTAAAAAATTTTTAAAATCTAGTTGTTTTCATGAGTCAAATCAAAATTTTCAATTTAAAAATCTCACCTTTTTCAAAAATCAAATCTTTTTCAAATTTCTTAGTTATTTTCGAAAATTCCAAAAATATTTTTCAAAAATCTTTTTCTTATTTTTATACCAAATTTTCGAAAATAACAATAACAATTAATGTTTTGATTCAAAAATTTCAAGTTTGTTACTTACTTGTTAAGAAAGATTCAAACTTTAAGTTCTAGAATCATATCTTGTGATTTCTTGTGAATCAAGTCATTAATTGTGATTTTAAAAATTCAAATCTTTTTCAATAACTAATTTCTATCATATATTTTCAAAAATATCTTCTTATCTTATCTTTTTCAAAAACATTTGATTTCAAAAATATCTTTTCTAACTTCCTAACCTCTTATCTTTTCAAAATTTATTTCAACTAACTAACTAACTTTTTGTTTGCTTCTTACCATTTTCAAAACTACCTAACTAACTCTCTCTCTCTAATTTTTGAAAATATCTTCCCTCTTTTTTCAAAATTTCTTTTTAATTAACTAATTATTTTAAATTTTTATTTTAATTTTCGAAAATTTCTAACCTTTTTCAAAAACTATTTTCGAAAATCACTAACTCTTTTTTCAAAAATAATTTTTGAAAATTCTCTTCTCTCTCATCTCTTTCTATTTGTTTATTCATCTACTAACATCTCTCCCTCACTCACAAAAAAAAAAAAGAGGATCTCTATTATTATTATTTTTCTGTGCCCTCTTCTTTGTCATATGAGCAGGAGCAAGGACAAGAATATTCTTGTTGAAGCAGATCCAGAACCTGAAAGGACTCTGAAGAGGAAACTAAGAGAAGCTGAATTACAACAAACCAGCAAGCACCTGTCAGAAATTATCAAACAGGAAAAGAAGATGGCAGCTGAAAATAATAATAATGCAAGGAGAATGCTTGGTGACTTTACTGCACCTAATTCCAATTTACATGGAAGAAGCATCTCCATTCCTGCCATTGGAGCAAACAATTTTGAGCTTAAACCTCAATTAGTTTCTCTGATGCAGCAGAACTGCAAGTTTCATGGACTTCCATCTGAAGATCCTTTTCAGTTTTTAACTGAATTTTTGCAGATATGTGATACTGTTAAGACTAATGGAGTAGATCCTGAAGTCTACAGGCTCATGCTTTTCCCTTTTGCTGTAAGAGACAGAGCTAGAGTATGGTTGGACTCTCAACCTAAGGATAGCCTGCACTCTTGGGATAAGCTGGTCAAAGCTTTCCTAGCCAAGTTCTTTCCTCCTCAAAAGCTGAGCAAGCTTAGAGTGGATGTTCAAACCTTCAGACAGAAAGAAGGTGAATCCCTCTATGAAGCTTGGGAGAGATACAAAGGACTGACCAAAAAGTATCCTTCTGACATGCTTTCAGAATGGACCGTCCTGGATATATTCTATGATGGTCTGTCTGAGTTATCTAAGATGTCATTGGATACCTCTGCAAGTGGATCCATTCACTTAAAGAAAACACCTGCAGAAGCTCAAGAACTCATTGACATGGTTGCTAATAACCAGTTCATGTACACATCTGAGAGGAATCCTGTGAGTAATGGGACGCCTATGAAGAAGGGAGTTCTTGAAATTGATACTCTGAATGCCATATTGGCTCAGAACAAAATATTGACTCAGCAAGTCAATATGATTTCTCAGAGTCTGAATGGAATGCAAGCTGCATCCAACAGTACTCAAGAGGCATCTTCTGAAGAAGAAGCTTATGATCCTGAAAACCCTGCAATAGCAGAGGTAAGAAACAGGTTTAATAATGGTGGAAGAAACAGGTTTAGCAATAGCAAGCCTTTTCCATCATCTACTCAGCAACAGACAGAGAATTCTTAGCAAAATCCATCTCGCTTAGCAAACTTAGTCTCTAATCTATCCAAGGCCACTGTAAGTTTCATGAATGAAACAAGGTCTTCCATTAGAAATCTGGAAGCACAAGTGGGCCAGCTGAGTAAAAGGATCACTGAAATCCCTCCTAGCACTCTCCCAAGCAATACAGAAGAAAATCCAAAAGGAGAGTGCAAGGCCATTGACATAACCAAAATGGCCGAACCCAATGAGGGAGAGGAGGACGTGAATCCCAAGGAGGAAGACCTCCTGGGACGTCCAGTGATCAATAAGGAGCTTCCCTCTGAGGAACCAAAGGAATCCGAGGCTCATCTAGAGACTATAAAGATTCCATTGAACCTCCTTATGCCATTCATGAGCTCTGATGAGTATTCCTCTTCTGAAGAGAATGAGGATGTTACTGAAGAGCAAACAGCCAAGTTTCTTGGTGCAATCATGAAGCTGAATGCCAAATTATTTGGCATTGATACTTGGGAAGTTGAACCTCCCTTGTTCATCAATGAACTAAGTGATCTGGATCAACTGACATTGCCTCAGAAGAGACAGGATCCTGAAAAGTTCATAATACCTTGTACTATAGGCACCATGATCTTTAAGGCTCTGTGTGACCTTGGTTCAGGGATAAACCTCATGCCCCTCTCTGTAATAGAGAAACTGGGAATCTATGGGGTGCAAGCTGCTAAAATCTCATTAGAGATGGTAGATAATTCCAGAAAACAGGCTTATGGACAAGTAGAGGACGTGTTAGTAAAGGTTGAAGGCCTTTACATCCCTGCTGATTTCATAGTCTTGGATACTGGGAAGGAAGAGGATGAATCCATCATCCTAGGAAGACCTTTCCTAGCCACCGCAAGAGCTATGATTGATGTGGACAGAGGAGAATTAATCCTTCAATTGAATAAGGACAACCTTGTGTTTACAATTCAAGGATCTCTCTCTGCATCCATGGAGAGGAAGCATAAAAAGCTTCTCTCAAAGCAGAATCAAACAAAGCCCCCACAGCCAAACTCTAAGTTTGGTGTTGAGAGGCCACAACCAAACTCTAAGTTTGGTGTTGGAGAGTCTCAACAAAGCTCTGAACATCTGTGAGGCTCCATGAGAGCCCACTGTCAAGCTATTGACATTAAAGAAGCGCTTATTGGGAGGCAACCCAATTTTTATTTATCTAACTATATTTTTCTTAGTTATATGTCTTTATAGGTTCATGATCATGTGGAGTCACAAAATAAATAAAAAAATCAAAAACAGAATCAAAAACAGCAGAAGAAAAATCACACCCTGGAGGAGCATCTGTCTGGCGTTCAACGCCAGAACAGAGCATGGTTCTGGCGCTGAACGCCCAAAATGGGCAGCTTCCTGGCGCTGAACGCCCAGAACAAGCATGGTTCTGGCGTTCAACGCCAGAAATGGCAGCAAATGGGCGTTGAACGCCCAAAATGGGCACCAACCTGGCGCTGAACGCCCAGAGTTGTGTGCAAGGGCATTTTACATGCCTAAATTGGTGCAGGGATGTAAATGCCTTGACACCTCAGGATCTGTGGACCCCACAGGATCATCTCAGGATCTGTAGACCCCACAGGATCATCTCAGGATCTGTGGACCCTACAGGATCCCCACCTACCTCATCATCTCTCTTTCCATTCATGATCATCCCTTCTGTTTTCCATTTACCACTCACATCCATACACCCACTACCTTCAAAATTTAACATCTCTCTCTCACCCAATCCCACCCATATGGCCGAATACACACATCCATCCATCTCCTCCATATCTTCTTCTTCTTCTTCTATTCTTTCTTCTTTTGCTCGAGGGCGAGCAACATTCTAAGTTGGTGTGGTAAAAGCATAGCTTTTTTGTTTTCTCCATAACCATTGATGGCACCTAAGGCCAGAGAAACCTCTAGAAAGTGGAAAGGGAAGACAAAAGCTTCCATCAAGGGTCTATAGCTCAGTGGTAGAACATTTGACTACAAATCAAGAGATCCCTGAGATACCTCAGGGGATACATTTTCTTCCACACAATTATTGGAAGCAACTAAGGGTGGAACATCAAGAGCACTCCATCATCCTTCAAGGACATTATTTGTTCCTCAAGAAGGAAACGCCACCATCACTAAGGTGGATTCATTCCTTGTTCTTATTTCTTCTGTTTTTTCGTTTTCTATGTTATGTGCTTATCTATGTGTCTTCATTAAATGATCATTAGTAGTTAGTAACTTTGTCTTAAGGTTATGAATGTCCTATGAATCCATCACATCTCTTAAATGAAAAATGTTTTAATTCAAAAGAACAAGAAGTACATGAGTTTCGAATTTATCCTTGAACTTAGTTTAATTATATTGATGTGGTGACAATGCTTCTTGTTTTCTGAATGAATGCTTGAACAGTGCATATGTCTTTTGAAGTTGTTGTTTAAGAATGTTAAATATGTTGGCTCTTGAAAGAATGATGACTAGGAGACATGTTATTTGATAATCTGAAAAATCATAAAAATGATTCTTGAAGCAAGAAAAAGCAGCAAAGAACAAAGCTTGCAGAATAAAAAAATAGGCGAAAAAAACAAAAATTAGAAAGAAAAAGAAAAAGCAAGCAGAAAAAGCCAATAACCCTTAAAACCAAAAGGCAAGGGAAATAAAAAGGATCCCAAGGCTTTGAGCATCAGTGGATAGGAGGGCCTAAAGGAATAAAATCCTGGCCTAAGCGGCTAAACCAAGCTGTCCCTAACCATGTGCTTGTGGCGTGAAGGTGTCAAGTGAAAACTTGAGACTGAGCGGTTAAAGTCAAGGTCCAAAGAAAAAGAAGAGTGTGCTTAAGAACCCTGGACACCTCTAATTGGGGACTTTAGCAAAGCTGAGTCACAATCTGAAAAGGTTCACCCAATTATGTGTCTGTGGCATTTATGTATCCGGTGGTAATACTGGAAAACAAAGTGCTTAGGGCCACGGCCAAGACTCATAAAATAGCTGTGTTCAAGAATCATCATACTGAACTAGAAGAATCAATAACACTATCTGAACTCTGAGTTCCTATAGATGCCAATCATTCTGAACCTCAATGGATAAAGTGAGATGCCAAAACTATTCAAGAGGCAAAAAGCTATAAGTCCCGCTCATTTAATTGGAGCTATGTTTCATTGATAGTTTGGAATTTATAGTATATTCTCTTCTTTTTATCCTATTTGATTTTCAGTTGCTTGGGGACAAGCAACAATTTAAGTTTGGTGTTGTGATGAGCGGATAATTTATACGCTTTTTGGCATTGTTTTTAGTATGTTTTTAGTAGGATCTAGTTACTTTTAGGGAAGTTTTCCTTAGTTTTTATGTTAAATTCACATTTCTGGACTTTACTATGAGTTTGTGTGTTTTTCTGTGATTTCAGGTATTTTCTGGCTGAAATTGAGGGACTTGAGCAAAAATCAGATTCAGAGGTTGAAGAAGGACTGCTGATGCTGTTGGATTCTGACCTCCCTGCACTTAAAATGAATTTTCTGGAGCTACAGAACTCAAAATGGTGTGCTTCCAATTGCGTTGGAAAGTAGACATCTAGGGCTTTCCAGCAATATATAATAGTCCATACTTTGCCCAAGTTTAGACGACGCAAACTGGCGTTCAACGCCAGCTATCTGCCCAATTCTGGAGTTCAGCGCCAGAAATGGATCAAAAACCAGAGTTGAACGCCAGAAATGGATCAAAACCTAGCGTTCAACTCCACAAATGGCCTCTGCACGTGGAAAGTTAAATCTCAGCCCAAGCACACACCAAGTGGGCCCCGGAAGTGGATTTATGCATCAATTACTTACTTCTGTAAACCCTAGTAGCTAGTTTATTATAAATAGGACATTTTACTATTGTATTTGATATCTTTGGACGCCTAGTTCTTAGATCAGAGGGGCTGGCCATCTCGGCCATGCCTGGACCTTTCACTTATGTAATTTTAACGGTAGAGTTTCTACACTCCATAGATTAAGGTGTAGAGCTCTGCTGTTCCTCAAAGATTAATGCAAAGTACTACTGTTTTCTATTCAATTCATCTTATTTCGCTTCTAAGATATTCATTCGCACTTCAACCTGAATGTGATGAACATGACAATCATCATCATTCCCTATGAACGCGTGCCTGACAACCACTTCCGTTCTACATTAGAATTGAATGAGTATCTCTTAGATCTCTTAATCGGAATCTTCGTGGGGTAAGCTAGAATGATGGTGGCATTCAAGAGAATCCGGAAGGTCTAAACCTTGTCTGTGGTATTCCGAGTAGGATTCAATGATTGAATGACTGTGACGAGCTTCAAACTCGCGATTGCTGGGCGTAGTGACAGACGCAAAAGGATAGTAAATCCTATTCCAGCAGGATCGAGAACCGACAGATGAATAGCCGTGCCGTGACAGGGTGCGTTGATCATTTTCACTGAGAGGATAAGATGAAACCATTGACAAGGGTGATGCCTCCAGACGATTAGCCGTGCCGTGACAGGGCATTTGGATCATTTTCTCGAGAGAAGACCGAAAGTAGCCGTTGACAATGGTGATGTATCACATAAAGCCAGCCATGGAAAGGAGTAAGACTGATTGGATGAAGATAGCAGGAAAGAAGAGGTTCAGAGGAACGAAAGCATCTCTATTCGCTTATCTGAAATTCTCACCAATGAATTACATAAGTATTTCTATCCTTTATTATTTATCTTTTAATTATCTAATCCAATCACATTTAACCCTACCTGACTGAGATTTACAAGGTGACCATAGCTTGCTTCATACCAACAATCTCCGTGGGATTCGACCCTTACTCACGTAAGGTATTACTTGGACGACCCAGTGCACTTGCTGGTTAGTTGTGCGAAGTTGTGAACCATGGTATTGGCATCATGTTTTTGGCGCCATTACCAGGGAAAGAAAGAGCGATGAATTTTACATAATCAAGTGTAATCACAATTTCTGCGCACCACTTCTTCCATGTAAATTGGAATTAGGTGCAGTAAAGTCACCAAGCATCCTCCTTCCATTATTATTATTTTCGGCTGCCATCTCCTCTTCCTGTTCGAAAATTCCTGTAAGGTTGTCTCTGATTGTTGTATTTTAACTTCTCTTAGTTTCCTTTTCAAAGTCCTTTCAGGTTCAGGATCTGCTTCAACAAGAATGTTCTTGTCCTTGCTCCTGCTCATATGACAAAGAAGGGAATAACAAAGAAAATATGGAATCATCTATGTCACAGTATAGAGATTCCTTTGTGTGAGTAGAAGAAGAAAAAAATGTAATGTAAGGAAAGAGAAGAGAGGAGAATCCAAACACAAGGGTGAGGAGAGCAGAGATATGAGATGAAGAGAAGTGTTAGTAAGTAATTAAGTAAATAGAAGAAGATGAGATAGAATTTTTCGAAAATTAATTTTTGAAAAGAAGTTGATGATTTTCGAAAATTAAAGGAGAATTAAAATTAAAATTAAAATTTAAAATAATTAATTAATTAAAAAGAATTTTTTAAAAAAGAGGGAGGTATTTTCGAAAATTAGAGAGGGAAGAGTAGTTAGGTAGTTTTAAAAAAGATAAGAAACAAACAAAAAGTCAATTAGTTAGTTGAAAAAGATTTGAAAATCAATTTTGAAAAGATAAGAAGATAAGAAGTTAGAAAAGATATTTTAAAATCAAATTTTTTTTGAAAAAGATATGATTTAAAAAGATATGATAGAAAGATATGATTAAAATTAGTTTTGAAAAATATTTGAATTTTAAAATCAAAATTAATGACTTGACTCACAAGTAATCACAAGATATGATTCTAGAACTTAAAGTTTGAATCTTTCTTAACAAGGAAGTAACAAACTTGAAATTTTTGAATCAAAACATTAATTATTGATTATTTTCGAAAATTATGAGGTAAAATTAAGAAAAATATTTTTGAAAAATATTTTTAAAATTTTTGAAAATAAATAAGAAAAATGAAAAAGATATGATTTTTGAAAAAGATTTTGAAAAAGATAGGATTTTTAAATTGAAAATTTGATTTGACTTATAAGAAACAACTAAATTTTAAAAAATTTTGAAAAAGTCAACTCAAATTTTCGAAAATTTATGAGTGAAAAAAGGGAAATATATTTTTTTGATTTTTGAATTTTTAATGTTGAAAGAGAAAAACATCAAAAAGACTCAATGCATGAAAATTTTGGATCAAAACATGTGATGCATGCAAGAACACTATGAATGTTAAGATGAACACCAAGAACACTTTGAATGTCAAGATGAACACCAAGAACTTATTTTTGAAAATTTTTAATGCAAAGAAAACATGCAAGACACCAAACTTAGAAATCTTTAATGCTTAGATACTATGAATGCAAAGATGCACATGAAAAACAACAAAAGTCACAAAATAAGAAAACATCAAGATCAAACAAGAAGACTTACCAAGAACAACTTGAAGATCATGAAGAACACTATGAATGCATGAATTTTCGAAAAAATGCATAAATTTTTAGAAAAAATGCAATTGACACCAAACTTAAAAATTGACTCAAGACTCAATCAAGAAACACAAAATATTTTTTTATTATATATATATATATATATATTGGATTTTTGTATATTTTTTTATTTTTTTTTTGAAAACCTATAGGGAAAACGAAGCAATGAATTCAAAGTCCTCAATCAAGATTCCAGGAATCATACCAGGTTAGTCTAAAGTTTGATGGCCAGCCAAACTTCAGCATACCATTTTGAAACTTTAGAATTCATTCTTAAAAATTTTAAAATAATTTTTCGAAAACAAAGGGAAAAATTTTTTTTTTTGAAAGATTTTGGTAGAATTTTTTTTTTTGAAAATAAAACAAAAAGAAAATTACCTAATCTGAGCAACAAGATGAACCGTCAGTTGTCCAAACTCGAACAATCCCCGGCAATGGCACTAAAAACTTGGTCTTGTTGCCAGACCAACTTGGCACTGATGTTACCGGACCAAAACTTGCCAAAAACTCGAACAATCCCTGGCAACGGCGCCAAAAACTTGGTGCACGAAATTGTGATCCTTGGTAATGGCTCCAAAAAACTTGGTGCTCTAATGTTAATTCATAATTTGTCACAACTTCGATACAACTAACCAGCAAGTGCACTGGCTCCAAAAAATTTGGTGCACTGGGTCGTCCAAGTAATAAAACCTTACGTGAGTAAGGGTCGATCCCACGGAGATTGTTGGTATGAAGCAAGCTATGGTCATCTTGTAAATCTCAGTCAGGCAGATATCAAATGGTTATGGAGTTTTCGAATAATAATAATAAATAAACAGAAAATAAAGATAGAAATACTTATGTAATTCATTGGTGAGAATTTCAGATAAGCGTATAGAGATGCTTTCGTTCCTCTGAACCTCTACTTTCCTGCTGTCTTCATCCAACCAGTCCTACTCCTTTCCATGGCAAGCTTTATATAGGGCATCACCGTTGTCAATGGCTACATCCCATCCTCTCTGTGAAAAAGGTCCAAATGCTCTGTCACGGCACGGCTAATCATCTGGAGGTTCTCGATCATACTGGAATAGGATTCACCCTCCTTTTGCGTCTGTCACTACGCCCAGCACTCGCGAGTTTGAAGTTCGTCACAGCCATCCCTTCCCAGATCCTACTCGGAATACTACAGACAAGGTTTAGACTTTCCGGATCTCAGGAATGGCCATCCATGTGTTCTAACTTATACCACGAAGATTCTAATATCTCGGACTCGGTCTTCTGTATTAGATATCTAAGAGATACTCATTCTAGCTTGTTTGCATGTAGAACGGAAGTATTTGTCAGGCACGCGTTCATAAGTGAGAATGATGATGAGCGTCACATAATCATCACATTCATCATGTTCTTGGGTGCGAATGGATATCTTAGAAGCGAAATAAGTTGAATTGAATATAAAACAGTAGTACTTTGCATTAAATCATGAGGAACAGTAGAGCTCCACACCTTAATCTATGGAGTGCAAAAACTCTACCGTTGAAAAATACATAAGTGAAAGGTTCAGGCATGGCCGAATGGCCAGCCCCCATGATCTAAGAACTAGACGTCCCAAGATGAAAATATAATAGTAAAAAGTCCAATTTATACTAAACTAGTTTCTAGGGTTTACAGAAGTAAGTAATTGATGCATAAATCCACTTTCGGGGCCCACTTGGTGTGTGCTTGGGCTGAGCTTGAAGTTTACACGTGCAGAGGCTTCTTTTGGAGTTGAACGCCAAGTTGTAACGTGTTTTTGGCGTTCAACCCTGGTTCGTGACGTGTTTCTGGCGTTTAACTCCAGACTGCAGCGTAGAACTGGCATTCAATGCCCTTTTGCATCATCTAAACTCGAGAAAAGTATGGACTATTATATATTTCTGGAAAGCCCTAGATGTCTAGTTTCCAACTCCGTTGAGAGCGCGCCATTTGGAGTTCTGTAGCTCCAGAAAATCCACTTTGAGTGCAGGGAGGTGAGAATCCAACATCATCAGCAGTCCTTCTTCAACCTCTGAATCTGATTTTTGCTCAGGTCCCTCAATTTCAGCCAGAAAATACCTGAAATCACAGAAAAACACACAAACTCATAGTAAAGTCCAGAAATGTGAATTTAACATAAAAACTAATGAAAACATCCCTAAAAGTAACTAGATCCTACTAAAAACATACTAAAAATAATGCCAAAAAGCGTATAAATTATCCGCTCTTCAATAATTCATACTCTGATTCTACATAAAACCTGTTTAATACCCATGCTAACTTAAGCATCGGAGTCTCTTGCAGGTACCCCCCACCCTCCGGTGACCAAGGATCAGAAGTGCAGCCAAGTCCAACTAGTCAGACACAACAGCTCCGGCTACCACCAGCCAGCCGGACACATCATCTCCGACCAGTACTGAAGATCTCATCCGAGATCGACCTACAGTTTCAGGTAACCCTCGGAATAGGAACTCGCCTTCTCAGTCTCCAAATCCTTCTATAACTTGGCAACCTTTACCTCAAGCTCCTCCTTAAGGCCCTTCATCCGGTCGAACTCTTGCTTTGCCTCCTCCATAAATTCTTTGGTGGCATGGAGAGGAAGATTCTGGGCAGTTTGGTATAGAGCAGCTCCCATATATGCCATCTTAATGCTGTTTTGGTTCACAAATTCCAGATGGAAAAGGATGGACACATCGTCCATGGGAAGGGCACTATAGGGACCAATTTACTGATCCACGAATTCAATTGCATTAAAGTCAGGAGCATCAAGGTTAAAAAGCTCAGCTGTTTTCTGTTTCTTATTGGGAGGAACGCCAGAAGGAGCGACAGAAGTCAGGGGAGGGTCAGCTAGATGAACTCGGGGAGTGGGGATCACCTTCCTCGGAGAACTTGGCATGGACGGCTTCACGCGCACTTGGGAAGATCCCTCCCCGGCCGCCTTGGCCGAGATGCTTTTAGCAGCAGTCGCCTTTTGTGCTCTTTTAAAAGCCTTCATGGATTCATTATTCTTCATTGCCTCTGTAAAACACAACAGTAAGAAATGAAGCTGCAAGTCGGAAAGGCATTTACAAGCAAAATAAACATATAATAAAAGGAAAATCAGGAACGCAAAATACCCAGGTCGGTTTGAAGAAGAGAGGGATTGGTTAAAAAATTTTTTGTATCGAGATAGGGAGGTTGACCCCAGTGTTCTTCCAAGACGGTCACAAAAGCTCGCTCAGTTTCATCCAACATCTCCCACGTGTATCGGGACACTTGCACATATTTTTGCCATTCCAAGGGAAAGACGGGCTCATCATTCTCATCTAGAAAAAAGGGCCGAGCTCCTTTAACAGCTCGGACCTTGAAAAAGTAATTTTTTAAAATCACAGAACGATTCGTCAAACATGGAAAAGACCTTCTTCCCCTGGGAAGATCGAAAGGAGAACCAAGCCGCCTTCTTTTTTACTACTCTAGGCTTCGTCAAAACAAATAAATAGAAGAAGAGAGATTGCGAGGTGGGAACACCAAAACCATTTCACAACAATTGAAAAATTTTTATGAAGCCCCAAGAATTAGAGTGAAGTTGAGAGGGAGCAATATTACAAGACCATAACAGGTTGGTCTCAAATTCAGTAAAGGGAAGGGTGATACCCAGCTGACTAAGAAAGATGTCATAAGCATAGAAAAAAGGGCAATCTCTAATAACCCGAGTAGAGAAAAACTCTCTCTTCAGAAGAGGGAGGGACAAGTTCATAATTCTTTTCATCGCCGGCATTACTACAGACCCTATGAAACTGCCTAAGCTACGCACAAAACTCGGAATCGGCCAAAGAGACACACATAAGAACCATTGAGTCCACCCAATTGGCCATGCCTTCAGGAACTTGGGAAGACATCTCTACAACGTTATGGCGAGAAGACATGAGGCCAACTAATCCTATAATAAGAAAAGAAGATAGGATTACTAAAAGAAAAAACATCTCAGACGAGGGGCAAAAACAACTCGACTAATATGATACAGACGAACAAACAGAAAAGGAAAACTCCAAGACTCAAACCAAAGTCCCGGGGCATCCTTTGGAGGCAGTAACAAACCAAGGTTAAAAGGAAATTCCTACAGATTACGTCCCGCCACTCATCAAACAAGAAAAAGGTTTCAAAGAAAACAAAAGAAGTAAAAACACAAAAATCACTACCTTTCTACAGTCTATCAGCAAAAAGCATGGTCAAACATCAAAAATGCCAAGCAAAAATCATCAAAGGCCCAACCTTTTTCAGAATCAAGCAAAAACCACCATCAAAGGCGCAAGCAGAAACGGCGACAACATGCAAAAGCCCTAGAAAAGGTTTAATCAATAAGAAAAGCAAAAAGGATCTTACAGAAGATGAAGAAACCCCTAGAACACACAACAATTAGGTGCGACAAAAACAGAAAGATCCAAACTTTCTCTAAAGAAAAATCAAAACTTGATCACAAAGCCAAAGCAACGAAAGAGAAAGAAAATACGAGTGGAACTCACCTGGAGAAGGAAGAAGCTTCGGAGGAAAGAAGGAGGCGTAAAAATGGAAGCTGCCCAGAAAATTCGCCGAGCGACGCTGCAACGCGAGAAAAAGCAAAAATGAGGGCAAAAAACAGAGAACGAGAGAACAAAGGAAGAAAATGTGAAGAAGTTACAAAGGAGCGAAGAAGAGAAACCGTTTCTGGGTTTTCAAAAATCAAAAGCTTCAAAGGAAAAATGGGACAATTAATGCTAATTAATGAAAGTATTAAACCCTCACACGTTTCCAAAGCACTGATGTGAAAGCGCGCGCTTTTAGACAAAAAGATTCTACAAAAAGGGAAAAATCGACGAAATGCTTGAGTTTGGCTCCACTATAGAAGGACCGAAGTCAAGGACTCGACCTCAAAAAAGAAGACCGAGCTCAAGCAGGGGCACTGTTCATACCCTGGGTCAAGCTGTCCGACCCGGGATGTTTAGCGACATGGCGACCGACCTCTTCAGGTCCGACTAGCCGACCTCTTCTCAAAGAGATCGGCCAAACCGACAGGAGAGCCCAATAGAGGGCCCAAATAGAGGAACACGATCCAAATCCAAAGACAATCCAAGCCTATAGAGATAAAGGCGGTTCCCTTGAAGATAAGCTGACTTCACCCAAAATAAGATAAAGATAAGATAAGAAAACTAACTTATCTTATCAGAAAGGTCAGCCCTATCTACTATAAATACACTGGAGCACCCAGGTATAACTCATATTCTGATTCTACATAAAACCTGTTTAATACCCATGCTAACTTAAGCATCAGAGTCTCTTGCAGGTACCCCCCACCCTCAGGTGACCAAGGATTAGAAGTGTAGCCAGTCCAACAAGTCGAACACAACAACTCCGGCTGCCACCAGCCTGCCAGACACGTCATCTCTGACCAGTACTGAAGATCTCATCCGAGATCGACCTACAGTTTCAGGTAACCCTCGGAACAGGGGTGTTTGGGGAAAAGGTTTTGATGGGATTGGTCAATGGTATTTGGGGAAGAGTGTTATGGAAACGTGTGAAGAGGAGAGAAGAAGAAGTGGGGTAGGTGGGGATCCTGTGGGTCTACAGATCCTGAGGTGTCAAGGAATTCAAGTCCCTGCACCATTCTAGCATTCAAAACGCCCATTCTGTGCCAATTCTGGCGTTTAACGCCAGCTCTGCTACCTTTCTAGGTGTTAAACGCCAGCCTTGCTACCTTTCCCTGGCGTTAAACGCCACTCTGCTGCCCATTTCTATTGTTAAACGCCAGCCAAATGTCCATTTCTGGCATTTAACGCCAGCCAGATGCCAAACAGCCCTTTCTGGTGTTAAACGCCCAGAGTGCTGCCCATTCTGGCATTTAACACCCAGAATGCTGCCAGGCTGGGCGTTAAATACCCATTCTGCTATCCTTACTAGCATTTGAATACCAGTAAGTCTGTCCTCCAGGGTGTGCTATTTTTAATGCTATTTTTCATTCTGTTTTTGATTTTTTTTTTTGTTTTTATGACTTCACATGCTCATCAACCTAAAAAAAATATAAAATAGCAATGGAAAATAATTAAATATAATTAAATAACATTGGGTTGCCTCCCAACAAGTGCTTCTTTAATGTCAATAGCTTGATAGTGAAGCTTTTAGAGAGCTTCACAAAGACTTAGAGCTTGATGTTGGTCTCCCAACACCAAACTTAGAAGTTGAGTGTGGGAGCTCTATTTGACTCTGTGTTGAGAGAAGCTTTTCGTGCTTCCTCTCCATGGTTACATAAGAAGATCCTTGAGCCTTAAACACAAGGTAGTCCTCATTCAATTGAACGACTAGCTCTTCTCTGTCCACATCAATCACAGTTCTTGCTGTGGCTAGGAAGGGTCTTCCAAGGATGATGGATTCATCTTCATCCTTCCTAGTATCTAGGATTATGAAGTTAGCAGGGATGTAATAGCCTTCAACCTTCACTAAGACATCCTCTACTAGTCCATAAGCCTGTTTCCTTGAATTGTCTGCCATCTCTAGTGAGATTCTTGTACTTTGTACCTCAAAGATCCCTAGTTTCTCCATTACAGAGAGGGGCATGAGGTTTATTCCTGACCCCAGGTCACACAGAGTCTTCTCAAAGGTCATGGTGCCTATGGTACAAGGTATTAAGAACTTTTCAGGATCCTGTTTCTTCTAAGGTAATTTCAGCTGAACCAGATCATTTAGTTCATTGATGAGCAATGAGGGTTCATCCTCCCAAGTCTCATTACCAAATAACTTGGCATTCAGCTTCATGATTGCTCCTAGATATTGAGCAACTTGCTCTTCAATAATATCTTCATCCTCTTCAGAGGAAGAATACTCATAAGAGCTCATCAATGGCAACAACAAGTTCAGTGGAATCTCTATGGTCTCTATATGAGCCTCAGATTCTTTGGGTTCCTCATTAGGGAACTCCTTGGAGGCCAGTGGACGTCCATTGAGGTCTTCCTCATTGGAAATCACTACCTTTTCTTCCTCTCCAGGTTCGGCCATGTTGGTTATAGTTATGGCCTTGCACTCTCTTTTTGAATTCTCTTCTGTATTTCTTGGGAGAGTACTAGGAGGGAGTTTAGTAACTCTTTTACTCAGCTGACCCACTTATGCCTCCAAATTTCTAATGGAGGACCTTGCTTCAGTCATGAAACTGAGAGTGGTCTTAGATAGATCAGAGACTACAGTTGCTAAGTCAGAGTAGCTCTGCTTAGAATTCTCTATCTGTTGCTGAGAAGATGATGGAAAAGGTTTGCTATTGCCAAACCTATTTCTCCCACCATTATTATTATTGAAGCCTTGATTAGGCTTTTGTTGATCTTTCCATGAGAGATTAGGATGATCCCTCTATGAAGGATTATAGGTGTTTCCATAGGATTCTCCCATGTAATTCACCTCTTCCATTGCAGGATGCTCAGGGTCATAGTCTTCTTCTTCAAGGGAAGCTTCCTTAGTACTGCCTGTTGCAGCTTGCATTCCAGACAGACTCTGAGAAATCATATTGACTTGCTGAGTCAATATTTTATTCTGAGCCAATATTGTATTCATGGTATCAATCTCAAGAACTCCTTTCTTCTGAGTTATCCCATTATTCACAGGATTCCTTTCAGAAGTGTACATGAACTGGTTATTTGCAACCATTTCAATGAGTTCCTGGGCTTCTGCAGGCGTCTTCTTCAGATGAAGAGATACTCCAACAGAGTGGTCCAATGACATCTTGGACAATTCAGACAGACCATCATAGAATATACATATGATGCTCCATTCTGAAAACATGTCAAAAGGATACCTTCTGATCAATTGCTTGTATCTTTCCCAAGCTTCATAGAGGGATTCACCTTCCTTCTGTCTGAAGGTTTAGACTTCCACTCTAAGCTTACTCAACTTTTGAGGTGGAAAGAACTTGGCCAAGAAAGCATTGACCAACTTTTCCCAAGAGTTCAGGCTATCTTTAGGTTGTGAGTCCAACCATGTCCTAGCTCTATCTCTCACAGCAAAGGGGAAAAGCATAAGTCTGTAGACCTCAGGATTAACTCCATTGGTCTTAACAGTATCACAGATTTACAAGAATTCAGCTAAGAACTGATGAGGATCTTCCAATGGAAGTCCATGAAACTTGCAATTCTGCTGCATTAGAGAAACTAATTGAGGCTTAAGCTCAAAGTTGTTTGCTCCAATTGCAGGAATTGAGATGCTCCTTCCACAGAAGTCAGAAGAGGGTGCAATAAATTCACCAAGCATCTTCCTTGCATCTCCACCATTGTTATTGGGTTCGGCCATCTCTTCTTCTTTTTCAAAAAATTCTGTCAGGTCCTCTCCAGAGTGTTGTTCTTTAGCTTTTCTTAGTTTCCTCTTTAGAGTCCTTTCAGGTTCCGGATCAGCTTCAACAAGAATGTTCTTATCCTTGCTCTTGCTCATATGAAAAAGAAGAGAACAAAAAAGAATATGAATCCTCTATGTCACAGTATAGAGATTCTTTTATGTGAGTAGAAGAATAGAAGAGTAAAATGAAGAAGAGAGAAGATGAAGAATTCGAACACAGAGAGGGAGAGAGGGTTCGAATTATAAGAAGAAGAGAAGTGTTAGTAAATAAATAAATAAATAGAAAGAGATGAGAGAGAGAGAATTCAAATTTTAAATTAAAATAAAAGGAAAATATTTTTGTTTTTATTTTAATTATTGGTTAGTATTCGAAAATTATAAAAAGGAATAAAATTAAATTAAAATTTAAAATAATTAGTTAATTAAAAAGAATTTTGAAAAAGTGGTGAGGAGTTTTCGAAAATTAGAGAGAGAAAAAGGTAGTTAGGTGGTTTTGAAAAAAGATATGATTGAAATAGTAAACTTTTAAAATCAAACAAAAAGTCAAGTAGTTAATTGAAAAAGATTTGAAAATCAATTTTGAAAAGATAAGAAGTTAGAGAAGATTTTGAAATTGATTTTGAAAAATATATGATTGAAATTTATTTTGAAAAAGATTTAAAAAGGAAAATTAAAAGATTTGATTTTTGAAATTAAAGTTGATTACTTGACAAACAAGAAACTAAAATATATGATTCTAGAATTTAAAGATTGATCCTTTCTTAATAGGCAAGTAACAACTTGAAATTTTTTGAATTTAAACATTAAATGTTAGCATTAATTTCAAAAATATGAAATAAAAATAAGAAAAAGATTTTGAAAATCAATTTTGAAATTTTCGAAAATAAAAAAATGAAAAAGATTTTATTTTTGAAAAAGATTTGAAAAAGGTAGAATTTTTAATTTGAAATTTTGACTTGACTAACAAGAAACAACTAAATTTTAAAAACTTTTGACCAAATCAATTCAAAATTTCAAAAATTATGACCAAAATAAAGAGAAAGATATTTTTTTGATTTTTGAAATCAATGAGGAAAGAGAAAAACATCAAACAGACACAAGACATAAGAAATTAAAATCAAAATAACTAATGCATGCAAGAATACTTTGAATGTCAAGATGAACACCAAGAACACTTTGAAGATCATGATGAACACCAACAACATGTTTTTGAAAATTTTTAAGAAAAGAAAAACATGCAAGACACCAAACTTAAAAATTTTTAAACTTTAGACACTAATAATTCAAGAATGCATATGAAAAACAAGAAAAGACGCAAAACAAGAAAATGTAAAGATCAAACAAAGACAATCATCAAGAACAACTTGAAGATCAATGAAGAACACATGCATAAATTTTCGAAAATTTAAAGAAAAAAATTAAAACATGCAATTGACATGAAACTTTAAATTTGACACAAGACTCAAACAAGAAACATAAAATTTTTGGTTTTTATGATTTTATAATTTTTTTTTATTTTTCAAAAATTAATTTGGAAAAAGAAAATAAAAAGATACAAAATTTTTAATAAGAATTCCAGGAATCATGCAATGTTAGTCTAAAGCTCCGGTCCAAAAATTTAGACATGGCTTAATAGCCAGCCAAGCTTTATGTGAAAGCTTCGATCCAAAAGATTAGACATGGCCAATGGCCAGCCAAACTTCAGTAGAGCATTACATACAACAGCCAAATTGATGGGAATTAAAAGGCTCCTGCAATGATAAGTGGAAGCCTCGGTCAAAAGAATTAGACATGGCTTGACAGCCAGCCAGGCTTCAACAGATCATAATGAAACTCTAGAATTCGTTCTTAAAAATTCTGAAGAATAAAATAAAATATATAATAATTTTTTTTGAATTTTTTTCAAAAATAAAAAGCTTAAAATTAAAATAAAATTACCTAATCTGAGCAACAAGATGAACCGTCAGTTGTCCAAACTCGAACAATCCCCGGAAACGGTGCCAAAAACTTGGTTCGCCAGAATCGTGATTGTTCATTCCCTGGCTATAGTGCCAAAAACTTAGTGTGGGAGAACGTGATCTCAAGACTTCTTCACAATTCCGTGTAACTGACCAGCAAGTGCACTGGGTCGTCCAAGTAATAAAGCTTACGTGAGTAAGGGTCGATCCCATGGAGATTGTCAGCTTGAAGCAAGCTATGGTCATCCTTGAAAATCTCAGTCAGGCTGATTCAAATGGTTATGAGTTTTGGTAATTAAAATATAAATAAAACAGAAAATAAGATAGAGATACTTATGTAATTCATTGGTGGGAATTTCAGATAAGCGTCTGGAGATGCTTTGTTGCTTCTAAACTTCTGCTTTCCTATTGCCTTCTTCCAACCATGCGTTACCTCCTTCCATGGCAAGCTGTATGATCCTCTCGGATGAAAACAAATCCATATGTGCTGTCACCGCACGGCTAATCATCTATCGGTTCCCGCTAGCGTCGGAATAGGACCATTGTCCTTTTGCACACTGTCACTGCGCCCAACATTCGCAAGTTTGAAGCTCGTCACAGTCATCCCTTCCCAGATCCTACTCAGAATACCACAGACATGGTTTAGACTTTTCGGATCTCAAGAATGCTGCCAATGATTCTAGCCTATACCACGAAGACTCTGATCTCACGGAATGGAATGCTCTGTTGTCAGGAGAGGCAATCATGCATCGTGAACCAGGAGGCCAAGAGATACACACTCAAGCTATTGCAGATAGAACGGAAGTAGTTGTCAGGCACGTGTTCATAAGTGATAATGATGATGAGTGTCACGGGTCATCACATTCATCAGGTTGAAGTGCGAGTGAATATCTTAGAATAAGAATAAGCTTGAATTGAATAGAAGAACAATAGTACTTTGCATTAATTCATGAGGAACAGCAGAGCTCAACACCTTAATCTATGAGGTGTAGAAACTCCACTGTTGATAATACATAAGTGATGAAGGTCTAGGCATGGCTGTGAGGCCAGTGATAAACCATTATTTTATGGTCTATATTGTGTTTAATTGTGTGGTTTTATCAAATCTTTACCCACTTATTCATATGATTAGCATGTATTTACAACTCCTTCCAAAAATTACTCCATGGTTGAAAACTTGCTTCCTAGAGACTTTTAATTATGTATTTTAATTCTTCTTTATTCCATTCGATGCCGTGATCTGTGTGTGATGACAAGTCATCCTAGCCTATTTTAACTAGTCTTTTTCTTTTGTTTTCATTAGAATTATGCACTTTCTTGAACCATAAGCAAGCTAATTGAGTAGATTTTCATGTTTCCCTTGATTGAATCAACCATGTATGAATTCATGCCATTTCATGAGGTTTTATGCTATAATTGTTGCATATTATGATAGAATGAAGATCTCATGATTATGAGCATAGCTTTGATGTGTTTGGTTGATTAATGATAGGTGAAGAAAGCTTGGAGAAAGGTTGAAGTAAGAAGGAATGGATAGGAGTGAAGAGAGGACAATGGAATAAGTGAAATTGAACCAGGAAGCAAAAAGCTGGACCTAAAGTTAGCATCAAACTTTTGCACAAACTTTTAGTTGAAAAGTTAGCCCCAACGTTAGCCCCCTAACTTGGAGGCTAACGTTGGAACTTGAAAATCACTCCCTGGGTACCAAAAGTTTGAGCCAACGTTAGCCCCCTAACTTTGAGGCTAACGTTGGCACATGAAATTCACCCCTGGGCACCAAAAGTTTGCGCCAACGTTAGCCCCCTAACTTTGAGGCTAACGTTGGCATGAAGAAAACCTC
Organism: Arachis hypogaea; assembly: GCF_003086295.3. NCBI lineage: Eukaryota > Viridiplantae > Streptophyta > Magnoliopsida > Fabales > Fabaceae > Arachis > Arachis hypogaea. The sequence continues at coordinate 99,386,089 of NC_092052.1, read as the reverse complement.
CCTGGGCACCAAAAGTTTGCGCCAACATTAGCCCCCTAACTTTGAGGCTAACGTTGGCACATGAAAATCACAAGGAGGAGCAAAAGTTTGTGCCAACGTTAGCCCCCTAACTTGGTGGCTAACGTTGGCGCCACAAGTACTCAAGGCAAGGCCAACGTTAGGGCCAAAGTTAGACCCCTAACGTTGGCACCAACGTTCATATCAGCAAAATGGTGCTAGCTGATATGAAAAGTTGGAGCAAAAGTTAGACCCCTAACTTTTGCTCAAACTTTTGGTCCAACTTTTGCAAAACTCCAACCCGGTTCAATTGGATCACTTTGGTTCTTCTCCAAACTTCAAGAGCAATCAACCAAGGCCTCTTTCAACCCAATTCCACCAAGAGCAAAGGCCCAACTCAAAGCTTGAAGATCATTGGAAGAAAGTGTATAAATAGGATAGAATTCAAGTTCTTCGGGGAGCTTTCTTTTGGAATTTTCATAATACTTTTCGGAGAGCTTTTGATATTGAGTGATCTTTAATTTCTTTGTCTTAGGGAAGGAGACTTTACTTCTCTTCCTCTCAGTTTTATTGCTTTCAATTTCAATTACAATTGTCTTGGATCTTAGGTTGGAGAATTGAAGAAATTCTGTTTCAATCTCATCCTTGGATCTCTCTATTTATTTACTGCTTAATTGAATTTCCGTTTCTGTTACTTGCTTCTCATCTACTTTCCTTGCAATTTACAATTTCCTTTCAATTGTTCTTATTGGATCTAGGAAGGCATTGAGATCTAGACTTGGTTTTCTAGTCTCTGGGTCCTGAGATCTGATTTCCCATTTTCAATTCTCTGTTTACTGCTTTATATGTTCATTTACTTTTCTGTTTCAGATCCGATTCAATCCCAATTCCCTTTTACTCTTCTGTTTAATGCAATTCAACTTTTCCTTGTTTAAATTCTGTAAATCCAATCCCCAATTCCCTTTACAATTCCAGCCGTTACATTTCTTGCACTTTAAGATTCCGCTATTTACATTTCTTGCATTCTAAGTTTCTGCTATTTAATTTCTTGTTCTTTAAGATTCAGCACTTTAATTCCCTATTCTCTTTACTTCCATGCAATTTAATTTCTGCACATCACAAAACACTCAACCAAATCTTGATTCGCTTGACTAAATCAACCACTAAACTAAAATTGCTCAATCCTTCAATCCCTGTGGGATCGACCTCACTCCCGTGAGTTTTTATTACTTGATGCGACCCGGTACACTTGCCGGTTAGATTTGTGTGTTTTGGGAGAAATTTATTTTTCCTCCAAAATACTTATCAAGTTTTTGGCGCCGTTGCCGGGGATTGATTAGATTGACAATGATTAAGTGAGGTGGTGATCTAGATCAAGCACTTTTTCTTTAATTTTGATTAACCCACTAACTGTTTGATTTTTTGCTTAAACTAACTAACACTTCAATCTAGCAGTAAATTGAAGTGTCACTGGTTTTGTGCATTTCTCATGCTCTGCTTGTATGTCAGGTACAAGAAGAACCATACCCAATTTTTATGAACAAGACGTAAGAACTCTCAGGAGGTTAAGAAGAGCTGAAAGAGGAAAAAATATTGTTGGAGAAGAGGAATCAGACGAAGAATTCCAAGAGATGGAGGAACATTTAACCAATCCACCAGGTGGAGAAGACAACAACAATGACAACCCACCCCAGAGGAGAGTTTTGGCTTCCTATACCTTTGCAAATCCTAGACATTGTGGGAGCAGCATCTTGGCTCCAAATGTCAATGCTAACAATTTTGAACTCAAGAAGCCACAACTCATCACTTTGGTTCAAAACAATTGCTCTTTTGGTGGAGGACCACTTGAAGACCCACACCAACACTTATCCACTTTCTTGAGGATATGCAACACTATTAAAACTAATGGTGTGCCTCCTGATAGTTACAAGCTGATGCTATTCCCATTTTCTCTCAGGGACAAAGCCACTCAATGGTTGGAATCTTTTCCAAGGGACAGCATCAACAACTGGGATGATTTGGTAACTAAGTTCTTTGCAAAATTTTATCCACCTCAGAGGATTATAAGGTTAAAGGCTGAGGTTCAAACATTTACACAAATGGAGGCCGAACCCATCTATGAGGCATGGGAGAGGTACAAGGCTCTGATAAGGAAATGTCCCCCTGCCATGTTTAATGAGTGGGAGAAGCTTCAAAACTTCTATGAAGGCCTAACACTGAAATCCCAGGAAGCTTTGGATCATTCAGCTGGAGGTTCCTTGCAACTCATGAAAACTGCAGAAGAGGCTCAAGAACTCATTGATATGGTGTCCAACAACCAATATTTCTTTGCTCATCAAAGAGGCCGCCAATCATCACAAAGGAGAGGAGTAATGGAGCTAGAAGGAGTGGATTCAATCCTAGCTCAAAACAAGATGATGCAGCAACAAATTCAACAATAATTTGAGCAAATGGCCAAGAGGATTGATAGTCTCCAAGTTGCAGCAGTTAACACTGGCCAACCATCAACCACATGGGGACAGAGTGAAGAAACTCAAGAAGAACAACAACAAGAGCAAGTACAGTATATGCACAACCAAGGACCAAATGAAGTGTATGGTGATACATACAATCCATCCTGGAAGAACCACCCAAACCTCAGATGGGGAGATAACCATACCCAAAACCAACAACCATGGCAGAGGAACTCAAACCAGCACAACCCAAGAAGCAACTAAAACCACAACCAGCAGCAGACTAACCAAAACCCCTACAGAAAACCTCAAAACAACTACCCCAACATCAACCAATACCAATCTAATAACCAACCCACCAACCAAAATGCCTACCATCCACCACCCACATCTCATAACCCACCTCAAGTATCACCTGAAGCCTAAAGAATCACTCACTTGGAGGCCATGATAGACAAAATGTTGAAACACCAGGAAATGGTAACCAAGAATCAGGAAGCCTCCCTGAAGAGCCTAGAGAGACAGATGGGGCAACTCTCCAAGCAAGTATCTGTTGAGAGACCTTCAAACTCACTGCCCAGTGACACAATTCCAAATCCCAAGGAAGAATGCAAGGCAATACAATTAAGGAGTGGGAGAACATTGATAAGCAACAATGACACTACAAGGAAGCAAGCAGAGAACATCAAAGAACCAACGGAGGATGAGAATCAAACAAAGGCAGATGAGGCTAAGGAGCAAGTTGTGATGCCAAACAAAAGTACTGAGAAACTTAAAGAGAAGGATAACCAGCCACATAGCTCAAAGGTAGTAGCTCAGGGACAGCAGCAAATAGGAAAGAGCATCACACCCCCACTGCCATACCCCCAGAGGTTTAACAAAGAGGTTAAAGACCAGCATTTTCACAAATTCCTTGAGATTTTTAAGAAGCTGGAAATCAATATCCCCTTGGCTGAAGCACTTGAGCAAATGCCTCTGTATGCCAAATTCTTGAAGGAGCTTGTCAACAAGAAAAGAAGTTGGGATGAGAAAGAAACCATAATGATTACTGAGGAATGCAGGGCCTTGATTCAAAAGGGGCTTCCTCCCAAGCTTGAGGACCCAGGGAGCTTCCTGTTGCCTTGCACCATTGGGGAATTGACCATCACTAAAGCAATGTGCGATCTCGGAGCAAGTATTAACTTAATACCATCTTCCTTGGTGAAAAAGCTGCATATAGAGGAGGTCAAACCAGTACAAATGTCTCTGGAGCTGGTAGACAAGTCAATGGTATACCCCAGGGGTGTAATTGAAAATCTTTTGGTCAAGGTGGACAGTTTTATATACCCTGCTGATTTTGTGGTTCTAGAATCAAACGATGATGATGGTGACTCTGTTATACTGGGAAGGCCATTCTTGGCCACTGCTAGAGCTATCATAGACGTAGAGGAAGGGGAATTAACTCTCAGGATGTATGACCAGAGTGTCACTCTGAAGGTATTACCAGAGGCACAATTTAGCAAGGAGAAGAAAGACTATATGAAAAATGACCAGGAAAGTCACAGCAACATCCCAATGCTAAGGATTGTGCAGACTGATGAAAAAGCCCAAGAGGATATTAGAGTATTGGCCACTGAGAAGAGAGGACCCCAAGGAAAACCTACGGCCAGAAAAGAAAGAACAACAAAAGGAAAGATGAAACGCAGAAACAAAGCAAAAAGGGGTTGGAAGAACAGAAAGATTCCAACAGAGGGGCTTTCCAAAGGTGACAAAGTGCAACTGATATATCAACAGCTGGGGGCAAATCAACAAACCGAGGATTACTACACTGTCAGCAACATACTATCATTAGAGCATGCTGAAATTGAACACCAGAGAACAAAGAAGAGGATCACGGTCAGAGGAGACAAATTGAGGCCCTACAAGCACCAACCACCATAAAAGAAAGCCTCAATGTCAAGCTAATGACAATAAAAGAGCGCTCCATGGGAGGCAACCCATGCTTTAAGATTCATATCATTTTAAATTCAATAAGTTATGATCAATTGAGCATGAATTCTTTTCTCTTTTCATAAACATGTCCATTGACTGCATGCACTATTTTGAAACATATGCTAAGTTTGGTGTGCCTTCAAGCACACTAAACCAATGTTACAAATAATTCCATTTTGCATGTTTGGAGTATCTTGACAAAGCATATGGCCGAACACTAAGTTTGGTGTCCACATAGCTTCATGAAAAGTAGAAACTCATGCATCAATAATCATACATTTGTTGTTTTTCAAAATCTTATAAATGAAAAAATTCTTTTCCGGTAATGAAGGCATTAATTGTGATGTACCCTTTGACAAGAAACAAGTTTGGTGTTCATCAAACCTTGATGCACCGATTTAGGGATACAATTGATCCTTCATGAAAAAAAAAAGAGAAAAAGAAAGTATGATGAAAACAATTCTTATGAACATTTAACATTTGAATCTCACTAATTGGAGGAAGATACTTATTTTCTTTATATATGACCAAACATTAAGTTTGGTGTCTTCAAGAGAGAGTGTCACGGTTCAAATGATATAAGAATTTATGGTTCACATAGTATTAATAAAAAGAACACTCTTGCTACGGTTGGATAAGACTAATGTATGTTGTCTTGTTGTGGTGACTAGGAGGTCAAAGAATCTTCAAAGAAAAAGACAAGACAAAGGAAAGCTTAGCATGAAGACAAAATCCCATCACATGCCTCGAAAAAGAAATCTGCCACTCCTTGAGAATGAGCACGGCAAAGGCAAGGGAAGGAGCAAACTTTGTCTTCATTCATCCTTACATGCATACCTTTGATCTCCATAAGTCTAATTGCATCCCAACCATTCATTGCTCATTTAAAAGCATACCACCTTCAAGCCATGTACATGACCGAATCACTCCTCAACATAACAAGCTTTGTGCAACATTTCTCTTACTTTAAACTCCAACCACTTAAACTTCTCTTCATCATTTCTTGTCATAGCAAGTCCGGTCTCAATTTCTTTTTGCTCCAAACACACATCAAACTCTCCAACATTCTTCACACTCCTTCTCAACCAACCAAGTGACCATGGCCTCCTCCTCAAGAACCAAACGAAGAAAAGGAAAAGATCCCATAGTGGAGGAAGACACACATGAATATGACCAACGAAGATTCAAGTCTTGGTTTCATCAAATGCAAATTCAATGGATGAACGAGAAAAGAATCTATCCTGAAATTCCATTCTTGTTGCCGGATGATGGATGTCAAGAAATGAAGGACAAAATTCGGAAGAGGAGGTGGGAGGAACTTGCATCACCAGCCACCCGAATCAATGCCAATATCATAAGAGAGTTCTATGCAAATGTCCCAAGGCTTGACATGCGTGAGCCCCCAACGTACAAGAGCTATGTGCGGGGGTGGAAGTAGACTTTAGCCCGGATGCAATCAAGAAAGTCTTGAAACTAAAGTCAGTCCGCTTTGATGAACCGGGATACCAACAAAGATTGAATGAGGATCAGGATTATGAGGAGATTGCGAGAGACATTTGTTTGGAGAACTCAGAGTGGGAAGGAGATAACAAGAACAGATATAAGTACCTGAAGAGATGTAACCTCACCCCGGAAGCAAAAGGATGGTATGAGTTAATGAAAAGATCAATTCTGGGCACAGTGAACACCTCAGAAGTTAACAGGGAGAGAGCCGTGATGCTACATTGCATCATTGTGGGAGGAGAGATAAGAGTTCATGAAATCCTTGCAAAAGACATTCAAAAGCTGGCTGAGAAGAATTCGGCCGGATCTTGGTTGTACTATCCGAGTACCATTTGGAGGTTGTGTGCAAAGGCTAAAGTTCCAATGGAAGAGGAAAATCCAATGTGGTTAAGCCAAGGCATGCCCATAACCATTGAACGAATGATGATGCCCCTTGAAGCACATCAAGGCCGAAGACCACATGGAGGAAGGGAAAGAGAAGAACCAATGGAAGAAGATGAGCCACACATAGAAGAAGAACCACAAGAGGAGGAGGAACAGCCACACTTTTTCCCACATGGCAATATGGATATGACTCAAATGCAAGAAGCAATAGGAAGATTGTCTCAACAGTACACGAGAATCCAAGAAAGGCAAGAGGAATACCATTCTCTGTACATGAAAAACCAACAAGCACAAGAAGAAAGGGAGCTAAGAATAATGAACAAACAAAGTGAATTCGAGTCAAGATTCCTTGTGATGCAAGAGGAACATGCCTTTCAATCTCATGAATCTTTTGGGAAGTTGGAACAAATGCAAGCTGAAAATTTGAGGGCTCTCAAAGAGTTCACAACACTCCAAGATGCAAGGTATGAAGTGCAAGCCGATTACAACATCAATAGCCAAATCAAACTGAACTATATTGGAGAACATTTGCACAACATGGATCCGGCTTTCCCAACTTTTGATGAATTCTTCAAAAAGAGAAGTGAGGTAGAAGTAAGCAGAGCTATGAGACTTGAAGATAGAGTGAAGGAGGCTATGAATAAAGCTGGCTTTTGGCAAGGTCAACAGGCACCAAACACGGATGGTGGGAACACTAGCAGCCAAGTGTATGAAAGGAGAAAGAAAAGGCATGACAAATGAAAGGTGGACTTGCTCCTTGTTCATCACTACAAAGAAAAAAGCATGCATTCTATCTGTTCTAAGTTGTCTTTGCATTTTTAAGTAGTTCTTTTTAATTAAAAGTCTTTGCATTATGTTTGTTTCTTTTAAAATAAGTAGGCTAGTTTATGTGTGTGCTTGTGTGTTTATTTTCACTTGACAAGAAGCATGTGTTGTCCCCTACATCTTTAAGTTCAATAAAAGAAAAAGTTTGAATGTGAAGCAAGATGGTCTCTGTTAGATAGAAGTAGAATAAAAGTAAGTGGTGATATGTGTGTGATTGTATAATAGCTCACTTTTAGTGAATAAAGAGCCAGGATATCTCCTTCTAAGTAAAGAGTGGCCTACTGTCTATGAATCTCAATTAAATAAAAAATTTCTTGGTTAGAAAGAAAAACAAAAAGAAGGAAAGAAAAAAAAGATAGCCAAAAAGTGGCAGAACAAAAGGAAACAAAAAGAAACAAAGCTGGACACCAATAGCTTGAACTTTAAAATATATGCCTGTGGTGTCTTTGTACTAGGATCTGCTTGGATTAGTAAGCTCTTAGGAGTGCATCAACACTCGGTGACTTGGGTTAACTAATCCGGGATCATCAGCTGAAAGTCCACTATCAAGAGCAACCTAACTACAAGGCATTTAGTAACCCAAGGAGGTGCTGGGCATCAATGTTTTAAAAAAGAATGTGAGCCAAGTGTCTATGGTGAATAATGTGTCAAGTATAAAGAAAAGAAAATGAACTTGCTACACATGACACTCAAATAAAGCTTATAAACAAAGTAATAGCCAAGGATAAAGGAATAATGAGAGGTCATAGCAGTATGTTACTTGAAGCTTGAAGGAGACTTTCTAGGCCTAGGAGTCAGTAAGAAGTGAGTATTTACATATCCACACAAAACTCCATGAACTATCAATAATACTCTACTAGCATGAACATCCTCTTCCATTTCATTCTTTCTTCTCAATAAATCTTTTCTTGCTTGGGGACAAGCAAGCTTTAAGTTTGGTGTTGTGATGACAAGTCATCCTAGCCTATTTTAACTAGTCTTTTTCTTTTGTTTTCATTAGAATTATGCACTTTCTTGAACCATAAGCAAGCTAATTGAGTAGATTTTCATGTTTCCCTTGATTGAATCAACCATGTATGAATTCATGCCATTTCATGAGGTTTTATGCTATAATTGTTGCATATTATGATAGAATGAAGATCTCATGATTATGAGCATAGCTTTGATGTGTTTGGTTGATTAATGATAGGTGAAGAAAGCTTGGAGAAAGGTTGAAGCAAGAAGGAATGGATAGGAGTGAAGAGAGGACAATGGAATAAGTGAAATTGAACCAGGAAGCAAAAGGCTGGACCTAAAGTTAGCATCAAACTTTTGCACAAACTTTTGGTTGAAAAGTTAGCCCCAACGTTAGCCCCCTAACTTGGAGGCTAACGTTGGAACTTGAAAATCACTCCCTGGGTACCAAAAGTTTGAGCCAACGTTAGCCCCCTAACTTTGAGGCTAACGTTGGCACATGAAATTCACCCCTGGGAACCAAAAGTTTGCGCCAACGTTAGCCCCCTAACTTTGAGGCTAACGTTGGCATGAAGAAAACCTCCCTGGGCACCAAAAGTTTGCGCCAACGTTAGCCCCCTAACTTTGAGGCTAACGTTGGCACATGAAAATCACAAGGAGGAGCAAAAGTTTGCGCCAACGTTAGCCCCCTAACTTGGTGGCTAACGTTGGCGCCACAAGTACTCAAGGAAAGGCCAACGTTAGGGCCAAAGTTAGACCCCTAACGTTGGCACCAACGTTCATATCAGCAAAGTGGTGCTAGCTGATATGAAAAGTTGGAGCAAAAGTTAGACCCCTAACTTTTGCTCAAACTTTTGGTCCAACTTTTGCAAAACTCCAACCCGGTTCAATTGGTTCACTTTGGTTCTTCTCCAAACATCAAGAGCAATCAACCAAGGCCTCTTTCAACCCAATTCTACCAAGAGCAAAGGCCCAACTCAAAGCTTGAAGATCATTGGAAGAAAGTGTATAAATAGGATAGAATTCAAGTTCTTCGGGGAGCTTTCTTTTGGAATTTTCATAATAGTTTTCGGAGAGCTTTTGATATTGAGTGATCTTTAATTTCTTTGTCTTGGGGAAGGAGAATTTACTTCTCTTCCTCTCAGTTTTATTGCTTTCAATTTCAATTACAATTGTCTTGGATCTTGGGTTGGAGAATTGAAGAAATTCTGTTTCAATCTCATCCTTGGATCTCTCTGTTTATTTACTGCTTAATTGAATTTCCGTTTCTGTTACTTGCTTCTCATCTACTTTCCTTGCAATTTACAATTTCCTTTCAATTGTTCTTATTGGATCTAGGAAGGCATTGAGATCTAGACTTGGTTTTCTAGTCTCTGGGTCCTGAGATCTGATTTCCCATTTTCAATTCTCTGTTTACTGCTTTATATGTTCATTTACTTTTCTGTTTCAGATCCGATTCAATCCCAATTCCCTTTTACTCTTCTGTTTAATGCAATTCAACTTTTCCTTGTTTAAATTCTGCAAATCCAATCCCCAATTCCCTTTACAATTCCAGCCGTTACATTTCTTGCACTTTAAGATTCCGCTATTTACATTTCTTGCATTCTAAGTTTCTGCTATTTAATTTCTTGTTCTTTAAGATTTAGCACTTTAATTCCCTATTCTCTTTACTTCCATGCAATTTAATTTCTACACATCACAAAACACTCAACCAAATCTTGATTCGCTTGACTAAATCAACCACTAAACTAAAATTGCTCAATCCTTCAATCCCTGTGGGATCGACCTCACTCCCGTGAGTTTTTATTACTTGATGCGACCCGGTACACTTGCCGGTTAGATTTGTGTGTTTTGGGAGAAAATTATTTTTCCTCCAAAATACTCATCAGTGTGTTAAGTGTTTCAGGCTTTATAGGGCAGGAATGACTTGGAAATTAGAGAGGAGGCTTGCAAAAATGGAAGGAACACAAGAAATTAAGGAGATGACCAGCGAGAAACGATGCGGACGCACGGCTCACGCGACCGGGCAAAATAGAGGAAATTGCAGTGACGCGCTCGCGTGCCTGACGCGAACGCATGGATTGGAAACTGCACAAGTGACGCGAATGCGTGGACGACACGCACGCTTGGCAAGGTAAAATGCTGGATGACGCGAACGCGTAGATGACGCGATCGCGTGACGTGCGCGATCTGCAGAATTTACAGAATTCGCTGGGGGTGATTTTGGGCCATGTTTTGACCCAGTTTTCGGCCCAGAAAAGCAGATTAGAGCCAGGGAACATGCAGAGACCAGGGGAGACGTTCATTCCATATAGTTTTTAGTTTCAAATCTGACTTTACTCCTCCTCTAGGTTTTCTCTCTACACATTCATAGTTCTTAGGATTTTATTTTTATTGCTTTTTGGATTGGGATATTGAGAAGAGTTATTACCTCTGCCAAGACTTCATTACTCTAGTTTGTTTTCCTTACTTGTCACTTACTCTTTCATATCCTTAATTTATTCCGAGTTACTATTGAATTATTTTTAAAATTTATTAATACAAGAACTATTTTTATTTTTAATTGATCTTTTTGATTATTATTTATCATGTCTTTCTTTATTTCTCCTTCCTATTTTATAAAGTTTACATTCATAATGAGCGAGTAGTTCCATAACTTGATTAGGAGTTGATTGAAAGGAGGACCTTGAGTTGGAATGCTCGAGAGTAAAATGGTAATTGGGTTCATTGTTGGATCACCCTCTAGTCACTGACACTAATCCTTCCCAAGGGAGAGGATTAGAACTTGTGAATAGAAATAGATTTCCAACTTGCTTAACTTTCCTCTATCTGATAAAGGATAACTAAGCAGAATAACCTTCAATTATCAATTAATCTCGGGAGAACTCCAACAAGGATAGGCTTTTCGACTAATCTACTCCCGGTCAAGATTTTTATTTAAATTACATAAATTCTCTGATTTAATTTCCTGTTATCAAACTCAAAACCATTTTTGAAAACATCTGATTAATAAAATAGCACATCTTTCTGCAACTTGTTGGTAGACGACCTGGGATTCATACTCTCAGTATTTTAATTCTAATTTTGTGACAACCCTTCTAAATTGATAAGCGGATTTTTGTTGGTTAAGAACTGTACTTGCAACGTATCTCTTATATTAATTTCTTAATCTGCCAATTTCTGCCACGTCAATTTTTGGCGCCGTTGCCGGGGAGTTGCAATAGAGTGCTAAGTTATTGATTGAAATTTATTTATTTGCATTTTATTTTATTTTGTTACTATGAGCTGCATGTTTCTTTCATTAAATGACGCGTTCACTTCCTGATCCAAGCTTGCCAGTATTTGATTCTGAGATTGAAAGAACTATTTCACGTATAAGGTAAGCTCAGCGTCGGTTAGTCCTCTCCGAGGGCGAATCTGAAATGTCACGTAAGGAAGAAACAAGCTCCCTATCTACTGATTCGGTTGATTTACGTGCAGGTGACATGGCAGCACCTAGGAGAGTTACTATCCAGGAAGCTGGAGCCCCTGATTTTACTATGCAACCGTTTCAAGCGCATCACCCAGCGGTGGCTGCAGATTTTGAAATAAAGACTGCACTACTCAACTTGATGCCTAAGTTTCATGGCTTACTTGCTCAAGAGCCTATCAAGCACCTTAGGGATTTTACAAGCAGCCTGTTCTACTGTCAGGCATGATGGTGCAGATGAAATTTCTATTTTGTTAAAAGCCTTCCCATTCTCTCTTGAGGGAAAGGCGAGAGAGTGGTACTACACTCAACCCGAGGAAAAATTCTTTCCAGCTGAAGTTACTGATAAACTGAGGAAAGACATTTCCATGATTGTTCAGGACGAATCCGAGACTCTCTACGAATACTGGGAGCGCTTCAACAATCTTCTGAATGTATGTCCCCACCATATGATTGACAATATAGTGTTGCTCGGCTACGTCACATAGGGCATGAGGCCTCAAGATAAGACCACATTGGAAAGTGCTAGCAATGGGTCTATGAAAAAGTACAAGACCACTGATGAGGCATGGCAATTGATCAGCGATTTAGCTGAATCTACTCGGAATCACAGGCAGAAACAAAGCCGGTCAAAAGCTGTTGCAGAGGTATCCTCTAGCAGAGAGATTACTGCTCTAACTCAGAGTATATGTGAAATGACCAACTTACTGAAGAAGATGCAGTTAAGTCAACAACAAGCTCAGTCCCCTCCACCACAGCAAAGCCAACAGTTGGTTTCACAAAGAGTATGCAGAATCTGTGCTAATTATAGTCATTATACTGATGAATGTCCGCAGCTCCAACAGGAAGACAATACTGTAGCAGCCACTCATAACTTCTATGACCGCCCCCAATCAAGGATACAATTAAGGTGGCAGCTACAACCATGGATGGCAGGACAATTCCAACCAAGGTTGGAGAGAAAATTCTAACCAGGGCTGGAGGGACAATAATAATAGAGGAGGCAGAGACAATCAAGGAAATCAGAGGTGGAATAATAACAACAGGCAGCAGAACCAGAACCAGAACCATCCTTATAGAGCACCTCACCTGAGGCAATCCTAAGGACCACAGCACAACCAACAAAAAGTTCCTCAGATCATTTATTCTAATTCCTCTCCGAATGATGAGGTGTTTCAATCCATTGCGCAAAGACAAAAGAATGTGGAAAGTTCACTAAACGGTCTAACATCCGCTATACAAGCTCTCATCTCTCAGATGGGATCATCCAATACTTCAAACACTCAACATGCTAGCTCCAGTGGAATCCCTTGTCAACCTTTACCCAATCCAAAGGGTGGCATCAATGCCATCACCCTAAGGTCTGGAACCACACTGCAATAGAGGAATCAGGAGGAGCCAAACCCACCAGAACATGCCTCAGCTGAAGAGGTGGTGGAAGTAGAGGATGCTGAAGAGGAAGAGGACATACAAGACATGGTTGAAGAAGAAAACGCCCTTCCTATCCCATTTTCACAAGTTGCAAGGAAGCCCAGGAAGCAGATGGAACTTGATCCCAAAATGGTAGAAATATTCAAAAAGGTTGAGGTAACTGTTCCCCTTTTTGATGTCATTCAATAGATACCTAAATATGCAAAGTTTCTAAAAGATTTATGTATACATAAAGACAAAATTAATGAATTGGAAACTATTCCTTTAGGTAGTTCTATATCTGCTTTAATAGGAGGTATACCTGAGAAGTGTAGTGATCCAGGTCCATCTATGGTTAATTATACTATTGGAGGTGTGATATTTTCTGACTGCATGTGTGATTTAGGAGCATGTGTTAGTATAATGCCCTTGTCTATATATGATACTTTGAGGCTCCCTCCCTTAAAAAGGTCGGCAGCTCGTTTTGTGTTAGCAGATAAAAGTATTATTACAGTGGTTGGAATTGCTGAAGATGTATTAGTGAGCATTAAGGGGCTCACATTTTCCATTGACTTCTATATCCTGGAAATGCCCCCTAATGACTCAGGAAGGCCATCATCAATCCTGCTTGGAAGACCATTCCTGAAGACTTCAAAGTTCAAGCTGGACTCATTTTCCGGAACCTATTCTTTTGAAATAGATGGCAGAATAGTAAAATTCAGTTTAAATGGAGCTATGAAGCACCCTCCGGATGATCATTCTATCTCCCAGTGTGACATCATAGATGAAACCATGGCTGAAGTTCACCAGGATGAATTAGAAGAGAAGTACATAGAACAAGGTCCAAGTGTGGGGACACTTTCTGAGGACAATGAGAGCACTTCACCATTATCACCAGCTCCAGATAATCCAGAGCCTGGCCATGAGCAGAAATTAGAATTAAAGCCCCTCCCTCCACACCTCAAGTATGCTTACCTTGAGGACAAGCAGAAGTTTCCAGTTATCATTGCAAGGGAGCCTACTTCTCAACAAGAAGAACAGCTACTCAGTGTGCTGAAAAAACACAAGAAAGCAATTGGATGGAGCCTAGTGGATATAGTAGGCATCAACCCTCAAGTTTGTGAGCACAGAATATTCCTCGAAGAGGGAGAAAAGCCTGTCCATCAACCTCAAAGAAGAATGAATCCTACCATCTTAGAAGTTGTCAAGAAAGAAGTGACCAGGCTACTTGAAGCAGATATCATTTACCCCATCTCAGATAGCGAATGGGTCAGTCCAGTACAAGTGGTGCCCAAGAAGTCTGGAATCACAACAGTAAGAAATAAGCATGAAGAGCTTTTGACAACTAGAGTGCAGAATTCATGGAGGGTTTGCATTGACTATAGGCGTCTCAACCAAGCCACTGGCAAGGATCATTATTCCTTGCTATTCATTGATCAGATGCTTGATCGCCTGTCAGGTAAATCCCATTATTACTTTTTAGATGGTTATACAGGCTATTTTTAAATCCATATAGCTCCTGAAGATCAGGATAAGACTACTTTTACATGTTCTTTTGGAACTTATACTTATAAGAGAATGCCCTTTGGCTTATGCAATGCACCAGCTACTTTCCAAAGGTGCATGATGAGTCTTTTCTCTGACCTTATTGAGAACTGTATGGAGGTTTTTATGGATGATTTTAGCGTTTATGGTGATTCATTTAGCCTTTGCTTAGATAGTTTATCTAGAGTATTAGATAGATGTGTCAGTACAAACCTTGTATTGAATTTTGAAAAATGTCACTTTATGGTAAAACAAGGGATTGTACTAGGACATGTTGTGTCTAATACTGGCATTTTTGTAGATCCAGCAAAGGTGGATGTTATTTCTAGTTTACCTTACCCCTCCTCTGTGAGGGAAGTCCGTTCGTTCCTTGGCCATGCAGGTTTTTACCGGAGATTCATTAAGGACTTTAGTAAGGTAGCACTACCCTTATCCAGACTACTGTAGAAAGATATTGAGTTCGAGTTCAGTGAGGATTGCAAACAAGCGTTTGATAAACTGAAGACCGCCCTGAATCAAACTCCAATTGTGAGAGGACCAGACTGGAGCCAGCCATTTGAAATCATGTGCGATGCTTCCAATCATACAGTAGGAGCGGCGCTGGCTCAGCGTGAAGGTAAGGATCCTTTTGTAATTGCTTATGCGTCTAAGACTTTAGACACCGCTCAGTCTAATTACACTACTACTGAGAAAGAGCTTCTTGCTATTGTTTTTGCTCTGGATAAATTCCGAGCCTATTTACTTGGTACTAAAGTAGTAGTGTACTCAGACCACGCAGCTTTATAGTATTTATTAGTTAAAAAGGAGTCCAAACCAAGGCTTATACATTGTATAGTACTACTACAAGAATTTGATTTAGAAATTAAGGATAGGAGTGGTAACCAGAATCTAGTGGCAGACCACTTGAGTCGCCTTGAGCACATTAGGGATGACTCCACTCCTATAGATGATAATTTCCCATTCGATAACCTGCAAGCAGTATCTGAAGTAGTCCCTTGGTATGCACCTGTAGCTAATTATCTAGTCAGCCGCACCTTTCCTCCAAACTTTACTAAGCATCAAAGAGACAAGCTGAAAAGCGAGTCCAAATATTATATATGGGATGACCCATATTTATGGAGATGTGGCGCTGACCAGGTAATTAGACGGTGTGTGCCTCAATTAGAATTCCAGTCCATCTTAGAGGCCTGCCACTCATCTGAGAGTGGAGGACATTTTGGCCCTTAAAGAACAGCTAGAAAAATTTTAGACTGTGGATTCTGGTGGCCTACTCTTTTTAAAGACGCTGCTGAATTTTGTAAATCGTGTTCCCCATGCCAAAGGTTTGGTAATATATCCAAGAGGGATGAGATGCCTCAACAGATTATGCTTTTCTATGAGATTTTTGATGTTTGGGGCATTGATTTCATGGGTCCATTTCCAAATTCTAATGGTTATTTTTATATATTGTTAGCTGTAGATTACGTTTCTAAATGGGTGGAAGTAATTCCTACCCGTACTGATGATGCTAACACTGTTGTTTCCTTTGTTAGAAACCATATTATTTGTCGCTTTGGATCACCACGAGCAATCGTGAGCGATCAAGGCACCCATTTTTGTAACAGGAGACTAACAGGATTACTGAAGAAGCACGGGATAATTCATAAAGTCGCAACAGCCTACCACCCTCAGACTAATGGGCAAGCCGAGGTGTCTAACAGAGAGATAAAGCATATCTTGCAGAAGATAGTCAAATCTCATAGAAGAGACTGGAGCACCAGGCTACAAGATGCACTCTGGGCATACAGAACAGCATACAAGACACCCATTGGGATGAGTCCCTTCCGCTTAGTTTATGAAAAAGTCTGTCACTTCCCAGTTGAGGTAGAGCACCAAGCCTTTTGGGCAGTGAAGGAGTGCAACATGGGATTTGAGAAAGCCGGAGCTGAAAAGAAGTTGCAACTGCAAGAATTAGAAAGCCTTTGCCTAGAAGCTTTTGAGAACTCAAGGCTGTACAAGAAAAAGATGAAGGCTGTGCATGATAAGCACATCAAGAGGAGAGAGTTCCAACCTGGGGACTTAGTCCTCCTTTACAACTCTAGACTGAGGCTCATGCCAGGCAAGTTGAGATCAAGATGGGAAGGTCCATATAGAGTAGAGAAGGCTGAGCCATACGGAATTTTCCATCTGAGTCATCCTTCAAACTCTGAATTCATCAAAGTTAATGGACATCGCTTAAAGCTATATCATGGCAAGAAGGCGATGAAAAACAAAGAGCTAGAGATCTTCCTCTTGGAGGATCCACCCACAGCAGAAGACTGAGCTAGTAGAGCGTCTAACTTAAGGACGTAAAAGCAAAGTGCTGGGTGGGAGACAACCCACCATGGTATGATCGTTCCTTTCTTTCTTCTTAGTTTTCATTTTCAATAACTCTTCTCATTATTAGCACATTTAGTTTGCATCTTCATTTGTACAATTGCATATAAAAAAAATCACACGAGACGCGAAAGCGTCCCTGACGCGTCCGCGTCACAAGTGCCTAAGGAAGAAAAAGAAATCGAACTGAAAGTCACGCGAGAGCGTGGCTGGAGGCGTGCCTTTGGCATAAATTGACCCACGCGACTGCGTCGTTGATGCGTCCGCGTCATTTGCGAAAAATGCCTTCCACGCGAACGCGTCACCCACACGAACGCGTGACCTGAAAATTGGTGTAAAAAGGGGTGCATGGCAGCAAGTTGTGATGGAGTGGGGTTGGAATGGTGCTAGTCGCACAAGCCATACCACACGAACGCGTGCCCCACGCGTCCGCGTCGTCTTCCAATATTGGCCATTCACGCGATCGCGTCCACCACGCGAACGCGTCATCCTGAAATTTGGCAACGATGAGTTTCGAACAGAAAGTTGCGCGAGCGCAAAGCTGCCTTCGCGCCAGTAGCACCGAATGAGTCATGCGTCCGCGTGACTGACGCATCCGCGTCGATTCATATAAGCGCCATTCGCACAAATTCGTACCCCACGCATTTGCATCGCTTGCACCGCACAGCTTATCCAAATCTGCAAAAAAAAAATATCTTATCTTTTTCTTCCCCAAATCCTACTTTTCGTTTCCCTTCTTATTTTCTTCCCCTTTCTTCCTTCTTCCTTCTTTCCCACCTTTTACTTTCTCTCTCTCACCACCATTATCAAGGTTTTTCTTTTCTTCTTCCCCCCTTACTTTTCTATTCTTCTTTTTGTTTTTATGTTTTCTTTTTATTTTCTTTTCTTTCTTTTTACTTTCATTATCCATGTTTTCTTTTTCTTTCTTTTTCTTTTAATTGGTGTTGCAAATTTATTTGGGTCATTATTATTTCTTATGATATGCTTGTGGATTGTTACGAAATTATTTGACAATTATATATTAATTTTTAAGGGTTGCTTGCATGTTCAATCTAATACTTTCAATAGCTTATTTACCATGCATGCTATGTGTTTGTGAAAAAGCCCATATGGCATTGTGCACTATTTTTAAGATCTTTTATTCTACTACTCTAAATACTTGCTTTTCATAAAACTCTTTTCATATTATATTAATTCAATATAATTGTTATTACAAACAGGTTATTAGTTTGAAAGGCTTGGTAATCTAACTTGGACATTGAATGCTTGATCTATGGTACTCATGCCTTTGCCAGCATGCCAATAAACACCTTGCATTTAATTGTCATCATATGCACTTGCTATATTTCCGTTGATGATTTTTCACATGTAGTCATGACCATGTGTTAACATCATTCATCTTTAATGTGCATTGATTCCACCTTTCACGTTCTCTTCCTTGCTCTATCCCTTGAAGTTTTAACATCCTTACTCTTTCCCTTTCAGGATGGCCACCAAGAAAGGAAAAGAGAAAGCTACTCCCAAATCAACAGCAAGAAGAGGAACAAAAAGAGCATTAGCGGCAGAGCCATCTTCAACTGCAGTTAAGCCCTCAACAAAGAGAATTAAGAGGATTATAAAGGTTGATGAAAAAGAGAAAGCCTTCCCAGCAAAGGATACTGCTCGATTTACCAACCGCTACTGTGAGCAGATGTTCCCCATCCTGGCAGAAAGGAATTACAACAACGAATACCTTCTTATCCTCCCAACCCATATTGCTGAATTTGTTGAGACGCGAATTGAGCGACGACAATGGGGATTCCTACAAAGACAGCCACGGCAGGTTAATCTTTCCTGGGTAGTCAAGTTCTACTCCAATTTCCACCTGCCAACCCTGCAGTCTGTCTATGTCCGTCAGAAGCAAGTCCCCATTACAGAAGAGGACATTCAGCGAGCTTTAGATCTTCCCCCTACTCCAGAAGGACTGGACGCATTTCAAGAAGCCGCACTCAAGCGCCAGACGTACCAATTTGACTGGGACGCTGTTCTCAGAGTTATCGCAGTACTTGAAAGCAGATGGATTTATGGATACCATCGTTCCCGACCTAAGGGAATATTGGCTTCTGCACTTTCCTTAGAGGCTCGCGATTGGGCACAGGTCATGTCCCATTATGTCTTTCCGAGCACCCACGAGTCCTCCTTCACTGCAGACATGGCCGTTCTACTATGGTAAATCCTTACAGACCAGCCTCTAAACCTACCAAGACACATCCGGAATGCCATGGGACACGTACGAATTGCGAAAAACTTACCCTTTCCCACCTTGGTCTCAGATCTTGTCTCAGCAGCCAGAGTCTCCTATAAAGTTGGGGACACCAAAGCCATGCTCCCACGGGATGATCAGTACGTCCCTAACGGGAAATATATCAGACCTCCAGTAGCCACTACAAGCCAACCTACTGAACCGGCTGAAGACATTCCACCTTCAACACCACAAGCACCTACAACAAACTAACTGCTCCATCAGATACTTGCGAGACTGGATCGGCAGGAACACAAAGCAAAGCTACGAGAGCACTATAACAAGCGCCGATTCTCATACCTCAAGGAGCTACTTATGGGAAAATACAAAGACCCAGACACCCCGGACTCCACGTCCTTTACCAGCACAGGGAGCCATGACAATCCTGAATGTGGATATACTGCTATCAGCCCACCTTTATTCCTGACAGATGACACCGAGGATGGTGCAAAACCTTAAGTATGGGGAGGTCGGTCAGTACCTGACTTTCGGAGGTAATTTCTCTTCCTTAACACCAATAAAATAGGATATTGAGTTAGTTTTTCTTTTGTAGAATAGGATAAATTGCATAGTAATAGGTTAGTTGCATGCATGTTCCACTTGATTAAAAAGATAGTAAGTTTCTTCTAAGACCCTATTTTTTTGAAAAATTTCACTAATTTTAATCAAAACTTTTATGTTAAAATTTTCTTGGAGTTGTATTTGGAACATAGTTTGAAAAGCTAAAGAACACACAACCCGTAAGATTTGAGCTTAGTTATATGGTTACATTATTTAACCATAAATATTTTATTCTTGTGTGTTTACTTCTCTATGATTGTAATCTATATTTTGTTTCATCCTATATGTCCAATGTTTAATATATTTATATGCTTGCATATAATTGAGGCCATTATTTGTTTAGCTCACTGATAAACCACTATTTCATGGTTTATCTTGTGCTCAATTGAGTGGTTTTTATCAACTCTTTACCCATTTATTCATACTATTTGCATGGTTTTACATTTGCCTTCCTAATTATGTGCTTTGATTGAAAACATGCTTCTTTGATCTTATAATTGCTTAATATTAATCCTCTCTTATTACCATTAGATGCCTTGATATGTGTGTTAAGTGCTTTCAGAGATTATAGGGCAGGAATGGCTCAGAGGATGGAAAGAAAGCATGCAAAAGTGGAAAGAATACAAGAAGTTGGAGAAATTGCTAAGCTGTCCAGCCTGACCTCTTCGCACTCAAACGGCTATAACTTTAGCTACAGAGGTCCAAATGACGCGGTTCTAGTTGCATTGGAAAGCTAACGTCCGGGGCTTCGATTTAATATATAATATTATATAGTCTCCCTGACGCTAGGCGACACGACCGCGTGATCCATGCGGCCACGTCGCAGTGACGAAAAACCAGCGTGGCAAAATTTGAAACCAGCGAATTCTGGACTGTTTTTGACCCAGTTTGCGGCCCAGAAAACACAGATTAGAGGCTATAAAGTGGGGGAATGCATCCATTCATGAAGAAGCTCGCATATTTTACTTTTCAATGATTTAGATTTAGTTGAGAGGGAGATCTTCTCTCTCTCTCTCTTAGGATTTAGGATTTCTTCTTATTTTAAGAGTGACTCTCAATCCAGGTTTTATATTTCTTTGTTTTAAATTTTCCTTTCACTTTATTTATTTATTTCAATATCTGAGTTGGCTATTTACCTTTATAATTGGATCTATGAATTCTTCCATGTTACAGACTGTTATTTGAATTAATGATAATTGAGATATTTTCAGTTTATGATTGTTCTCTTTGATTTAAGTTACCATTGCTTCCCATCTAAAGGATATTTTTATCATTCCAGCAATTTTACTTTTTCCCCTTTTGGTTCTGGTTAAGAATTTAGTAACTCAACAGTTATTAAACTCAACATAATTGATAATCGTTATCTTGCTAATTAAGCTGAACCTAAATAATCCCAACCTTTTCTTAGGAAATAAATAGGATTCAAAGGCCAGATTAATTAGTCCCTTGAATCTCCTTTGCTTTAGTAAAGGTTGACCAAGTGGAGTTTAGATTCAACTTTCATTATAGTTGAGCGAAATAACTATGTTGGACCTCCAACTTCTTTTACCTTACCAAAAGTCTGCTTTACAGTATTTATTTATTTTAATTGCCATTTACTTTACTTGTCATTCAAATTACTTGCTTCTCATCTTCTAAACCCCGATTACAACCTTTATAGCCAATAATAAGAACATACTTCCTCGCAGTTCCTTGAGAAGATGACCCGAGATTTGAATACTCGGTTAACAATTTCTAAAGGGGTTTGTTACTTATGACACCCAAAACGTTTGTACGAAGGAATTTTTGTCGGTTTAGAGACTATATCTACAACGCGACTGTTTTTATGACATTCTTTACTGGCAAAAATCCTAACGTCACTCACTTATCCCAATTAAGCCTACCCCTTAAGTTACCTTTGTTAGCCACTTTGAGCCTTTAAATCCCATTTGCTCTGTATTTTACCACATCACTAGCCTTAAGCGGAAAAATAATTATATATTCCAATTGAATCTTTGGTTAGCTTGAGATAGAATTGTGTATTAATTGAGTATGGAAAGATTGTGGGAACAAAAGGTAATAAGAGAATGTGTCATGATAATACAAGAACTATTTTTATTTTTAATTGATCTTTTTTATTATTATTTATCATGTCTTTCTTTATTTCCCCTTCCTATTTTGTGAAGTTTACATTCATAATGAGCGAGTAGTTCCATAACTTGATTGGGAGTTGATTGAAAGGAGGACCTTGAGTTGGAATGGTCGAGTGTAAAATTGTAATTGGGTTCATTGTTGGATCACCTCTAGTCACTGACACTAATCCTTCCCAAGGGAGAGGATTATAACTTATGAATAGAAATAGATTTCTAACTTGCTTGACTTTCCTATATCTGATAAAGGATAACTAAGCAGAATAACCTTCAATTATCAATTAATCTCGGGAGAACTCCAACAAGGATAGGCTTTCCGACTAATCTATTCCCGGTCAAGATTTTTATTTAAATTACATAAATTCTCTGATTTAATTTCCTGTTATCAAACTCAAAACCATTTTTTGAAAATATCTGATTAATAAAATAGCACATCTTTCTGCAACTCGTTGGGAGATGACCTGGGATTCATAGTCCCAGTATTTTAATTCTAATTTTGTGACAACCCTTCTAAATTGATAAGCGGATTTTTGTTGGTTAAGAACTGTACTTGCAACGTATCTCTTATATTAATTTCTTAATCCGCCAATTTCTGCCACGTCAGCCAACCTCCAAACGTGTACAATAGCATAAGATTAACAAAAAAGGACCTAAAATAAATCTCTAAAAGTAGTTTTATACTAAACTAGTAACCTAGGGTTACAGAAAATGAGTAACTAAGTGCAGATAGTGCAGAAATTTACTTCTGGGACCCACTTGGTGTGTGCTTGGGCTGAGTATTGAAGCCTTCACGTGAATAGGCTGTTCCTGGAGTTAAACGCCAGTTTTGGTGCCAGTTTGGGCGTTTAACTCCAATTCTAGTGCCAGTTTGGGCATTTTACGCCAAGATGTTGTAGGCTGACTTTGAACGCCAATTTGGGCCATCAAATCTCGGGCGAAGTATGGACTATTATATATTTCTGAAAATCCTAGGATGTCTACTTTCCAACGCAATTAAGAGCGCGCCAATTGGGCTTATGTAGCGCCAGAAAATCTACTTTGAGTGCAGAGAGGTCAGAATCCAACAGCATCTGCAGTCCTTTTTCAGCCTCTGAATCAGATTTTTGCTCAGATCCCTCAATTTCAGCCAGAAAATACCTAAAATTACAGAAAAATACACAAACTCATAGTAAAGTCCAGAAATGTGATTTTTGAATAAAACTAATAAAAATATAATAAAATGTAATTAAATCATACTAAAAACTATGTAAAAACAATGCCAAAAAGTGTATAAATTATTCGCTTATCATTTACCAAGGTAGAAATAGTGCCAAATTCAATCCACAATTTGCAACTTAATAGTCTGACAACAAAATTTGTTTTGAAAATTTTGGCAGTAACCCGGCAGTAATTGAGGTGTTCTCGAATCAAAACAAGCAGCAAAAACTCAGTTCATGTGGATTCAAAGTAGTTCAGAAAGGAGTAGCAATCATCATGTCATATGAACTCAGAGCAACAATTTCAATCAGCAGTAACAGTTTCAACTTATGTGAAATGAAGTCATTAAGCAAAACAGTATCAAACAACAATGAAACAGCATGCCAACAACATCAACAGCAAAGTAATCTTAAAATCAGATAAACCAAACAGCAGGAACGGAGCACTTATCATACCTAAATCCACTAACCACATCCTAGCTACCTAACCACCTAAAATCCACTATGAATATGCATCTCTAACAATCCTAATGCAACAGAATTCAAATTAAACTAACCAACCTAATTGAACAGAGGAATGAAATTGAAATGCAGGGGCGGAAACAGGGAAACCTGGGGGTGCAGTAATAGAATTGGAAAAAGGAAGTGGGAAGTGTCGCCCGGAGATGGTGGCGGCATGGCGGCGTCGGCGGCGGTCCGCAGCGGGCTTGGTGAAGGAAGAGGGGTTGATAAGGGAGGAATAAGGAGAAGAAGTAGAGAAGATAGGGGGAGAGTGAGGGGCGGTCGGCGGCGGTCTGGGGTTGCCGGCGGTGGCTGCGGTGGGAGGCTGGTGGTGGTGAGTGGTGTTAATGGAGGATTGGAGAGAAAGGAGAGAAAATGGAACGTTGATGGAGGAGAGAATGGGTGATGCGAGTTAGGGTTCTCGCGTCAGGAGGGTTAATGAAATCAACCCCACGCGTATGCGTGGGTCACGCCTGGGCGTGGATGGGGGAAAAATGCATCGACGTGTACGTGTTGTAGACGCGAACGCATAAAAAGGGATAAATGAAGATGACGCGTACGCATGAAGCACGCATACGCATCAGCCGAAATTGTGCTTAACGCACGCTTCCAGCGTCATTTTGGCACAACTTTCTGTTCAAATAGAGGGGGGCAAAATTTTGCATGCGACGCGTGCGCGTCGCGCACGTCGACGCGTGGGGTGCTAGAATTGAAAATGACGCGTACGCGTTAGGGACGCGTACGCATGGCTCGAATTGTGCCCCTAGCACACCAGCCGCACAATTCCATCACAACTTTCTGTTCGTTGGATGGAGACGCCGATTTGGTTTTGACGCCCACGCGTGGCCTACGCGCACGTGTGGGTTGGTTTTTTTTATGCAAAATGCAGAATGCAGAATGTAGAATGCAGATGAATATGCAGAAGTTATGAATGAACACTTAATAAAAAATAATATAAGATAAACAAAAAATAAAATTGAAAGATCATACCATGGTGGGTTGTCTCCACCTAGCACTTTTAGTTAAAGTCCTTAAGTTGGACATATGGTGAGTCCCTAGTTATGGTGGCTTGTGCTTGAACTCATCCAGGAATCCCCACCAATGTTTGCAATTCCAATAGCCTCCGGGGTCCCAAACTAGGCACATAAAACCTTCGAGCAAGTTAAAACAAGTGACAATGCTCCAAGAGTGTTGATTATTAGAATGAATTCTGGGGTCCCAAACCTTGCTTTTGCACCCGTCTTCTTGTTGATCATCATTGTTCCAACCGGGTGGCACGCAACCTGAATTCTCACTGAGATACCTAAACAACTTCCGAGACCCATTCAATTGAGCTCTACACCAATCCTTGTACTTGAATTTGGAGCGTGCAACCATATTGAACCTTGCTTGCCAACTCCAACTACTAACCATCTCCCTCTTACTCTTTAAGCCACAAAGAACTCTAAGTTGACCATCCGTCTCAAGTAGACCATATTCAAGTGGGAAAGTAAGGGTTAAGGTTAAGGATTTTACCCATTTGAATGTTGTATTGGATGGTAATGGCTTTGGGAGAGATGTTTCCAATGGTCTTGCAAGCTCAACTCCCTTGTGCTCTTCTTTGAATTCTTCCACCTCCTTGCAAACCTCTTCAAATTCAACTGCATCCTGATCAAAATCTTCTGATTCTTCCCCATCACTCAAGTCATAAGTTGGAGGTTGAGAAAAGTCTACCTCCACATCATCTTCAGATTCACTTGGAGAAAGTTCTTCAAACTCAAGGGGTTCAATTGTGGATGCAAGTTCATCGCTAGGAGGGCTTGATTCCTGATTGCTATCACCATGGGAACTTGCCTCTTGATCCATTCCGTCCAATTCTTCATAAGAAACATGCCTTGGATGTTGTGCACTATCCTCCTCAACATAAATTTCAGACTTTTTAGCAGAATTCTCTATAACTCTCAATTCCCATGGAGGTTCAGCATCTCCTAGGTCTTCAACCCCTTCTTCTTCTTTGATAATTACGACTTCCTCCAATTGCTCTAATACAAAATCAAACTCCTCCTTGATGTCTTCCCTCACCAGTTCTTCAGCTACTCCTTTATCTTCAAGCCGATCCTTTTTCTCTTATTCCGCGTCAATAGCATAATGGGGATCATGTTGCTCTTGGATTGATGCATCCAACGGGATATGAAAGCTTGGATACTAGAGGTTAGACCAGTGAAAGCAGAGGTAAGTGTGGTTTGAAGCTTTAATTGCCTTTGGTGTAACAACCCTAGTTTTTGAAAATCAAGTAATTAGTCATTTGTGATTTATTTTATTTGTTGATAATTTTATTTTAAGAAAAAATATTTTACTAAAGGTAATTAAATAGAGTTTCATGATAATTGAAGTTTAAATTAATTAGAATTTTTATATAATCTTTATTAGATATTTGATATAATTGAAATTATAATTTTGATAATTGAAAAAAATAGAAGAATTGTATAATTTAATTTAAATAAAATTCTATTTTGAATGAATTATGTTATTAATTTGAACTCCTAGAAATTATTTTATTAGAAATGATTAGATTGATATTTATAAATACTTTAAGTTTAAGTCAA